>NC_137863.1:49971964-50571964 GCF_963924005.1 Protomyctophum bolini
TTATTCATTACAATGCAGAAAGCACTTTTGCCCCAAAATAAATCAAATTTGGACTTCCTGTGTAAGTTCAAACCTCTGCTGGGTTTTCTCAGTTTGATGCTATGAAGTGCGCGCTTTCTGGTTAAATAATAAATGAAGGTGTGTTTACATGGTTGCACTCCAGAGAACTCTTTCCACAACACAGCGCTATTCTAAGTAACGTTACAACTTTCCTCCTGTACGTGGAGAATTATAGTTGCCATTTAGGTTGTTTGTGTTCGTGACGAGACCTGCAGGGCACCATGGCTTTCCCCATGTATGGGGATTTTGAATGATACACTGACTGACTGACGGGAAATGCATGATTCCATTGTTAACTGTGACCTTTGCGGCAACCACAGTGGTTATCATGAGACTGTCACAATATGATCATATATTGGCATACCCATATATGGCACCTCTGGCCTTCCCTGGCCAGACGACGGCGCCGCTGGGGTTCGGGACAAAAAAAGTTGCGTAGTTAACACCCCGAACGCCCGGGGGGTATTTGTAACCATTAAATCAGGACGCCCTGACACATCACTCACACTGACTCATCAGACTTGCACAGCATAAAAGACAGTTCTCAGTTTACAAACCTCCGATGTCAACCAACGCTGTCACGGTCTTACAACGACCTGGGTTAGGTGACGGGGGAAAGTGGGTTTGGTGTCCAAAACGCAAGTTTCATAGTTATCGGCGAACTTCGGTCGAACAATATATACCGGTATACCTATTATATACTTAGTTGACCGAGATCCCACAGGTCTCTGCACATGGTCTGCTCCTATTTTTCATGGTTACTTAATATACTGTAGAGCTATTTACCACTAAACAATATCGCCCTTGACCTGAGTAGGAGATATATGCCTAAAATCATATTTACAAAAAAAACAGAGACGATTTCAATCGAATATTTAGACAAAGTCATGCAAGGGGAACTTTCTCTGGACTCCATGGGCTAAGAAAATTAACTTTAAAATCTCAAAAACGGTCAGAACGGCTGCTCCGACGTCCTAGTGTTAATTTAATATTGTAAAAGTGGACGCTTAAGCCTACATTATCGGTCAATTATTACACAGTTTTAAACTAACCCTTAGGATTTTTCTTCTGTGTAAAGCCTCAACTGACCCTTTCTTCCTAATAACCATGATATTTTCCTGCAAATTAGTTAGAGGCCCTGGGGTGTGAGTTTCTCTGACGGAGAGGCTTGCCATCATATCCCGGCCCTCCACTGCTGGCCCCAATTCTCCTGCATGCTATGGTGGTCCAGCTCCAGCTAGAGAGAGAGAGAGAGGGAGGAAGAGGGAGAGAGAGAGAGAGAGAGAGAGAGGGAGAGAGAGAGAGAGAGAGAGAGAGAGAGAGAGAGAGAATATATGAAGAGAGGCTGAGTAGGAATGGGTCAAATGGGGTGGATCAACCTAGCTCATCTTTGCACTGCATGGGCTAGAGAGACACAAAGATAAGCGAGATGATGGAAGGAACACCACCCATCTGTGCAGATGCAATTTGGTGCTGCGTGGTGTGCAGAAAATCATCCGGACAGCAGAAGTGTGGCATCCTCGTCCACGGTATGTGTGGTCCAGATGATCTTGGGTTACGATTGCCATGCCTCAAAGTATTATATATACCACTGGTTCCCAAACATTTTAGCTCGAAACCCAAAAGAGGGGTCACAGGGACTCACACTATAGTGAAAATAGCAGATCTACAAGCTCATTCTCTCTTATTTAAAATGTTATCCCACAATTTTGTGCTACATCCTCCCCTGTCCGGGTTGATACACACAACAACCAGCTAAACCCGTTAAATAGGATAAGTATGCTGCAAGCAGCAACACCGACAGCAACAAACGAACACAATTACATACAATGTACATATTCGTCAAAATAATGTTTAACAAAAACGTCACAATGTTTGTCCAAAAGACTTCGGGAATTCATAAGGCACCAACTGCCGGTAACAGTAGGGAAAAAAGGGACACGTGCATTCTGCTCAGGTAAGCATATTTAGTGTGATTCTGAACTAATTTGAAAAGTGTGTGAAAGACAATTTTGCTTCATTTAACTCCACTCGTCAGAACAAATGCAACTGGACCAGCACTATAGGCCTGATGCAGCTCTTGTCGCTTCGTAACATTTTTCAATGCAACACCATATGTGCCTTACAGAATGCCTAATGAAGGTGGCCTGCTGTTTTAACCAAGCACTGATGAATTACGGCCAAGAAAAGTGGAAATATTATCCCGGCTAATCCATCACCTGGGAGCTGTGACAAAGGTGGTTTATTATCATTACCAAGATTGCATCATTATCAATATGTATTAGTATAGTAGGGCATCTCTCCATGCTCCAATAGGCCATGACAGGCCTTAAACAAACTGAGGGAAATAAAAGCCACTGGTGGAGAAAGTATCCTAGATCTTTTGCTTAAGTAAAAGTAGCAGTACCACAATGTATAAATACTCTTGTTAGGGGTAAAATGACTTGTTTTACATTAGGTAAAAGTACAAAAGTACTGGCATCAAATATATACTTATACAGTTCCAAACCAACCCAAGGACTCACATAAAAAGGGGTTAATAATTGCCAGACCTTTTCAAAAATACCTGATCTGGCTTAAATAATAACACATTGTGTAGATTTGCTATTTTCAAATAGGTGAAGTATAATGAAGAAAAAATAAAGGGAAGCGCTGCACACTCAAAATCTGTGAACAATCATGTATTCAGTCTATACTGACCTTCAGGCTAGAAGGGTATAGTGCATAAAAGGGGTGGCCAGGTTTGAGGCCTCATGTTTGGCCAGAAGCCTGATTTGAGTGTTTGTCGTGGACCTGGAGGCATGAGATGTACAGCCTCGTTTTTATTAACGCATCATGCTGCTGCTTCCTGCACTGTGTGCACATTCGAAACAGGTGGTACGCATGCTAGGGCCGTTCTGTGACTTAACTCTCTCTAGTCTGAGCGCTTCCAAACTCCAACATCACGCTTTGCAGATTGAAAGAGGATAATTCAAGCTTGCCAAGCTGCAATGTTGGTGAGTTTAATGTAATTTATTTAATACAAGCAGATCAGACATTTTTATTTGGATCAATGGGCTGTCAATGGAGGTATATTACAAGTTCACGTTTTGCACTTTTTTTTGGTGGCTTGAAATAG
Source organism: Protomyctophum bolini (assembly GCF_963924005.1). Classification (NCBI taxonomy): domain Eukaryota; kingdom Metazoa; phylum Chordata; class Actinopteri; order Myctophiformes; family Myctophidae; genus Protomyctophum; species Protomyctophum bolini. Next base: position 49,975,143 of record NC_137863.1, read on the forward strand.
TTGAGAAATATCTGGCTGTCATCACATTGCATGAGCTTGTAATGGACTTTCAAAGTGAACTGGCTGGACATCAGGCAATGCATGAATTATATACTCTTCTACTGTAGGCCTATGTCACAGCACCAGGGTTTGTAGTGGATTCACATCTCATTAAATCAGTTAAAAGTGAAAATGTTTTTCATTAGTTGTTGATTTAGAACAGGGGGGGGATTCACTTTTTTAACAGATCTGACTACAAGTTCACAACACATCACAATGCAATGTGAGATTCAATCTCACATTGCATTGTGATTGAGATTGTACACCTATTTTTGCTATGATATTTTTCCTCTTTTTTATTGGGGGGGGGGGGGGTATACATTTTTAATGTTCACCAAAAATCTATTTAATTAAAATATATTTTTGTTTTATAATCCATTACATTGGTTAGTTCTATGTAAAGCGCCTTGGATAAAAGGTGCTATATAAATGCACCATTTATCATGTATTCCGTTGAATTACTGTAACACAACAACCAATGCCATGTCACATGCCATGTTTTAAAGTTTATTGAACACACACGGAGAGAGGGATGCCTGGTGGCTCAGACAGCGAGAGCACAGACCATATGCTCCCTGTGCTCCTTTGCGCGAGGACCCGGGTTTAAATCCAACCTGCGTCCTGTCACGCACGTCTCTCCTCTCCGCCTGCCCTTAGCACATAGGGAATACACATGACCGGAACACATGTGAGTCATGACGGATACAGAAGGCAAGATGTCAACAAACGGGAATAGGAATAGATGGGGAACATGATGCTCTAGCAAGCAGATGGCATGTGTACTTCAACGGTGACATCCCGTACCCCTGGGCCTGCCCTGCATGCACTCTACTTCTATCAATCTTGATGAAGAAGAGCACATCGTGGAATCAGAAACGCGTATATATAAGCTTACACAGTTTAAGACTGATCGAGATTAGTTATAAGATTATGTACAGATACTGGGATGTGGGTCAAGCCTTGTGCATATTACAACAGTTCTGGTTCTTGATATAGCAATCATTGCTTTGATTGCTATACGGTATCTTTTTTGACAAAAGGACAGTGTGGAAGGGAAAAGTGGATAGAAGGGGGCAGGACTGGTGGGGGGTTAAGGGTCTCTAGGGTCTTAAGCCTATGATTTGTGGATTGATTGAATACTTTAATAGTCAGAAATGTAATTTAGTGTAGGATGTGTTAACTGTACAAAGAAAACTTAAATCATCTTACATTTTCTATTCCCAGATATTATTCGGGTAAAGAGTACAGAGACGATCGGTGATGTAGTATTGCTGTAACTTAGTGTATTTAGAGTTCTGTACTTTACAATTTCCAATACTTTTACTACTACTCAACGACATACAGTATCAGAGGCAAATATTATATATAAAATATTTTTACTCTGCTACAATTATGTGAAAACTTTAGAAACTAGTTAAATACAAGACAAACATTGATTATACATTCATTTCGATGAATTGAAAATGGTGGGCCCTATTGTAAACAAGTGTGGTGTCGTCCACTCACAGTTAACAGTTTTTTTTGTATTGAGTTGTACTTCAAATGTACTGTAATTCTGCAAACTGTTAATAATAACACTTCGGCTATTTTTTTCTTCTTCTTTTTGAAGACTTTAAATGAGACATTCTGCACAGTGAGTACTTTAACTTTTGGTACTTTAAGTACAGTACATGCACTGCACAGAATGTGCTCCTGACTGGCCCCTACAGTAGGAGGAGGTCTGGCCCCTGACTCCTGACTGGCCCCTACTGTGGGAGGAGGACTGGCCCCTGACTGGCCCCTGACTCCTGACTGGCCCCTACTGGTGGGAGGCTGCGGTCCTGGAGCAAGCAGATGGATAGATAGCCCCAGGCAGTTTCATCACCAGGCAGGCAGTCCCGTCTCACGACCCACACCAAAATAACCATACTTATTACGGGCTGTTCATTCCTCGCCACCTGCCCGGTCGGTGTCCAGCATTTTTTGGCACCTGGAGTAGAACGTTTTGGGAGAGTGGTGGTGACGCTCATCAATGTCACTGTCCTATCCAGAGGCTTGGAGTGACACGACCAAAAGCGGCAAACATTGTTTGGCCCTTTAAAAATGTGTCCAGAACTTTGTCAACTCCAGAGAGAGAGAGAGAGAGAGCACAGACAGCAGTGTGGTGAGGAAGCCCCGCCCACAGACAGCAGTGTGGTGATTGGTCGAAAAATATCGTATCCAGGGGAAATACATCTGACGGATGTTTCCGGCCCGACATTTCCGGCTATGCACTCTCTGCCTCACATATCGTGACCAGGCTTTTCTCTTCGCAGATGAGTAAGGCTGGGACCGAGGCTAAAAGAGGTTGCTTTATGTTAGGTAGTCTTGTAAGTGTCTGCGTACATGACAATGAATTTTATTTATTATATATATATATTTTTTTCTATTTACTATATTGTGAATGCCAAAATAGTTTGCGTCTGTACATCAGTGTGCTGCTTTGATTGCTTCAAAGGCTTTAACAAGCCGTGGGAGGTGGCATTAAGCCCATTTCCATCACACCACTGTAGCGACACGAGGTCTGCACTTAGGCCTACAGCAGGATCAGAAGAGTCTACAGAAACACGTTCTGCATTCGGAGCTGCAACAAGACGCCGTGGAACTCCATTCATGTCATGTTTTCACTTCTGACAGAGTAGAGATGGGCAATTAATGTGATTCTGTCAGACCGACACATGCAGCAGGTTGCACGAGGCACTCGTTTTCATCCCGAAAGAGGAGTCGAGCAGGATCATGACGGACATCCTGCCCGTTTTAAACTCCCTTGAGATGGCAACGACAGTACAGCCTGTAGCCAGACATCTGTTTCTCTGTTCACGGTGTACTCCATCATGAGTTGTCACAAATGTGTATACTAACGTGTGAATAGACTAGTGCGGCAGTCAACACTTTCATCTCTGCTGTGCACCAGTCATTCAATGAACACATTCTACCCACAAGACCCTGACATTCCTCACATCCTACACTCATTGCTGCTGCTGCCTTGGACCCGAGGCAATAGAAATAAACATTTCAGAGTGATGACATGGGCCAGGCTGTGAAGAATCAATTGGAAGCCATCTACAATAACGGAAAGGTACGGGTTGATAGATTTACACCTGGAGAAAAAGGAGAAAGTTGATACAAGGCAGGTGAAAAAAGCAAAACCTAGAAAATAATCTTTCCTTCACAGAACATACAAAAGATGATGAACAAGCATCGAAACAAAAATATCTAGTGGAAGATGCACCAAGCCTAAATCCAGACTCTCCAAAGTAACATTATATCTGTCTACATAGCCTGCCTTAATTAAAGGTAGCGTACAGTAAACCAGTAAGACGCGCAAATGCGGGAAGCGAACGCAGCTGAGACCCTGCAGATCATGTCTGTCTGTCTGTGTGTCTGTCCCGCTGTTACTGTATATGTGGACCTGGCCCCTTTTGTGCCCATATATGGAGCTGAGTGGACCTGGCCCCTTTTGTGCCCATATATGGAGCTGAGTGATTGCTGATGCAACACACTTCATATTTGGATAGCGGGACAGACAGACACACAGACACACACACAGACAGACAGACATGATCTGCTAGGTCTCATAGTAAGTGCTCACTGCGTTCGCAATGATAGGCCTTTGTTAAAATTAGATTGGCACAAAGAAATAAGTAGACAAAATTGGAACAGGACAATATCAAATTTAAGCTGCAGTAATGGAGAAAAAGCTATCAGTGGTAACAGTATTTTGATACACTTGATGGGGATCCGATGGTAATTCCCAGCATCAGTCCGACATGCGGGAACAACGGTCGGACTTGATGGCCCAGCCACACTTTTCTCTAACACCTGTCCAAATAGCATTTCAATCCTTCCACACAATTACAAAATATCCCCAGATTGCTCTCATAGACTTCTATGTTATGGGCCTTTAATTCCTCTCAAATTGCAGACACTTCAATGCAATCTCTATGAGATCCAGGACTAGGGCAGCTCCTCCCATCCCCACCCATACACACTGGTCTCATTCGACATGAGAATATGGTCATCCTTTTTCGACCGCGGTCGAGATCATGGATTTCACAATGCCCAGTTCCTGATTACTGATGCATGTGTCCCTATAGCGATGACATCAGGGAACGACATCAGGCAGGATTCCAGAGAAGAAGGGAAGATATAACCTCATGATCAGCCGGCAAACTGTGTTCTTCTGGATCGGACTAGTGAAGAAACATGGATTTTATTTAACAAACTCCTTGGCTTACATGTGGGAGGGAGAAAAAGAAAGACAGAATATACATCTAAATGGTCACTGGTTTCCCTGAACTTGTCATAGATGTCATGCTTAAGATCATTGCCCCAAGCATAGACGGGGAGGCATGCAAGTTAAAAGAAAATGCACTGAACAGTTGCGTATACTTCATGATTGTTGATGTTGCAGCCAAATGACCTGTGTACTTGCAAACAATTTTGTCAGGTGAAAACCTTGTCAGGATGAGAGCCCTTGAAATGTAGAACGTCGTCATCAACTACAGTAGTGTACTTGATGTGGTGACGAGATTGGCTGCTTCTAGCCAATGGGACGGCAAGCAACGGCAAAGCTACCTCTGGGCAATGGGAACTTGATTATAGACCAGACCGCAAAATAACAAGGAGGCACGGCCTTTGCGCCTTAGAGGCAGGCTGTCAGCCAGGCAGGGAGGTGTCTCTGTATCGTTTACGATAGTCAGTCACTCATTATTTGATACAGTCTGTCGCGTGGTCTCGGTCAGGCTGAAACAGCGCAGGGCAGCCAATGCAAAGCCAATGTAAAGCCAATGCAAAGCCACGCACAGGACGTTGGAAACAAACGTAAGCAACGGCCACGAGGTTGTGACACTGACAACAGAGCCATCTAATATATATTTTTGGGCACCCTTTCTGGGATGTTTTAGGATGACACAAGGGTCTGTGTACCAAATGTCATGCTTTTACTAACTACTAATAGAAGAGTTACAATATTGAGAAGGTGGAAACCGAGCACTTGAGTACTGTTTATGCAGCCTGAACTGAGACAAGCTGGAGTTGGAAATAGGCCTACAGGCTACAGTACATACAGGGCGGTGCAAATAAAAGCTATTTTAAGCATGTGTGCAACATGATAACTGTTTTAAAGTATTGTACAGTAACAACTAAAGTCTCTTTAATGTTTATGTTGTACTATTACTGTTGTAATATACAACATGCTGTGTACTTGTACAATGTAGTTGTACGTAACTATACAATGTACTTATGTATTGTGTACTGCCTGAACTAGGGCTGTCAGTTCACCCCTATAATCCAATTCAAATTTCATTGCTTCATTATTTGTAATTTTCGAAAATATTCGAATATTTACATTGTTTATTTTAGCTCATATTTAGCCTATAATAATACACGTGGCTGGCATGTCTTGTGAGTTTTGGGAAGTGCATAGTTTTGACAGGTCTGCCTGCTATGGACAGTGAAACCTTGACCATTAAACAAGGGCAGACACAACGATAAAGTCTATCATTCATTGTGAAGCCAGCAACATGTTGATGCAAACAGACGTGTACAGTAGCTGCTCCAAATGATATTAGCATTCGTCTGTGTCTGCCCGTGTAAACGCAGCATTGTCCAATGTCCCCCCGCTGCGGAGCGGACCGTTGCCCCGTCGGCTAGAATGCTGTCGGAAAAAAGGCCGCCTCCCGTGTACCATAGTGTTATTAAGGAGGACTCATTATGGGGTCAGAACAGTCTGGCTTCTAACGATATGGACCAGAGTTAAACTAATGTTAGCTACTTAGCTCCCATGCTAACTAGTTGCTACCCTCGTCAGAAACAACACCACAGATCGGGTGGAAGATGCTGATATCACTTTGCTTGTGCCCGTGGATGGGAAATGAGATTTAAAAGGCTATAGAAGCGTGGATGAAAGGCAAGCACAGATGTGCAATAAAGTTGTGTCGTGAGACTATTATGATTTTCGTTCTACCGGTGATTTCTGTCTGTGTAGTATACTAGACGTATCTATGTATGTGTTACAAGGGTTTGTGTGTCTTGTCTGCGATTAAAAGGGTTACTGTTTACAACAGCCAGTAAGCCCGCCCACCCTGTAGACTGTCTCTGATTGGCTTACCCTGAAATCTGGCCCTACGTTAGCCAATCAATGACCTCTTCTGCGACGTGACCGGACGTGCACCTTTTCACATGCAGTGGAAGCGGCCAGGGAGATTTCACAGCGGTAGATTCGTTACTCAATACATTTAGTGAGCGGATAAAATAACATAAAACAAAATAAAAATATTAAATATAATTAATAAATGATAAAAGCTCCATTCGAATGGCAATTTTAGCTTTCGAATATATATATTTTTTTTAATATTCGAATTTCTTTCATATTATGAAATTCGTTCTGACAGCACTAGCCTGAACTGTGATGACATACTTTATAGTCAGCTCCTGGAGTGGAGACAGTTAGGGCAGCAGCAAGGTCAGCGTGCTGCAGGCAGTGATTGTGATGTCTAGTTAGTGACGTCATTAGGACATGAGGATCCAAGCTACAGTATATATGTTCTGTATAAACTTTGTGAATGTTTTAGCGTGATACAGTCTTGTGTCATGTTATTGTTCTCCCGGGCCGGCCCGTCCGTCCGTCCGCCGCCGCACCAAATATTCAACCGGGTCGTCACACACCACCTCAGCCTACACACACAAGACTGGTCTGTCAGAACCAGACGAGGGTCCAGTACTTAGTATAGAATCATAACAATTACTACAAAACAATCTAAAGGGATTTAAGATCATTAAAGCTGGGCTGTTGCCTAGAGACTTGTCCCTATTTGTTGTCCCCATTCTCAATAGAAGTCTATGTAGGAGAGCCGCCATGGACTGACGCAGTTTGCGTAACTCTGTCTATACGGCTCTGACTGACACACAAACATACACGTTACTAATCAATTCACAGACTACAATTGGTCCAAAATGCAGCAGCCCGCCTCAGGTGCAAGAAAGAAAGTTTGACCATATTACTCTCATCCTCGCCACCCTCCACTGGTTGCCTATCTCTTTTAGAATTAATTTCAAAATTCTACTTGACCCCTATGAGCCAGCTGCCCGTGAGTTGAGATCCTCGGGAAAAGCCCTTCTCACCATAAAAACAGGCAGCAAAAAGACTATTGGCGATCGGGCCTTTGCAATCTGTGCACCCTCATTATGGAACTGTATGCCACTGGAGATTTCTTTGTACTCTCTTTTTTCACCTTTTTATGTTTTTCGATATGACATTATTCTGTGTTTTTGCCTTTAGACGTATGATATGTTGTGTATGCTCTTGTTGTTCAGCACTTTGTGACCTTGTTCCTGAAAGGTGCTATATCAATAAATATTTATTATTATTATTATTATTATTATTACAATAATAATCAGACTAATATAGGGGGAGGGGGGAGAACACCACGGAGACAGCGCACGCAAACAAGGTTGTGACACAAAAACATACATGTTACATGTTATAATTAAACAATAATATGGGGGGGGGGGGGGGGAACACAACAGAGACAGCGCTTCTTTCACCTGACATTATATCACTATGTGATTCATTCTTGTTTTTTAAACCTCATTAATTAACCCTTGTCCTAGTCAAACATTCAGCGCAAATTGCGATTCCTGGGTGGGATTCTGAGATGCTCGATAAATACGGTCCATTGTCTGTAAATCTCGCACATAAACATAATATATTATTCAGTGCAATCGAACTCCCTCCCCCCCTACCCTGCTCTTCATGGCAGTCATCCAATGGCTATAGCGCACATGCGGCATTCTTGTATCTCAGTTCATTTCAGGTGAATTAAGTTCAGCTGGGTATTCTTTGTTTCAATATAGTCTGGGGGTCGAAGCTGATATAAAGACATTTGCTAACACCTCTGGGTATAGAAGAAAAACCCCTTGCCATGTGTTGTTGCTAATTTTGATTATGCAAGTAGCAAAGCTAATATTAGTTGATGCTGGCTAAAGTGATGAATATTATTTTATTTGGGTGGGATGGAGGGTAGCTGATTCTATTCTCCTGGCATTCACACGGGTACTGAGCTGTGGTGATTGGGGGCTTTGCATGTCAACCTTCAAGATCATGATGCCCTGGTTGGCTGCTTATGATCAAGAGTCATTACATAAGATGCTGTAATTTTGCTTGAATAAATAAAAAAATTGTAAGGCAACCTCAACTTTTCATTGTCTAATAATAACTATTATTAATGTACTCTAGCTTGTCAAAACAATGCCATGTACTGCTTTTTATATAGAAATAAATGTGATATTATGCATAATTAAGTTCAGCCTTTTGGCCCGGCCCTCAAATATTTTCTGTTTCTCATTTGGCCCCTTGGGAAAAAATAATAATTGCCCACCCCTGCTTTATTGTCAATTACTTCCATGAGCCGGGGAGAGTTGGTGGAGTTAGTTGCTTTAGCAGACATTTTGAGGGTCCAATGGAGTTAAGAGGTTTTGTCTGAAGCACTTTTTACTACTTTTCAGTGGTTCAATATTTTCGACACATTTATTTTATTATTTTATTTATGCAAAAAAATAATAATAAGAAACTCAAAAATGGAGTTAGGAGGTTTCCTCCCGACAGCACCGTTATGCTTTAGTATTGACCGGCACTGTCCAATTGCATTTAAAGTGACATCCTTTTGTCTCTGTATCAATATGTGCTTAGTCTGTTTTGATAATGTTCCTGTACCAATTCTATACTAATTTTCACTTGTGGATTTGATTGCTGTCATTCATACGATTTTGAATCTTTGGTTTCGTTTTGACCAAATTCTGTCAATTTAGGTGAAAAATACTCACAGATGATCACTGTGGCTGGAAGCAACACACATATTATGCTTATAGCAGGCTGTTCCACTCAAAATGTGTTGACACTGAAGCAAAGCCTGCATGCACATTACTCAGAATACTAATACACATGCCTTCATTGCATGTATCAGAATTGTAGTGCCATAAATTTGAGACGGCATGAATGCTTCTGAATCTAACGTTCCACTGTACCCCTTCACTCAATTACAGCAAAACCTGAATATAGTATCTCTCACTCTCTTGTTCTGTTGTTCATAAACTGAGCAGGAATGTTCTGCACTCTGCGCTCCCTCTGTGAGAGCTGAAAGAATGAATTGGGACAGCTGCACAGGCACTGATAGTCGCATTGTGCCACGACAGCGGAAAGAGCCTCGGGAGTTTGTGTGCGAGCCAGGAGAAAGGCCTTGGAAAAAGCCCTGTGTCAGACCTTTTCACTGCAGAGATGCAACCCCCCTACCCCCCCCCCCCCCCCCACCCCACCCCAGCCCAGCCCCCACTCACGCTGACAGAGCCCTGTCACACACCTGATCGCCATGTTGATGGTGGCTAGTGAGCTAGTGAGAGTGACACCATCCGTTCGCACCCAGATGACAATTAGTATCTGTGGACAGAAAATAAAAATTATAATCTGCTCGGCTCAGCGCCACTTTTTCCTCTCACTCACTCTGCCTGTTCATGATGCTGCTGTACGTGTGAATATTTCGTCATGTTTTTTTTTCTTCTTTCTTTTAACTTGAATTTAATATTTGCATCAGTCCTCAAACATGCTGAGTAAGTCTCATAAACCCTAGAGGGTTCATGAAGGACAGCTATTCCAAATGAATTGTATTATGTAACAAAATGTATGGACGTCGAGCGGAAAATAAGGCTGTTTTGCTTATAAACTCTGGAAAAAAAGTTTACCTTCTTAGATACCAAGTTTCCAGCTATATGCACGGCGTACTGAGGCAGATCGAGGTAGAGGAGCACAGAGAGGTGGAGTAAGGAAGTGGGACACCCTCTGGGGGTTCATGAAGGCGCATAGAATATTCCCTTAACAGATACAAATGTGTTTTTTTACACAGTTTACAGATTGTGCACACTCTCCGATGTTGTATTATTATTGTCATTTCTGATACTGTGCATGTTGAGAATGATGCCTGTTGGGAATGCATGACCCTTCGTTTTTACAAACCCATTGTATTCTAGAGTAGCTGTTGTCAGAATTCATTTTGGTCCTAAACGAAAAGGCATTATTCTTAGATTGATCAAATCTGGACTATAAATTGCAAAAAAGGAACTCTTTGAAACACAGTTTTATATTTGTGAAAGCTTTTGTTTCCTTGTCCCAGAATTTGTCCACGCTCCCCCTGACCATAACAATGTGAACAACACAGGAGTATCTTCACGTTTACTTCATGGTCATCTCTTTGCAATTCATCGCAGTGTGATGTGTTGTGACCTGCCATTTTCACAGAATGTAAAACCCAGAATAGGTTAGGTTTTTGCCTTCTGCACTGATTCTAAAATACTGTTGGGTGATGTTCAATGTCCAGACTTATCTCTGCAATGAAAAAAAAAGACAATATCATTTAAAGGAAAACATACTGTGTATGTACTTGATGAACCGTACTGTCAGAGTTGCTTTCCCCTTCGGATCCGCTGGAGCAGAAGAGGAAAAGGAAGTTATTTTCTCATGTCAATAGCAGCCACTGGTAAAAAACAATCACTCATGTGAAGTGAGGGCCGCCTTTTAATGTTTATTTAGAGCACTTTAAACAAACATTACCGGGCAATAGTGCTCCAAGCAAACATTAAAAGGCCATAGACTTGGCTGTCACATGAGTGCTCTAAACAAACATTAATAAGTCCATAGAAGTCCATAGACACATTAATCCTCATCCATGTGTATTCAAGTCGAGGTACTATCCACACAATGTTATTTGACATGGCAAAACGACATTTCTGCATGTAGGCCTATAGCTTTTGCTACAGTCTGACTTGTTGCGGATTGGATGGACGATGGTCGGTTATGCAGCACTAATGTGTTACATCTGATGTAAATTTGGTGCAAAACAATTACACTAGATAAATAGATTTAAATTTGGTGCAAAACAATTACACTAGATAAATAGATTTAAAAAAGACATGTGTTCAACGCTAGATTAGAACATGTGAAAGTCATGAGATTGGCTAAAGCCAAGTCTACAGCTTTTATGTGCTATCAGTCTTGTGACACATTTCATATCTGTATTTGTTATATTTCAGTGGAAAGGTGTTCCAAAGGAGTCCCCAAATGTACTGTTTGTGATGTGTTGCCATTTGCTGTCCTGCTGATTCGGTGTATCCATCTTGTCTACTGATCTGCATGACATTTCTGCATTACAGTATTTAGACATTTGGAGGCTAGTTTGAGTCAGACAAGGAGATTTTGTGAAGAAGCAGCATAAAAAGAAGAAAATGTCCATGCGTAATTGTCCCTATGTCACCCCACCCGTACATGAGAAATGTTGCTTCTATACTGCCTCAGTACACCAGACAATGAGGCAAACGTACGTCTGCTTCCTGTTTTGAACCCTAAATGGTTTGATGAAATCTGGCAGTATGTGTTGCACAGCATTCATGCCGCTGCGCCTTGAGCGTGTCCTCAGACGACTCTTGCTTTGGGGCGCTCGTGTTTCATGCTTGCCTTAACCTTAATCCTAACCCCTAGTTTACAGGCACGGTATACTGAATGCATTTAGCTAATTTCTTTCTGCACATACTGGATTTAATTGTGACCGCAGGTCGCAGTTAACTATGACATTGTGCATTTCCCGTCAGTCAGTCAGTCACGCCCCATTATGGTCATGCCTTGTGGCATCAAGTGGTGATGTCAACAATATTAAGCCCATATATGGAGATCCCTGATGTCATCAATATTGGACAGCAACTCATTGGACATCTGACCTCAAACCCTTAGATCTCCATATATGTAGCTGACCTGTTCTGACATTCCATATGTTGATGCTTCCTCATCCATCCTTCCTCTTCGATGTCTCCCTTTTGACTGATACCTGTCCATTTAAACTCTAGACGGGCCTGCTCCAAAGTTTTTAGTACAGCCGTACCCGGCAGCCGGCGAACAGGCCCAAAAAATTAAGGCCCTCATCAAACCCATTTACACCCAGGACACTGCCCCTGCTGCCACCCTTAGATCTCCATATGTGGAGCTGACCTGTTCTGACATTCCATATGTTGAACTGACCTCATCAAACCCTGTACACTCAAGACACGCTCCATATATGGCCAGTACAGAATTAATTCTATATGCATTCCAACGCGCCAGCGCTCGCCCAGCAGTCTGCCGTCACCCAGGCATCCATGTGCACGCACGCGTCTTACTGGTTTATTGTAGGCCTACTTTGGGTTGTAGTAAATTAGCAATCAAGATACACATTGTACAATGCATATTTCATCACGGTGCACTGTCATGTGTTGTCATTCATTCAGTGTGCATCTCTATAGCATGGGTTTCCAAATGTTTTCAGCTGTGACCCAATAGATAGATAATTTAGTTGCCACCCAAACTTACAAAAGTACATTATGAATGAATAACCTGTGCGTGCGTGCGCAACTGTGCACGTGAGTCTGAGGCACTTCCGTAATGCACTCTCCATTTCTTTCCTCGGGCATGTAATCCCTTGGTTACACCATATTAATATGCAAGGATGAACATGGTTAATGAATACCCTCGGTTCTTGTTCATAGTGTCCATAGCCACAGCAATAACCTAATTTACTGCATATTAACTACACTGTACACCTTGTGGCAGCCAGAAGTCCCAAAAGAGTAACATAGTTAAGAGTGCAGTTGCACTACAGCACATCGCTGGAGCTGTGCTACGAGCACACAGAGCACACGCCAGACACTCAAGGCGGAGAGTTGGTCCAAGTATTTGAACATTATGGTTGGACATATGGAGGTTATGGCAAAATTCAATGGTTTTGACACACGTGTCAAGAGGGCAGCACAATCGGAGGGAGAGCAAGTTCAGAAGCAAAGACTTTATCAACAAAATGACAAGGCTTAGCGAGAGGTGAGGCAGGTCAAACTGGGAAGGCGGCCAAGTCCAAACAGGATAACAACTTGAAAGGATCGGCCTATAAGAATCAAGAGACGGGCTGGAGGTCAAACACTCTTCCGAGCCAAGATCTGGAGGAAGAACTCCACACAGGATTTGAGGCAGATCTCAGAGAAACTATGAAATACTAACGGAAGCCTATAGGGAGCAACGACACAAATAACATACGATCTGGCAGAAACTAGATCACTAGAACATTTTAGTTAACTGAATAAAAACTATTTTGATTGCATGTGTTATCGGATATTGGCGGATTCCAGCATTTTTACCTCTGCAAAGGTGAGTGAGCTATTGTTCAGTAGAAATTAGCCTTTGGTCGTAAGGTTAAAATGTGGACTGGAAACTAATAACTTCTTGTTCTTATTATGTGAGAGTAGGCTATCCATCATGTGCTGATCTACAAGTTGTCAAATGGGTGCGTCCTGCCGCGTTGTAAAGCTTGTAGATCTGTCCATTTTGCAGAGTGAACACCTGTGATCCGATCAGATTTTTACACCCAGGTTTGTGAATCACATATCAGTTTGTGCTTAGGGTAGATACACACCCCTTTAGTCATTTTATTTACATAGAACAGCTTGTGTACCGATTTGCGTGATGTTTCGACAAATTGTTTGGTGCATTAGTTTCTAGTCTAGGATATGTGTACAGATGAGTGCACACTGTGCAGGGAGACACAGAGGAAACTTGGTGTCTACAATTACTAAAGAGAGGAGACCTTTATTTTTTGTCATTTCATGGGAGTTTGATCAGTGAATATTTCCAACTCAAACATTAAGAAAAAAATCACACCCGTGTGATGTGAGGGGCGCTCATATCATCATAATTCATCATACATCAACTCATTCTCAACCAATGGTACACCCCCACCCAATCACGCCGGCCCTTCACAATTTGCGTCCTCACTTTTGTCTTCAATCAAAGCTGGGCATGAAACTGGCAGAATGAAACTGGATATCAGTTAAATATGTTGTGACATTATGTTATGAACCATAGAACGTCTAAGATTTATGTTGGGGCTTTTATGCTTTTATTGATAGGATAGTAGACTGACAAGAAATGGGAAGATGGGGAGTGACACGCAGAAAAGGTCATCAGGATTAGGATGAACATGGCTAATGAATACCCTCGGTTCTTGTTCATAGTGTCTATAGCCACAGCCTTGGGTGCCCAGACCACCCTGCCAGCAGCCCAGGCCACAGAAAGTTTAGATGCTGGGATTGCAAATTACTACAAATTACTACAAACTACAAATGCACTCTGTCGAGGTGCAAACTTGCGCCTTGCACACAAGTAGGCCATACATGGTCTACTTGTGCGCAAGCAGAGCACACAAGTAGTGCCGACCTCTACGATCAGCCCCTCTATACAATTCATATATACCTACCTTGAAACCAGTGATACATTGTTTTAATTTGTCTAATGCTGTTAAATGTGATAAACACAGTTTTGTATTGCTTATGAATTCATCCTGGTGATTCTGCTTTGTGTTCTACAGTATGTTTACAGAACATAAAAATAGTAAAAAGTAAAAAGCACGTTGAAATTTAAATTGTGCCATAACATCATGTCCATTTGTATGTCAAGACATGCCAATGTGCAAATCCTTGTTTTAACATAAGGCTGTCCTGGGCATGACGTTAAACTGCACCCCTGGTCCACCAGGTTGGGGGTTGGGCGTGGGGTTAACAACCTCACCCTATAAAACAAAAGCCTGTTACTGAAACGACGAGAAGTAGCCATTCCGGTAAATCGCGGCGAAGAAGAGACGGCACATCCTTGGATGTAGAAATGACGGGGCCGGGTGAAATCCAGCAGGAAGCCCGACCCTTGATGACCCCGATCTTCAACACCAAAGCTAACACCAGAGTAGGCGCCTGGAACGTACGTACACTATTCCAGTGTGGTCGCATGGACCAGGTGCTGAAGAGTATGAAAGACTATCGCCTGGACATCCTAGGCGTTAGCGAAATGAGGTGGACAGGGCAGGGGCGCCTCATGGCTGATGGAGCAACCGTTCTTTACTCTGGGAAGCAAGACCACCATACCCATGGAGTCGGCATCATCCTCTCAAGCTATGCAGCAAAAGCGTTGGTTGGATGGAAGCCGGTGAACGAACGCATCATCACAGCGAGGCTTTACACCAGACATGCCAAAGTAACCATCGTGCAAGTTTATGCCCCAACCGAAGTTGCCTCAGAAGAAGATAAGGACGCCTTCTACAATCAGCTCCAAACCGTGCTCGAAGAGATCCCCAGCTATGACATCAAGATGCTGATTGGAGACTTCAACGCAAAACTGGATAACGACAGAAGGGGCCTTAACACCACAGTGGGACCACACGGGTCTGCAAGCTCCACAAACAACAACGGGGAGAGACTGTTGATGCTAACCAGCACCAACGGTTTCAGCATCGGAAACACCTTTTTTGGGCACAAGCGGATCCACAAGATGACTTGGGTTTCACCTGGTGGTGGGACCCGGAACGAGCTGGACTACATCTGCATCAACACAAGGTGGCGCTCGTCATTGCTAGACGTTCGCTCCTATAGAGGTGCAGATGTAGGATCAGATCACTTCCTTGTGGTGGGTAAAATCAGGCTGAAGCTAAAGAAGGTGGAAAAGGTGCAGCCCAAGAGACCTTACGCGGTGGACAAGCTGAAGAATAACAACGTATCAGAAAGCTTCCGTGAGGAGTTGAGTAAGAAGCTTGCAGTACCACAACATCCTCCATCCATTGAGGAGCAGTGGAGTCTGTTCTCACGTGCCATCACTGAGACTGCAGAGGCAGTTTTAGGCAGAAGGAGGGGTACCAACAAGGAAAGGTGGATAACAGACCACACATGGAAGTTGATCGATGAACGGAAGGTGGCCAAGATAACAAGAGAACAGAAGAGGAGACTCCGGAGTTGGAGGATGGAAGACGAGGAGTACAGGCGTCTGGACAAGGAAGTGAAGAAGAGCTGCAGAAATGATAAGAGACGGTGGCTAGAGGAGAAAGCAAGAGAGGCACAGGAAGCAGCGGAGAAGAACAACACAAAAACGCTGTACAGGATCGTGCGGGAGCTAACCAGCTCCAGGAGCAGCTCCGGTGTGCCAATCAGGAGCAAGGATGGCAGGGCACTCCTGACCGACGAAGAACAGGAGGCAAGGTGGGTGGAGCACTTCAAGGAGGTTCTCAATCAGCCAATACCTTCCATGCTCTTCAATTTCGATCACGAAACACCGGCTCCAACTCTGAACGTTTCTTCAGGAGAGATATCCGGGACTGAGGTTGTACGAGCAGTCAAGAGCCTCAAAAACAACAAGGCACCGGTACTCGATGAGGTAGCCGCAGAGTTGTTGAAGCATGGACAGGACGTCGTTGTGGAGAGCCTCACTAGCCTGTTCAACATGATTTGGCATGCTGAAGAAGTTCCAGCCGACTGGAGACGTGGCGTCATTGTGACACTGCCCAAGAAGGGAAACCTCGCGGACTGCAACAACTGGCGGGGCATCACACTGCTGTCTATCCCTGGCAAGGTATTCTGCAGTGTATTGCTCCAACGCCTTAAAGAGGAGGTGGACAACATCCTAAGGGAAGAGCAAGCTGGCTTCAGGAAGGGAAGGTCCTGCTCCGAACAGATCTTCACTCTTCGCAACATCATTGAGCAGTGCCAAGAGCTTCAGACACCCCTCATGATCAACTACATCGACTTTAAAAAAGCTTTCGACAGCATCCACCGGGAATCACTGTGGCAGATCGTCCAGCTGTATGGTGTACCACCCAAGTACGTGAACATCTTCAGGTCCCTGTACCACAACTCCACTTGCAGAGTCAAAACCAACAATGGCACAACCGATGACTTTGACATCGTGACCGGTGTAAGACAGGGTTGCATTCTGTCACCGCTGCTCTTCATAATTACAATTGACTTTGTGATGAGGAAGGCCGTCACCGGGAAAAACTTCGGTATCAAGTGGGGAGGGGGCAGACTAGCCGATCTGGACTTTGCGGACGACTTGGCTCTGTTAAGTCATACCCAGCCTGCACTCCAAGAGTTGACCAACAGTCTCCATGAGCACGGAGATAAGGTCGGTTTACGGATAAGCCAAGAAAAGACAAAGGCCATGACCATTGGACAATACCAACACCTTCCACCACTCACTATAGGCCTACATGACATAGAGTACGTTGACAACTTCACATACCTTGGAAGCAACATCTCAAACACAGGAGACGTGGAGAAAGACGTCAACAACCGAGTTGGCAAAGCCGCAGGAGTGTTTCAGCGCCTCCGCAACATTTGGTCGTCTAAAACAATCTCTACGGCCACCAAGCTAGGCCTCTATATGTCAGTGGTCATCCCAACAGCGACCTACGCCTGTGAGACGTGGATGAAGACAGCCAACACCACCAACAAGTTGGATATCTTTCACCGAAGATGCCTCAGATCCATCCTGAGGATCTCATGGAGAGACCACATCACCAATGAGGAGGTGATGAGAAGGGCAGGGGTAGCACCACTGTCTGTCATCATCGATGAAAGGAGAAGGAGAATGGCTGGACACGTACTCCGACTGCCAAGAGAGAGACCGGCAAGTGTGGCAATGGACTGGATGCCAGAAGGTGGAAAGAGGAAGAGAGGGAGGCCAAAGAAGACATGGAGACAGACAGCCAAGGAAGACCTAAGCGAGATGGGTGTCAGCTGGCACGGAGCAAGAAGGGTCGCCAGTGACCGGAATAAATGGAGAGGACTCGTCGCCCAATGTTCCAATAGGAACGGGAGGAACTAAGTCTAAGTAAGTAACATAAGGATTGTAAACATTCTTCCAATGTTCATGCACTTGTAGAAAGTATGCCTTGCCCTGGAAATAAAAATCATGATCACTTAGTGTATACCTTCCTTAGATCCTTAGTGTATACCACAATAGAGATCAGTGGATCTCTATTGTGATCTCTCTCTCTCTCTCTCTCTCTCTCTCTCTCTCTCTCTCTCTCTCTCTCTCTGCCCCCACACAAAATGCCTGTGTGTGACCATTAGTTAGAACATGCTCTCTGTTGCCATCTCCTGGTGACAGCATGGAATAAAGTGATACCACAAAAGACGTGGTACCGGGAAGGCACCAGGGGCTAGGCACCACCAGTGACAGTTTCAAGTGCTCACCACTGTATGTGATGTATTGCCATGCTTTTTCCTCTTGCTTAATGTAAATCGCTCTGGATTAAGAGCGTCTGCTAAATGCCTAAATTGTAAATTGTAATAATTGTGCGCTCTGCTTGTGCAAGTAAAGACTCCAGGTTGCTACTATACTGTAGTATTCATAGTGTAGGTCACCTTGAGGACATAAGCCAACTGTGACGGATGTGCCCGTCAGAATGAATAAATATTAAGACCTGCATTTAACATCATCCCAGAAAACCACAAACACTGGGCCATACCCCTTTTTGCTGTATCATTTCAGAGTGAATGCCATTTACAGATAAGACAAAATTGGAAAATCAGTTAAACCCTTATTTTTTATGAAAAAATAATGAATGGTATTTGGATGCCTCAGGCTGAGAATGTGGAGGACATCCAAGTTGTATACTGTGCCTACACTACATATAAACACACAGCAAAGGTTACCAACGGTAAGTGATAAACAACACCTCCAATGGATGCCCTTTCCCTTTGATCACATTCATATCAGCTCTGGTGACTCATTCATTTGGTTCTTTACTGTATTTTGAAATGAGATTTCCTTGCCCGAGGGCTGAAGGGTAACAACAGACATGAATGTGGCACTCTGTTGAACCAATCAAGGAGTGTTTCTTGGGAAAACGGAGGGCAGTGGCATCATCAAACTTGTAGAAATGCTGCCTTGTGTTTCTGGTTTGTTTCTGACCCGGAGATGCTGGAGGTTAATTGCCATGTACTTAGTGAGGAAAAAAAGGGAAAAGGACAGGTTTGTCAGATGGCTGCAGGTCCTAAGAGCAGAATGGAAGTGTTATGTGCACTGCTTTTGACACATATTGCAGCTCTCTTCCATGTCAGGGCTAAATTATCATTTCATTTGGTGAAAATAACTGCTTTTCAAAACATGTCATATCACGGCATGGTAAACAGGCTTCAATCAGACAGAGAAGCGCAGCTTATTACAGCTGATATGTGCTCGAGCGGAATTTTAATTGACACAGGAATGTTAATTATTAAAGCAACTCTGCAGGTCCGTTCTACTGAATCATTATTTTGACAATATATAGTGTACAGTCATGAATAAACGAGGGCATTATTCATGCTGCTGGAGTTACAACAAGACCTTTTGTATTACAGTATCTGTTTATCATTTAAGGCAAACACCTAATAATTCCCTTGGTGGACATAATGTCCGCTGAATGTCAGGCCTGATTGCTGGTTTCTGCATCACATTCTGCTCTCCTGATAAGGACGGCAAGAACACTGAACTTAACGTATTGTAGGTTACAGTGACTTGTCTTTAATTGGCGCAGCTGTCAAGCCTACTGTAAGCTTATGTCTCACTAGAGTCACTACTACATGGTAAAATGGTAATTTTATAATAATTCACACACATTCATACACCGATTGCAGCGGAAGCCATGCAAGGTACCAACCAGTACATCAGGACCAATTTGGGGTTCAGTGTCTTGCCCAAGGACACTTCTACATGTAGACAGGAGGAGCCGGGAGTCGAACCGCCTGCTCTAACTCTTGAGCCAGTTGCCATGCACATTATAGCCAAGACCAAGGGCTGACCAACTGAGATGGAAAGACACCCACATACTGTCTACATCAAATGCAAATACAATGTTATGAAATCACAACATTTCAGTCCATAGACATCGTAGCCTACCTGATGAAGGTCTTTGGATTCCCATAACATATTTATTTCTTATGTATGCATGCGAGGATCAACCGGAAACCACCCTCCCTGCCAAAATAAAACAAACCAACATCTCTGCTGGCTCAGTAGGCCTACTCGTCCAGTGAGCTGTGAAGAGCGCTAGAGAAAGTAAGCGCGAGAGAGAAAGGGAAGTTAAGGCATGCAACAGATTAAAACAATGTTCCAGTTGGGTGGAGAGGTTTTCCATTTTATTTTTCATTTTCATTATCTGGCAGGTGGAAGTATAAATGCCAGCAGGATTATAGAAATTACATGGGCTCTCTCGCCTTGCCTGTTTCTGCAGTTTATCCTCCCTGTACCTCTCAGTCCATCTCTCCCCCCTCTGCTCTCCCTCATCCTCCTGTCGCTCCCTCCCTCCACCTTCTCCACCTGCCACCCCCTCCCTTCTGGATCTATCTCCCTTTTGCATTCTAGTCTATACCCTCTCTCTCTCTCTCTCTCTCTCACGCACGCACATTATTCACCTCACCTCACCTTTGTCTCTCACCTCATACGCCTTTCTCTTCATCACTTCCTTCCCCATGCCCCTTGAATCTCCCTCATGTGTGTGTGTGTGTGTGTGTGTGTGTGTGTGTGTGTGTGTGTGTGTGTCTTTCGGCTCTTGGTCTGATGGTTCAGTCAGGCCCCTGTTGGCCAGCCAGCACCAGGCAGGCAGCAGTGTCTTAAAGAGGTGCCTCCTAATCCCTGAGATCTATTGCAGATAGCAGGGCTGACATGGGCGACAGAGATTAGAGGGGGCAGATATTGATTGGCCCCTCTCATCCCAGGGCCAGCCACAGCTGCTTGTCTGTGTAATGGAATGCTGTGATGAATTTCACTCAGTAAGTCAGCAACTCCAAATGCACCAGGACTGGACTATAAACACATGTAAACTGACTATGATACAGTAGTGTCAGGTGAGAGGAGAGGTTATAGTGGGACCAGGGGTGATGAGTGGTTTGTGTTGCCCCACAGCAAACATGCAGAGTGACATTATGCTGACAACATGGAAGAATACTGAAATGCAGTACAATAATTAGTCTTTTTAATCATTATAAAGCTCTTATTTTTGTCTTTCTTGTCCACATTTTCTGATGAATTAAATTGAAGGAACCAAAAAATACATAACTGGTATACTGTACATTAAGGACACAGCAACAGGGACTATTTACATTTTAGTCCATATCTAGACAACAATATCAGTTTATTTAAAAAGATAATTATATGAAAATGATTTAAATTTTGAAGGGTCCTACATAGCTGCTATTTGTATGCAGCTTGCGTGAATTTACCAAGGTGGACTATAACTCTGACATCACACAATGTTATTTTTCAGCTGTTCAAACACAGATTTCCAAAATGTACAAACATGAGAATGCCAAACTATAACAAAGTTTCCACACTATTTTAATTTCCAACATTTAAAATGATCTGTTGCCCTGTCTTTAAATGTTATCCCTCCCTCCCATAAGCTGGCAGAATGCTGGTACACTTTTGCTGAGAGGCTATATAATATCACCCACATTGCCAACTAAATGATGGGACAGTCACCTTGCTGTTCATTCCCAGAGGTTGTGAGGCCAATAAATCTTGTGCTCAGTTCCTTCATCTTTGGACATTGATAAAGGCTTGAAATGCATGGCTATGGCTCATTTGAATTGGTACTTGAAATTGTGATAATTCTGAAGCACCACAATTAAAATGGCACATTGACATAATGATTAATGACAAAGAAAATATAATCGCAGTGAAGGTTTTTGAGATACAAGATGGTCCATTCATATATAATGTATCCTACTTGTGCACGGCCTGTTTCAGGTGTGGCTGCTGTCAGTGATATAAACTAAGTATTCAGTACATGTACTCAAGTACTGAAATTAAGTACAATTTTGAGGTATTCAGACATCTGATCTCAGACGCGGTGTGAGTCCCGCACCTTTCATTGGAAAACACCATCTGCATTTTGGGAAAACAAACTCACAGCAGTGTTTCCCCACCCCCAAATACACAGTAGTGTTATGGGAAATAAGATCACCTCTTTATATCCACTATTGTTGACCTTATGTTCTCCGCGCGTGCGACTCAGCTGATCCTCACCCACCACCCCTTTGGTTTAGAACGGAGACTCATGGGGGACAACAATGTGGTACAGCAGTCTGGTATTTCCCCCAAATACATTGTTTATTTGCTTGTTGTTTTGTTAGTTTCTTTCTCCAAGACAGATCTTTTTGGTTGTTAGAAGTAAATATTATACAGAGACAGAAGTTATGCAGCATGATCGTGGTATTTCTGTCCCTGTATAATAATTACTTCTGATTTAGGTTGACCACCTGAGTGGTCCCTCAAGAGTCTCCATCTAAACCAAAAGGGTGGTGGATCAGCTGACGGATCGCACGCACGCAGAGCATTATGTCAACACCAGGCCACATTGCACAGACATTCTAGTTTATTAGACACATGCAGAGAAATATATACAGTATTGAACAGCCTAGACACGACATGCCTGGCTATAACATAATTATGAAAATGAGGATGAGAACAGGAATTAACAGGAACAGCATGCATGTCATATCATTGCGCACGGATGTTCAGTCTCTCTGATAAAGTAGTGATGGTCATCATATCATGGATATCAACACAGTATGCTTACGCAGATGAGTGTTTTCTCTCGGCAATTATCATGCACCAGAGTTTATCGCCCATTACAGGCAATGTTCAAATTGACGGTAATTTCTGAAATAGCGTCGGTACTGGGCAGTATGTCACAAGATAACAAAATAAGCATGCATAATTAGACATCAATTAGGCCTTTATGTGGAGCATGAATAGCAATTTTCAAAAATAACTTGCACTTTGTAGTCAACCTCAGTTCTCCTTCATTGTCATGGAGGTTGGGTTGGATTGATATTATTCTTGTCATGGCTGATTTGACAACTGAATATAAGCCATCAATCATTGTCTTATATGGTTAGACTAAATAAACTTTAATCGCATCTCCATAACGATTTGCAGCCTCATTTACTTATATAGGTTTCTCTCAACAATTTTGATCACACCCGCTGTTTATTTATATTTCGCCTAAGGGTTTATTCTTTCTGCATGTATCCCAGTTTCTCTGCCTTACATAAAGCCTGCATTATTGAAGAGGATAAAATACCAAAATATGAAAACAAACACAACAAACACATTCCTGAAAGGAAAGCTGTATCCACATTCCATGTCTCGTAAATTAACTACTTGTGATGGCTTGGTTCCCTCCAAGATGATTTGACATTGTGTTTTTAGTAAATTGCCTGAATGTTCATTTAAAGTCAGCAATAAGTGAGCCAAAAGTGTGTGTTGATATATTCTGATTAACTACTTCAATTACTTCACCTCAAGGGCAATAACAAAACGTCAACCCGCTCATAGCAAATTTTAAGAAATTACATTTAAGCGAAACACACTATCTAATAACCTTCAGCATTAGGGATTTGAACCATTGGGTTCAGTTTAATTTGTCAGGTATGTTTTGGAGCATCAGGAATTGAAATGTGAGACTCACATTTGATTACAGTTGTGCCGCTTTTCTTTAAGAATGAAGATGTTTGGCTTTAAGGGAAGTAATGAAGTGTTTAGGTAAAGAGAGCGGACCAAACAAGTGCTGCCGAATAGACTTAATACTGAATCAGGTTGGCCCGGGCCGGCCTAGCGGTCCGGGCACCTAGGCTGGTAATCCACCCTGACAGCGTGTTGCGTGTCGTCCCCCATCGCTCCCCGTTTCCTGTCAACCTGCTGTGATCTGTCAATAAAGGCTAAAAGCCCCAAAACATATAAAAAATCACACCCGTATGAAGTGAGTGGTGCAACTCTGTGTGGGGGTCCCCGGGGGGAGGGGGGTGGGGGCGGACAGACCCACAGGAACACACCCAGGGTGCCGGCCTGATTAATATGTGCGTGTGTGTTTTAGGTTGTGCACAGGTGGTGAAAAACAACCATGCTGTGTATATATATATATATATATATATATATATATATATATATATATATATATGGAGCGTCATGCTCCATATATGCTGTACCAAGGTATACTTCAACCGGATTGTCACACACCACTTAGAGTGGTCAGTACTTAGAGTACTTAGAGTACTAGAGTTTACAACACTGATGACGTCAGAGTTTACAACACTGATGACGTCAATCGTTTGCCAGCCAAGTCTATGGACTTTAATGGTTGTCTAAGGCACTTAATGACGTCTCTCACTTAAGGCAGCTCAAATGCTATACATACAATCATGTAATTTGCAGTTCGAGGGCAGCTTTTGAATGCTGCTCTCAGGGCAGCTTAAATGCTATCAATACAACCATGTTCATTTGCTGCTCTGAGGGCAGCTTTTGGATGCTGCTCTCAAGGGCAGCTTAAATACTATACATACAACCATGTTCATTTGCTGCTCTGAGGGCAGCTTTTGGATGCTGCTCTCAAGGGCAGCTTAAATGCTATACATAACAACCATGTTCATTTGCTGCTCTGAGGGCAGCTTTTGGATGCTGCTCTCAAGGGCAGCTTAAATGCTATACATACTGTACACCAATGTTAACACATTGAGGCCCTCATTTATCAATCGAGTGTAAAATCTGCCACAGATTCGAGTGCAGGTTTCGTAGTACACCCACGTCGCCACGGCATTTATAAAGTGATCGCAAACAGCTGATCCTTCCATAATTTCGTTCTGACGTTAATAAATGTGACGGCTGAAATCTATCTGGCACGCCCTATGAAATCAAGCCTCGCCCTCGTTTTTGCGACATGAACAATAGCAATACGACGGCTGGTAAGTTTGGTAACCAGGGTTACAGGAAAAAATACGTTTCTCCCGTGTCTTGCTGCCCGCCTCTGGCGCCTCACCCCCCTCTCTCATACACACACACACACACACACACACGCACACACACACACACACACAGACGCACACGCAACTTGCAAGCCCAACTGGTGTCTTGTTAAATAAATAAAGAGCGAACACCTGCATGAATTAAATAAAGTTTCCCTCTTACCTCGCTTGCCTTGCTGTCATGTCCACGCACGCACGCACCTACATGACACCTCGACATCGCATCGCCATGAATGGAATTAGTTTGTAGGCTGGCCTATATTAATTTTACCCATTCGTGCGCTGTGCACGGCGAAGACTGCGCACTGCTGTGATATTAAAGTCCTGTAGGTGACTGCCTTGACGACATGATAGCCTCTCTCATGCAGCATGAGAGAGGCTATCATGTCGCCAAGGCAGTCATAATCAACGTTTATGTAGTGATTTGATCATTGATGAACGAATCATAAACATATGGATGAAGGCTTGCCGCGGCTAGCTGGTATGTGTTGGCGACGCACGCCGCGGTCCCGTCCTCCCTCCCGGCCCCCGAGAATGATCTCGCTTTTATCTGAACTATCAAAGCACTTATTTAAATGGTGAATGATTAAGCCCCTTACGCCTATAGCCTGCTAGTAGGCTACTTACTACAAATAGGCAAGCTGTATGCATGTCATTGTCACTTGGAAATAAAGGCGTGCAGTCCATGTATGCCTTTTTTTAAATAATATCATAATCACATAGGCCTATGCCGCATCACCGCATGCGCTCCAAAATCATCTCACAAGTGTGCTTGCATAACAAGGCCAGTAAAGCACTGTTTGAATAAGCACAAACTAATACATTGTAAATATGTTATATTGTTTTTAATTGCGCGATTTTAATTACTTGTAAAGTTGGAAATCTCTCCCTTTTTTTTTACATACACATACCGTTTTATTTTAACATTTTAGGAGTGAAAACATATGTTTAGATGCCTTTGACAGCAGTTCAGACAAGGCTGCTCCGCTTGTGTACGACAGAAAAACAGCCAAGGAAAAAGCGTAAGCAAGCTGCCGACCAGACGTGGGTTTTGAAAAATGATTCTGTAGTTATTGGCCTTTATATAATACCTGGTTTTGTCTAAAAGTGCTGTTTTTGAACAGAAAGCAGAGATATTCACCATTTTATGTCACAGCCATTGACAGGCAGATATAAAATTAACCAAAATAAGGGACATATATATACTATATATACCGGACAATACTATACACCGAATGAAAGCACTGAAGCTCTGCTTTCATGAGGAAAAATAACACATTTATCCTATCTTCTGTTCGTCAGTAATTGGCTTTTTATTAATAGTTGTTCAGGTCCATACAAAAATAAGGCCTATAGTGACATATACGTATACTGTACATACTATATACCCTATGAAAGAACAGACTCATTTATCCCATTTACCATTAATCGGTTATTGACAGTTGAATTCAGCTTGATTTTGACCAATACAGCAGAAAAATCTGTAAAACACACACACTCCGACAGAAAAGTAATTTTAACCCTATAGCTATACTGAAACTACATAACTCAAACAATAGAATATCATTTCTACTGTAATCCCCCCAAAAAAGTGAGTCTTTCCCATATTCTGTTCTCTACTTATCGTTCAATACGGCGTGCTATAAACGGACTGAGCCAAAATAAAAATTCACAACAAGCTATAAACGGACTGAGCCAAAATAAAAATTCACAACAATCCATTTCATTAATGGGAGAACCTAAAGATACGAAAAAACATGGTTGCGTTTTGTTCTAAATCTGAGGGCCTCTGCTACTAGACTATTGTGGCAGAGTTTGCAGCAGACCATGTATCACTGGGAATGTTCTTAAATAACCCTATTCCGGGTGTGGGGGTATATTGGCACAGGGGCATGGGGGTTATCTAACGGGTAACGTGAGTGCTGGTATTTATTCCTTCAGGGTATATTGGCACAGCACACGGCACAACACCTACTATCCATTCTCACAAGCACAAGTGTTCCATTCCAAGCCGAAGACAAGTGTGTGTGTTTTTATATCATGCCGTATGCATGCATGCAGGTATCTGTTTTCTATTATCCCTCTGATGGTAAATAAATCTTTCTGGATATGTCAGGAGTCTGTATAAATAACCCATGGTCCGTTTTGACAAATGCAAGCATCCGGGGGGAGGACAAAACACAAATCCTTTCTCTTTTACAGTATATCTCACTGTATTCCTCACATTCTGATGCATTCTCCAGTGAATTTGGATGCATTCAACTGTCCATTGTCTGTACTTGCTGCACTGTGGGAGTAGTGATTCAAAAGATACCTACTGCACCATATACACAGCAAACATTTTAATATTAGTTTTTTTCAGTAGTAGTTCAGAGAGACATGAATCTATACTGCTCTACGAAGCAGTACATTTTGGGCTCACTGACTTACCATTAGTGTAATATCACTATATGGCGATAATATCACTATATGCCGATATCTCATTCGACTGAGAGCAAGGTGAAAATAGTGGCCGACTATTTTCACCTGGCTGTCTCTCCAGTTGTGAGGTCCGCGGCCCAAACTTCTAGTATAACAAATTACTACCGGTATAATTATGAACAAAACTTCCCTTTCATACCATCCCTTAATAAAGATGGTGAGATATCTGATATCTCCAACCAGAAGGGAAGGTGATATAGCTGATATCTAAGATCAGAATCAAATACTGGGTCATGACCAGGCTATATTGCGGCATTAGCAACCCCAGGGAGAGAGATCTCAGCAGCTGCAAGAGATGAGCACCGTGGTTCTCCAGATGGCACACGTGTGACTTTGTGTCTGAGAGAGAGGGAGGGAGGTTTGTCTCTGAACTTCAAAAAGCCCTTGGTCTGATGAAGCTCAGAAATATTCAAATCACCTTGAACAGCATCTTAAAACAGAGATGTGCACACACCCAAAGTGATTTAATCAGCACAGGCCCATGTCCACCAAATTAAAACTAGACGGACAAAGTTTAATTAGTTCTAAGCACAGAACAGAACTGGGGCATAATGGATAAAGTTGTTACACACTTTAATACTCTACTTAAAGTATAACCACAACTCAGGATTTCAGTTACTGATATGCAGTTGGAAAGTTCACTATCTCTAGGGTTTGCTGGGTTATAGAAATATGATACAAATGTATGCATGGGCTTTATTTGAAAAGAGCTTATTGCTGCTTCACCTCCCCCAGGATACCATCACCAAACTATTATGGTGGACAAATCAATTGGAACCATGGTGTGTGCTTATGTGTGCCGCGAGTCATCACAGTCACAGTTAACTCCGTCCTGCAGGGGCCACGGCCGCACAGAAGTTCAAAGCGGCTCTAAGTGGTCTCACAAATCCAGAGACAAAAGGCAGACACGAGTGAGTAATTTATTGCTAGATGCCCTGTGAAGGGCCTCGCACAGTGGGGTATGCTCACTATGCTGTGCTAAAAGACAAGTGAGGATTACGCTTATCAAGCATCAACTGTTTGGCTGCGCAGACAAAGGCTTATTGCGGTGGGACAACTTCAATAGCCCGTGGCGCACTGCGAAGAAGAGTGCCTTTTTATCTAACAGAAACTGGGCGAGCTGAGGGAGAGAGTGAGAGCAGGGACCACAACAACATCACAGACTGTGCTCTACTGTTCCTACTGAGACCAACTGGATGGACAGAGGATGTGTCATCATGTGCATAGACCATAGTGAGAGGACAGAGGTTGAAAAACTAAAAATCACATCCGTGTGAAGGGGCGCTAATATACTAAAGTCTAAGGGCCGATTCATACTCCTGTTTCGGCGCTGTAGTGCCGAAATGATTTCGGCTCGTCAGAAATTTTCAGTAGCACCGAAGAGCCGACTTTAGGACGGTACCCGCCCCCCCGAACCTCAAATGACGTCAAATTGTAGGCTCTACAGAGCCGAACCGACTTTTTTTCGGCTCTAAAATAGGAGTATGAATCGGCCCTAACTCATGTTGATTAGGTGATGTAATGATGATGTAAAACAAACAAACATTAAACTCCATTAACAATAAAGAGACAATATGACGTAATGAGGCACATTATGACGTACATTTTCCCTTCGTTGTCAATGGCATTTACAAAACAAACATTGAACTAAAGACAAACATTATAGGTCTATATGAGGGGCTGGCGCCCCTCAAAAACATTTATATACGTAAGTACTGTACTTAAGTACAACTAGAGTTGTCAGAACAGGCCAGATCCATATATGGAGATATAGGGGCGATCACTAGGTCCAGAGGCCGGGCTGAGGCTTTTGTGCTGGTTCTGGACAACCGGAAATGCATGCATTCCCCACCCATGTATGTATACATGTACAGTATGTACACTGTTCAAAAAAATTAAGGGAACACCCAAACCCTGCAATGTAACTCCAAGTCAATCACCCTTTTGGGATATCCACCTGCCCAGGTAGGAAGCAACACTGATTGTGAATCAATTTCACCTGCTGTTGTGCAAATGGAAAAGCAACAGGTGAAAAGGGAGGCAATCTGCAAGACAACCCCTAAAAAAGGAATGGTTTTGCAGGTGGTGGCCACAGACCATTTGCCTGTCCTCATCCTTTCTGGTTGATTGTTGGTTCATTTTGCCAGTGCTCTCACCACTAAAGGCAGCATGAGGCGTTATTTGCAACCCACAGAAGTTGCTCAGGTAGTGCAGCTCATCCAGGATGGCACATCAATGCGCACTGTGGCAAGGAGGTTTGATGTGTCTCCCAGCACAGTGTCCAGAGCTTGGAGGAGATACCAGGAGACAGGCCAGTACACCAGGAGACCTGAACAGGGCCGTAGGAGGACAACAACCCAGCGGCAGGACCGCTATCTGGCCATTTTGGCAAGGAGGAGCAGGAGGAGCACTGCCAGAGCCCTACAAAATGATCTCCAGCAGGCCACTAATGTGCAGGTTTCTGCTCAAACTGTGAGAAACAGACTCCATGAGGATGGCATGCATGCCCGACGCCCACAATTGGGGCCTGTGCTCACAGTCAGACACCGTAGAGCCCGACTGACATTTGCCAGAGAACACCGGGATTGGCAGATTCGCCACTGGCGCCCTGTGCTCTTCACAGATGAGAGCAGGTTCACACTGAGCACATGTGACAGGCGTGATAGAGTCTGGAGACGCTCTGGACAACGTTCTGCTGCCTGCAACATCCTCGAGCATGACCGGTTTGGCGGCGGGTCGGTGATGGTCTGGGGAGGCATTTCCTTGGAGGGCCGCACAGACCTCTACGTGCTAGCCAGAGGTACCATGAATGCCATTAGGTACCGGGATGAGATCCTCAGACCCATTGTCAGACCATATGCTGGTGCAGTGGGCCCTGGGTTCCTGCTTATGCATGACAATGCTCGTCCTCATGTGGCTAGAGTGTGTCAGCAGTTCCTGCATGACGAAGGCATTGATGCTATGGACTGGCCTGCTCGTTCTTCAGACCTGAATCCAATAGAGCACCTCTGGGACATCATGTCTCGTACCATCCACCGAAGCCAAGTGGCACCACAGACTGTCCAAGAGTTGACTGCTGCCCTGATCCAAGTCTGGGAGGAGATCCCTCAGGAGAACATCCGTCGTCTCATTAGGAGCCTGCCCAGACGTTGTAGGGAGTGCATACAGGCACGTGGAGGCCACACACACTACTGAGCCTCATTTTGAATTGTTTTGAGGAATTTCCACAGAAGTTGGATCAGCCTGTGTTCTCATTTTTCACTTTGATTTTGAGTATGATTCTGAATCCAGACTTCAATGGGTTAATGATTTTGATTTCCATTGATCATTCTTATGTTATTTTGTTGTCAACGCATCCCACTATCTAATGAATAAAGATTTTCAAGTGGAATATTTAATTAATCGAGGTCTATGTTGGGTTTTTTGGGTGAACTGGAGGCAGCCAGAGACTGGCAGATGCTGGTGGACTTGGGCCAACGACTCACAGTTCCACCAGAGATCGTCATCACCAACCTGAGGCCTGACCTAGTCCTGTGGTCCAACTCACAGCGCTCAGTGTACTTTGTGGAGCTTACAGTCCCTTGGGAGGAAGCAGTTCAGGAAGCCTTTGAAAGAAAGAAACTGCGATATTCAGATCTTGCAGCAGAGGCAGAACAGCGGGGCTGGAGAGCAAAGGTCTGTCCAGCAGAAGTTTGATGTCGGCTTCCTTGCAGTTTGAAGCATCCATTCACATTTCACAAGATGGCGGGCGTATTCTCCAAGGCAGTCTCAAGTTCCGTGTGTCATCTCTGCCCTTGTGTCACATTCTGTCTCTCCCTCAGTCTGTGACTCCACACTGGCCACTCCCATATCCCATTCCAGCACACCCAGTTCCATTTACACACCTGTCTTCAACTACCTCATCAGCCCAGCAGTGAACATTTCCCCAATCAACCCACCTCCTATAAGACTGGACTCATTTCACACACTCACTGTCAGGTTATACCTTGTCAACCTTGTGTTTGGTCTTGCTTGTTCTTGGACTCTGCATTTTTGGACTTCCTGCTTCACTGCCCGCTTTTCTACACAGTAAGCCTTGTATTGTTGGACTGTTACTGTTCTGCCTGCATTCTGCTCTGTAGATTAGCATGTTTGGACTACTGTTCTCCTGCCTGCTTGTTACTGTTAGATTTGCCTATTTTCTGTTATTAAATTCTTAAATCTACTCTGTCTACTGTGGCTTTGCATCCTGGGTTCAATCTAAACCTCACTCTTGACAGTATAACCTGACCATTAATATGAACCCAGCAGAGCTACTGTGTTTTCAGAGGAGGGTTAAAGATTTTGATAATGTGGTGGCTCGGCTCATGGCCTCTCCACCTAACCAGTGTTTTGCACTCCAAGAGGAGATTGAAACACAGCAGTTGTGGTTTAAGGAGAGACCGTGGGTTAGTCATTTTGTCCCCCACCTGGATGTTATTCGTGGGAGGCTTAAAGACTTTTTAGCCACCAGCTCGCTTTCCAGTACTTCCCAGCCAGTTTCTCAAACTGTAAGGCTTGGAATGGTGAGCCTGCAGCCCACCAACCCTGTTGCTGACGAGCAGAATATGGAGTACATTGACTTGCTTAGCTATTTTGGCAGAAAGGCAAAAATTGAATCATTTTCTGAACCACTTCATGCCCCGGATCCTTATTTGGGCACACGCCTGGCTCTGGGAGGTCCCAGTAGTACCAACAAACGGGGCAAAGTCTCTCGGGGTCGCCATGCCACCAAGCCCACCCAGCCAGCCATTTCAGGCTTGCTGTCAGCTCCTACCCAGAGACCACCAGTGTCTGCAGTCCCACCTGCAGCACCGCCTCCTGTGTCTGCAGTCCCGTCTGCAGCTCCGACTCCTCTGCCTGCAGCTCCGCCTGCAACACCGACTGCAGCACCGCCTGCAGCACCGCCTGCAGCACCGCCTGCAGTCCCGTCTGCAGCTCCGACTCCTCTGCCTGCAGCTCCGCCTGCAGCCCCGCCTGCAGCCCCGCCTGCAGCACCGACTGCAGCACCGCCTGCAGCTCCGACTGCAGCACCGCCTGCAGCACCGCCTGCAGCACCGCCTGCAGCACCGCCTGCAGCTCCGACTGCAGCCCCGCCTGCAGCACCGCCTGCAGCACCGCCTGCAGCTCCGACTGCAGCCCCGCCTGCAGCACCGCCTGCAGCCCCGCCTGCAGCACCGCCTGCAGCACCACCTGCAGCACCGCCTGCAGCACTGCCTGCAGCTTCGTCTCCTCAGTCTGCAGTTCCGCCTGCAGCTTCGTCTCCCCCGCCTGCAGCTTCGTCTCCCCCGCCTGCAGCTTCGTTTCCCCCGCCTGCAGCTTCGTCTCCCCCGCCTGCAGCTTCGTCCCCTCCGCCTGCAGCTTCATCTCCTCCTCCTGCAGCCCCTGCTCCTGCAGCTCCGCCTGCTTCAGCCCGGCTCCTGCTGCAGCCCAGCTCCTGCTGCGGCCCGGCTCCTGTTTCCGCTGCAGCCCTGGTTCCTGCAACATCGCCTCCCGAGCCTGCAGCACCTTCGGCGTCGCCTCTGCCTTCAGCACCTCCGGCATCGCCTCCAGAACCTGCAGCACCTCCTGCGTCGCCTCCAGAGCCTGCAGCACCTCCGGCATCGCCTCCAGAGCCTGCAGCACCTCCAGCGTCGCCTCCTGAGCCTGTGACACTCCTGACTTCAGCCCAAGTTTCTCCTGCCTCGTCTCGGCCTCCCGGTCGTCCACCAGACGACCCCTCCGCCTCGTCTCGGCCTCCCGGTCGTCCACCAGACGACCCCTCCGCCTCGTCTCGGCCTCCCGGTCGTCCACCAGATGACCCCTCCGCCTCGTCTTGGCCTCCCGGTCGTCCGCCAGACGACCACTCCGCCTTGTGTCGGCCTCCAGGCCGTCCCCCTGAAGTCAGCAGCTCTGCCTCTGGCCATCGTCCCGGCCGTCCTCCAGAGGTCTCCTGTTCTGCCACGTCCCGGCCCCCCGGCCAGCCGCCAGACAACACCCAATCAGCCCTGGTCCATCATTCTGGCCGCCCACCTGAGGTCACCTGCCCAGCCCCAGTGTCCCTCCACCCACCCTGCTCGTTCCTCGTTGAGATTGTGGGACGTCTGGAATCCGTCCCTTGAGAGGGGGGTACTGTCACATTCTGTCTCTCCCTCAGTCTGTGACTCCACACTGGCCACTCCCATATCCCATTCCAGCACACCCAGTTCCATTTACACACCTGTCTTCAACTACCTCATCAGCCCAGCAGTGAACATTTCCCCAATCAACCCACCTCCTATAAGACTGGACTCATTTCACACACTCACTGTCAGGTTATACCTTGTCAACCTTGTGTTTGGTCTTGCTTGTTCTTGGACTCTGCATTTTTGGACTTCCTGCTTCACTGCCCGCTTTTCTACACAGTAAGCCTTGTATTGTTGGACTGTTACTGTTCTGCCTGCATTCTGCTCTGTAGATTAGCATGTTTGGACTACTGTTCTCCTGCCTGCTTGTTACTGTTAGATTTGCCTATTTTCTGTTATTAAATTCTTAAATCTACTCTGTCTACTGTGGCTTTGCATCCTGGGTTCAATCTAAACCTCACTCTTGACACCTTGTCTGGTAGAAAATTGGGATGAGAAGGATGATGACCCTAAAAAACCTAAACTGAAGTTGGATAAGAAGACACTAGCTTTACTTGTGATGATTGTGGTTCCTGACGGCAATGCATTTAATGATTGTATTAAGCACCGAAATGGTAAAATCGTCAAAGTGCATGTGACTCGAGACACCACCATCCAGGAGTTCATCAACTCCATCAACAGACATTTTCTTCCTCAACGCTTAGGCATTTTCGATTATACGCAGTTTGAAGGACTCAGCCCGATATCCGACATGACTTTCAAATCAGAAATGTCTTACACCACCAATAATCCCAACTACAACCGCAACATGCCCCTGTCTGTGGAAAATGTCCAGGATGGAGATCGTGTGAAGATTGTCCAGTGGTTCGAGGCACCGGAACCATGTCCATACAATTTCAGAGAAGAGAATGTATCTACAGAACTGACTAAGCAAGTCACATTGTCAGATCAAACAGGACTTTAGGACAAAGATCTACACATTCAGACGACCAGTGATCTCGAATATCCTGTAGAACCGGCAGAACTGACTAAGCAAGTCACATTGTCAGATCAAACAGGACTTTAGGACAAAGATCTACACATTCAGAGGACCACTGATCTGGAATAGCCTGTAGAACCGGCAGAAATCCATACAATTTCAGAGAAGAGAATTTATCTACAGAACTGACTAAGCAAGTCACATTGTCAGATCAAACAGGACTTTAGGACAAAGATCTACACATTCAGAGGACCAGTGATCTCGAATATCCTGTAGAACCGGCAGAAATCCATAAGATGTGATAGTTTCCAGCGGTCGAAAGTACTTGCGCGCTCTGCTTGCGCACTAGTTGGCCATTTATGGCCTACTAGTGTGCAACAAGCAAGTATGCACTCGGCAGAGTGCAGTTCTAGTTACTTTATGTGATTTACAGGCGCTCAGGTGGTGCATTGTTACAGTAGCTGAGGTTGATTCTAAAATCTAAAATTCTAAATCATAACAGCTGTCTGAAAAACCTATGCTTCAATGTCAGTGGTGCGCAACCTTTTTCATGTCAAGCCCCCGCAGATTAATCTGTATTTGGTGCGGACCCCCATCCATAGGCGGCGGGTGCGTTTTACCTTTGCGTAGGCTATAGAATTGCGTTGGGGGGGACTCTCGCCGCCGCATATTTATTTATTTATTTCCCAGATGGTCTAAAAATGAGTTATTTAGCATACTTTTACCAATGAATTAGCCTATACACAGACAACGACTGATCGGCCAACACTCACCTTTTACTTTGTGTAACACGCATGGCTTCTTGTTTACTTTCTGTTGTCACATGTGCGAAAGACGAAGAGTTTAACCTTTACATTCTGTAAAAAATATATATTTAATTATTTGAAAAAAAATACACCTGTGTGAAGTGAGGGGGTCCCCGGGTGGGCCCGCGGAAGTTCCAGACCCACAGGAATGCGGCCAGTTACCACGTGGGGGTCTCCGGGTGGTCCCCGAAACATCCAGACCACCAGGAACGTGCCCAGGGGGCTGGCCAGGTTTCTGGCGAACCGCCCCGCGTCCGAAACGGTCGAGAAATGACAACCAAGCTATTTTCGTGCTTGGACAGACAGACCCTGGGACACGCATAGCTGTGTAATGGAGTGGTTGCACCAAAATGTGAGTGGTCTTATCTTGAGTGTAGCTTCATCTCCCTCTCAGCTAAGGGCTCCTTGGTCTGAAAGAATGTTATACTCTACTGTAGTCTCTCTTTCTCTCTGACTCACTCTCTCTCACACACGCATGCACACACGCACATGCATGTACGCACACACTCACTCAGTAGCTGTACTACTGTATGTACCTACTAGCCTGACACTCAGCCTGAATTTTCATTTCGTTTCACTCCATTATTCAGTCTGAACGCCCTCCCATCTACAACCGTTTCTGGGATGGGCGTTGCCAAAGAGGCAGTCTTCGGTGATTGGTTCATACCAACCAATCAGAATAGTAGGAAAGCAGATGGCATTGTGTCAATCATGTGGGTATGGCTAACCTGTTTGCTAACCAAACAAACTCAGCCAACGAGCGCTACTAGTATGTAAACAAAAGCGGTAAAATATGTCGGATGATGATGTTTATAAAATCGCTCGTGTCTGTAAAGAAATTATTTATCATACGTCGATTTAATAGCCAGATTGATACGGCCGTGAGTTACCGCAGTGGGGGCAGCCATGTTTGTTTGTGTCTGGACGGCACTGTTGTTTGACGTCATGTTTGACGCTGATTCGTCGGTTGGATTTCCAACCGAGTCTGAGATCTCCTTCGGGAGCGTCACCAGACCCTAATCGCCTGAACATACATTTTTAATGTGGCTAGCGATTCAGGGGCTGGAGCCAGGCTATGTACCTACTGCAATAACCTTGAATTAAATAAGTAATCTTCCCATCTTTTCAGAGCTGCCGCCTGCGTTGGGTTCATTCCCGACTATGCACCATCCAGTCTATGACATGCAGGTCCATGAAGGCTTACTGTATACGTGCTCAGGGGACACAGTACAAGCCTACAGTCTGTTGGTATGCTCAGACCACAGTCACACTCATGACATTGTACTTGACAAGTAATGGACGTGTTCATTGCAATGTGTATGAATTGCCATACACATCACAATTAATTTTGTTGCTGTGATTATTGAGCACATTAGAATGGGACATATGAATGAAAACTGCATTTGTGTTTGGCTTTGTAAACAGATGAACAAAACCTGCCAAATGACACAAGACATATTTTATAATGCAAGCATAATTCTTCAAAGTAAATGGTGAAAAGAGCCAATATACATGCTCACACTTACAGTATATAATAAATACAAACTGTCAAACAGTATATAATAAATACAAACTGTCAAAGCATGTACACAACATTTACATTGTCTATTTTGTCTTTGTTTGTCCATCTATAAGTTAGGACGTACATTCACAGTAACCTACAGTACACACTACACAGTTACATTAAAGAGAAGCTGTCTGTGTAACAGTACGTCTGTGTATTTCATTCCAGACCAAAGAACGTGTGGTGAAGTTTGACGGCCACACAGATATGGTCAAATGTGTGCTGGTGTCGTCACTACCCAACATGCCAGCACGCCTCTACACCGGATCTCATGACATGACTGTCCGCTGCTACAGTATCAAGGTACCAACACAGGCTACAATTGTTCCCAAAGTTGCTTGTAACGTGTTACAGCGGTCTTATGGAGCCAAATTTAGCTTGGGACATTGACCAAGATCACAGTCTTTGGTACACATTGTATTCTCTCTATAGTCATGTATTCCAAAGGTTGTGGGAGTGAATGCTACATTTGTTTGCTGTGACTGAAACTTTGCACGCACATTGCCACCACAAATCTTTCGAATTGACCTAGTATGTGTATTTCAGCACCTTTGCTGGATTTGCTGCAATCCAACCCGTCATGGGCCTTTGGATGTTTTTAGTTAAAGTTAAAGTTTTACCGTATTTTTTAATTTTTATTTCTGTTATTGCTGAAAGTATTTGTTCTATTTTCATGTTTTCAAGTAGATGCTTGGGCTATTGTAAATACATTCTGTTGAAAAGTTTACCAGTGAATGTTGCATTGGTAAAAGCGGGATAGGAGTTTAATACGTTTTATACTTCATCCTACTCCTTTTCGGACATTATTGTTTATTTTGTTGTTGTTTTAATGGATTTGTTTTCAAATTATGTTCTAAATAAACTTGTTAATTAATTCAAACTCATGATGACGCCCAAACGTGTCGCAACACAGCCCTTGGGTAGGCTACCTTGCCTGATGCCTTAACGCTGATGCCTTAACGCCTGATTACAATCTACTCTAGACATGGCAACGCCCAGCCAGCCTCTGATTGGCCTACCGACACTTCTTCCGTGGCGGGAAATAATAAAAGTACGGTATAATACAAGATAGTCTAATTATAGTAAACTAATACTATTCTACTAAAAAGGATAAAGATCAAGGGAAAAGAGACCTTTTTACAGTACAATGGTGTTTCAAGTTAACACATACAAATACATTACAGATTAATACTAATAATCAACACTTTATTTAGAACACAACACCCAAATCATATTATGGTGTACATGTTGAATCAATTATTCAACCAAAGCAAATGGCATAAACAATATTTGCGTCTTCTACAAAAATAAAAGTTTCAAGTTAGGGACTGATCGTTATTTATCCACCAGGGGGGGGTGGTGCAGATGTGATTTCATTTTTTTATTTTACCTCATCCCCCCCCCAGCCTCCAAATATTTTTTCGGGACCCCCCCTCAGGGACTGGAAGAATATATATGACCTCCCCCCCCCAACAAACACCATAGACCATATTTATTTTATATTCACACCAACAGTATAGCAGCATAACGTAATCGTTTATTAGGCGGCGGCCGTCTGGGGTTCATTTGGTTCCATATCCGTCATTACATTATAGTCAACACTCAACACTGATGATATGCCATTGCATTCTTCCAACTAAAGATTTAAATATGAATCTGGCAGCTTCGAAAATAGCATATGCAGACCTACAAGCTCACAACAACACGCTGATGACGCGACGCAAATGTATGAGCTTAGATACATGGCTATTTTTAAGGTGAGCCTCGTGCGTAAAGTCATTCTAGCCAAGCTGCCAAGGCAGTGGGCACCCCTCGCCTCTGTGCCCAAGCCCAGGATGATGAAAATGAATGAATGCTAAATAAATATGTCACGCAGTCGCATACCATAATACTACAACGTCATACTCCACAGACAAAAGCACAATTTGCGCAACCCCAACGTTCAACTGCCTGCTCGGCTCATTTAGCCAGCCAGGCACCACCGAACGAATAGTATAACTCTTTCTTTAATCTATTACAATCACATACGCAGACAAAAGTACATGGCACCGCAGGGTTAAATTGCGTGACTGTCACACTCAAAGGGTGAGACATGGCAGCCCTGGCTACTGTGACGCACACACCAACAATCCACCATTGCAATGCGAGTGCGCAAAGATGCACACGAAGGCTGGCATTAGCTGCATGCTTTTAGACCAGCCCTACCGTATTCTGAATGAGAATCTGTCTCGCCTGCCACCATGTTGAGTTGTTGACGATGCGTTGTCCAAAGACGGTAGAGTCTCTTCCATCAAAATGTTCCATGCCCATCAACATAAAGGCCTCAAGGTGTTCCTGTGATGTTTTGCTACTTTCTCTGTGGAGGAGCTTCGTTCACAAGCAACTTCAGTCACAAACAGTAACTTGTGAGAAGTTTATATCTTAACATCATCCACGACCTCAGCCCCAACATTATTATTATTGTTGTTATTATCATCTCAGTCTGACATTTTCCTGACTCAGTGATGCGGCGCAACCTCAGCAGTCAACCTGCTGGCTAAGCAGCTCCTCGCCTTCCTCCTCTCTGACTCTGACCGACAACACTCGCTCTTTTCAGCGGCCTGCTGCTGCTGGCTCACAATTCAAACATCGCGGTTCATAGCTTGAAACATTTTTCGCTTTTTCTACTGGAAATGTTATGAACGCAGAATCAATCTGTCCCGCGCTGTTTTGAAGTGGGTACACGTCAGACGTAGGAAACTACATCAGCGGCCGGGGGAGGGACCTTTGCTGGTAGAACAGAATCAGATCTACAAGCTAACAACGTGTCACCAAGCAACACGTTGTTAGCTTGTAGATCTGTTCTATTTGCATGCGCAGTTGCGCACACATGGAATATACCAAGTACACTCGCCAGAGTCGCCACACAGGGTAAACTTTATATAGATAGATATAGTGAAACACTATGAAAAACAAAATAATCAAAACATTTTTTAAATACAAAATTCAGCAAAATAAAGTTGTACAACCTCCCCCAAGCCAAAATAAAAATAAACATATCCCCCCCTCAGGCTCAAAAAATAGTTTAATGACCCCCCCCTTTTTTGCACCATACCAACCTTTGATAAATAACGATCAGTCCCTTACAAGGCTTCATTCTGGAGCGTCATCTGTCGCGCCGTACCAAGCTGTCATTCTCTTGTATTATACCGTACCACGGAGTAACCTCACGTCAGATTATCCACCATAGCTATCCACCTCGGAGGAAAGTCTGCTAAGGCCGGCAGCGTCGGTAGGCTAATCAGAGGCAGGCGAGGCGTTACCATGTCTAGAGACGGACGTAGATTGTAATCAGGCAATACTGTGCTAATAATACTGTGCAAGTAATGACCAAGGAACCGCCTATCGGTATGAGCCTCCATATGCTCCTCCAGAAGGCCCGCGCTTAGGCCCTCATTTATCAATCGAGTGTAAAATCTGCCACAGATTCGAGTGCAGGTTTCGTAGTACACCCACGTCGCCACGGCATTTATAAAGTGATCGCAAACAGCTGATCCTTCCTTAATTTCGTCCTGACGTTAATAAATGTGACGGCTGAAATCAATCTGGCACGCCCTATAAAATAAAGCCGCGCCCTCGGTTTTGCAGCAATGGCAGAACGGAAGACGGCAAAGAAGAGGAACTATTCTGAGGCGGAGATCGATGTCCTCACCACTGAGGTCGATACGAACCGAAAAATTATATTCGCCGGGGCCAACAGTGGTGTCGGCAACGATGTTAAAACAAAGGTGTGGAGTCGCATCACCAACCGGGTGAACAGTGTCTCCCAGGTCGAGCGAACAAGAGCCGAGGTTTGTTTGACATGCTTGAATATACTTGAATATTATATAGATTTGAATAATAAATATACATGTGATATCCTAGCTTTGGAAAAGCGTTAATTTATACCGTTCATTAGGTCAAGAAGAAGTGGTCTGATCTGAAGATGTGGACTAAAAAGAAAGCATCCCAGCTCCGTCAGGCTCAGCTGCTGACTGGTGGTGGTCAGGTATGTTATATGACATTGTTTATTGTTTACTTGAGACAAAATGAACGTGTTGATTAAATGTAATTGCTTAAACATCGAGAGCTTAATTTATTTCCATTGTGATCCTCTGACCAGACTGATCCAGACCTTCCAGACCTCACAGAGGTGGAAAAAAAAAAAAAAACGATTATTGGCTCGGAGTCAATTGACGGACTGGAGGTGCCCGGCGGTGACACGGCCTTGTCCAATGAACGTAAGTAAACTAAACTAAACTAGGTAGCCTGCCTATATCATATACCAGTAACCAAAACCTATCATTGGACCATATAGGAAATGAGTACAATATTCACACATTCAAATACGAGTTGAAATATTTATTTATTAGGCCTTTACAATGTCATTTCAGATCATGCTGGCTGCAGCGGTGAGCCACCAGCTCACAGCAGCGGTGGGGGATCCTCCCGAGCCTACAACCCTCCAGAGCCTGCAGCCAGCAGTGCGGGAGGGGGGGGGCGCGCGGTGGCAGAGTGCGTCCGTCCTCTCCAGCGCGGCACAACCCTCCAGAGCCTGCAGCCAGCAGTGCGGGAGGGGGGGGCGCACGGTGGCAGAGTGTGTCCGTCCTCTCCAGCGCGGCACAACCCTCCAGAGCCTGCAGCCAGCAGTGCGGGAGGGGGGGCGCACGGTGGCAGAGTGCGTCCGTCCTCTCCAGCGCGGCACAACCCTCCAGAGCCTGCAGCCAGCAGTGCGGGAGGGGGGGCGCACGGTGGCAGAGTGCGTCCGTCCTCTCCAGCGCGGCACAACCCTCCAGAGCCTGCAGCCAGCAGTGCGGGAGGGGGGGGGGCGCACGGTGGCAGAGTGCGTCCGTCCTCTCCAGCGCGGCACAACCCTCCAGAGCCTGCAGCCAGCAGTGCGGGAGGGGGGGCGCACGGTGGCAGAGTGCGTCCGTCCTCTCCAGCGCACCATGCACCAGAGCCAGCCAGCAGTGCGGGAGGGGGGGCTCGCGGTGAGAGCGCCCCCACGCCAGGCTCGGGAACAAGCGCTGGTGCTGAACGAAGCGGTCCTGGCCGGGCAGCGGGACATTGTCCAGGCCCTGAGGGACATAAATACTTCTATTATGAATCTCACAGAGAGTGTGGATCGAGTAGGCAGGCAACTGCAGAATAAATGAATAAAAAATTGTGAGTAAACATTGTGCAAAGGTCTTTTTTGCTATATGCCTTGATTTTACATCGAGCTTTATAAGTGCCCATATTTCAATTCGTTGCCTTTGCTGTTATATGCAAATGTTTTTAAACCCTCTTTGAATGAAGTGAGAAAAAAAGTGCATTTTAACATGTGTAACGTATCTGGGCCAATTCCAAACTGTATACTTTACTTACTTTTTTAGAACCGCCTTATGAGGTCCTCTCGTCTCTGTCTAGCCCTCGGGTATGGGTTTTCCGGTGGGGGGTCCATGGGCATCGGCTCTTCTGGTGGGAGAATAAGGTCTTGATCCAGGGGCACGCCATTGGCCAGGGCAATATTGTGCAACACCGCACATGCCAATATGATGTTGCATGCCTTCACTGGCTTGTACAATAACGTGCCCCCATTGCTGCTCAAGCAAATCCACCTGCCTTTGATACAAACGAATGCAGGAAAAGTAAATATACAAATAATAAATTATGTCAGAAAATAAAGAGCTAGGCTACTACACATGTGACCAAAAGCATCTCACCCTTCAACAGGCCAATGCAGCGTTCTACTGTCCCACGGGTTTTGATATGCGCAGCTTGGAAACTGCGCTCCTGGGCAGTAGCTGGATCTTGCAATGGCGTGACTAAATAGTCAGCCATTGCATAGCCTTTGTCACGTAGAACACAAGTCCCACCGAAAATTTAGTAAATGTAATACATTACAATACATTCGATATTTAACACAGCCTATACTCACCCACGAGGTAGCTCCTGC
The DNA here is from genome assembly GCF_963924005.1 of Protomyctophum bolini. Taxonomy (NCBI): domain Eukaryota; kingdom Metazoa; phylum Chordata; class Actinopteri; order Myctophiformes; family Myctophidae; genus Protomyctophum; species Protomyctophum bolini. The sequence continues at coordinate 50,017,780 of NC_137863.1, forward strand.
CGCGTAATGCACCAGCTTCTAGTTGTATTCCTATATTTCCGTTGCGGAAAATAAAGGAGTCATGAGACCCCCCTGGCCACCGGGCTACCACGTTGAGGAGGGATAGGTTGGCATCACAGATCACCTGCACATTGATGGAATGGTAGTTTTTTCGATTGATGTATGAATAATCATTATCCGAGGGTGGTTTAATACGCACATGAGTACAATCAATCGCGCCAACCACATTCGGAAGACCAGCAATCTCATAAAAATCTCTCTTAATCACGGTTTGCTGGTCGTCAACGAATGGGAACCGAATGTACTCCTCAGTGAGGGATTTAATAGCCTCCAACACTGAGGGCATCATTCGGCTGATGGAGGGCTGTGAGATGCCAGACCTATCCCCGATCTCACGTTGGAATGTCCCGGTGGCCAGGCACCCCAATGTCGACAGAACCTGTACGTGGACAGGTATGGCGCGTGAGCGCCTGGTTCGCCTCCTCAACAGGGGATCAAGCCTGTTGACTAGGTCAATCAGTACATGCCTTGGGAGACGGAATCGACTCATGAGCCAGCCGTCATCCTCTGCCAGGAGGTCAGCCCGGTCTCTGAAGACCCGTTGGGCCCTGAGTCGTTCTCTGGGCTCATCCTCCTCCTCCTCCTCTTCTGCTGCTGCTGCATTAGCGTCCTCTAACAGAGCCAGGTATGCCATTGTTGAGATCAGATGACTGGCAAGGCTCATTTAAATAGGTGCGTGAATCTACATTCATGTTTGTAATTGGTCGTTTCTAATGCTTGTGATTATTGTCACCTGGCTGATGCGGGGGTGCATGGCTTTAGGCCTACAACACGCTATAGTTTATTTTCTGTTATTTAGATTATTATTATTATTATTATTATTTAGATTATTATTATTATTATTATTATTATTATTATTATTATTATTTAGATTATTATTGTAATCCATGGTTAATCTATTCTATACTGATTCAAACGTGGAAATGAGACACGGAGACAGGAATTCCATTCAACTTTTTTTTAATAGTTGTTATCCTTATTATTTCTACATTTGTCTATGTTTATAAGCAGTCAGCAGTTCAGACAATGCTTGTGTAAGACAGAAAAACAGCCAAGGAAAATGCGTACGCCAGCTGAGGAGCAGACGTGGATTTTGAACGTTGTCACGTTCAATTTCAAGCTTTGCCGGAAATGGTAAATGTCAAAAATGTCGGCAATTTCGGCGTGCACCCATATTTTGGCGTACGCACGGTTGATAAATGAGGGCCTTAAAGTGGTTTTGATTGATCCTGTTACATCCTCTGACCAGGAGAGGAAACAAACAGTGTTTGTGTTGACTCGTTGACTCTTCACCGACACACACACACACACACACACACACACACAGGTGTAAAGAAGTCCTAATAAATGTTTTTGAAACACAAAAAAAAAAAAAAAAAAAAAAGAAGTTTGATGTCGGGGTTTTGTGGCAACTTCAACTGTGAGGCTGATGAAGGACCTTGGCATCAGCGGACAAGTCCTACGTCGGGTCATCAAGGAGCTATCCAGACTGGCAGAGCGGAGTAGCCAGTGGCTCTGGCTGAAAAGGAAAGACCCTAGCTGGTCTCCCAAATAAGCAGGCTGGGCAGATGCAGAGGGGGGTGCTTCTGGGGCACCAGCATGCACTGCTGAGCCTACTGGAGACGTCGTGGGGTTAAATCAGCGAAACGTTGGTGAAAGTAGGACCCCACTTGACAACCCCTGTGAAGTTAACTACTGCTACTGAAACTATAGCGATTGGAAATATTAACTCATTAGGAAACTGTCACGTGAAAAAAATCAACATTGACTTTCATAAAAATGGAACAAGGACAATAGAAGTGTTTTTCTCAAAGGCCCTCAGTGCCAAGAAAATGTTTTGACATGTTTAGTCTTTACACTCGATAGCGGATTGGCGGTCATGGCTAACCTATATGATTGACCATTCGACTCCCGATGAAGCGAGGCCTCAAAAATCTCCCATACACCTTGTGTCACGTCCTGTCCTAGGACGTACCATACCTGGACCGCCGTCCTTATGTTTGCCCTTCCTTCTCTGTGTGTTTTCCCCGCACCCCTGTTAGACTGACTCCTGTTTACTCGGCTGCGGACAATATAGCCATCAAGGCGGGTGGTATTTATGTGTTGCTCCTGTGCTATTCTGTGTTCAGTCTTAATTGTTTCCATGACACGTCGCGTTTGTTTTGTATCCTGTGTTTGTTAGCCCTGTGAGGCACTCCGTCGAATCCTGTGATTCCGTTGTTTAAGTTTAATAAAGCCCAGTTCCAGTGCTCCTGCATCCTTCCTACACCGTGATACCTTGTTAGAGATTTTTTTGGAACGCTCCCTATGTCTCTTCATGTATCGTTTTGCCGCGGTGCCATGTCATTATTCCGACCTCCCAATATTCCGACCTCCCATAATTCCCAAAAAAGCAAATAATTAAGAACTCCCATAGGTCCGACATCCCGTTTTCCCGACCCTATTAAACCCATAATCCCAAAATCCCATTGTTCCGACCCTGCCCATATTAAACCCATAATCCCGAAATGCCATTGTTTCGACCGTGCCCAACTATGAGCCTCGCGCACAAGGCCACCGTGGGCAAACGCTCACGCACCACGCTCAATGCCGTTTGGATAAGTGTTTGATTGTATACTGCTGCATGTTTTTACATTACTGTCCAGCAATACATCATGCGTTGGTGCCATAGACTGAGAGCGATGAGACGCACGGGGGCTGCTGCAGAGCAGAAATGCGCACGGAGCGCACAGAATGCTATCCCTTAAAATAAATGTTTCACTGTATTCTATGCAGTTTTTACATTTCTGCAACAAACTATTCATTTGTGCGTTGGTGTCATTATCAGCGGTCCGGGGTGCCATCGTAGTGAAGATGAATATTCTGTGACTACTTAATAAGTAAGTCAATATGAAAAGAGCCTGCCTGCAGGCACCTCAGGGCTGTTTTGGTTAAATGTTCTTGGCACTGAATGAATGCAACAGTGGCCCCTGTAGGCCATCACATAGAAAGCAGGTATCAGACAATGTTTCAAAGCTCAAGTCAAGTGTGGAATCATCTCTTTGCAACATAATAAACTGCAGGTGAAAAATATACAGTATATACTGTAGGCTACCTTACATTTAACAATTCTTGATTTTAAATTAAACTTCAGGTGGTGCTCGAACCATTTGGTAGAAGAGTTGCTTCCCAAACATAATGTAGGCTGTACCTTTTCTTTTTCAAATTTCAAATTGACGCACTAAGTAAGCTACAAGTTTAACAATAACAATATGGCACTGTTATATATTCCCAAACACAGTCCCCAAACACAATTAGATCTCCCGCTATTGTTGTTTTGTCTTGTGCTCTCTCATTGATTACCTCTCATTTAAGCGAAACCTCTCTTCCTCTTTCCACTTTGTTTGTCTGGTTTTAGTTTTGTCTTTCTTTTTTTTGGGGGGGGGGGGGGGGGGGGGGATTTCTGCATTTTCTTTTGTTGTTATTGATTATATGTGCTCAGTTTTGTCAATTTCTTGAAATGAAAAAGCAAAATAGACAGTGACACTGAGAGATTTTTTTCTGTGGTTGGGACAAGATTAACATCGTGACATCATGGCTAGGCGGGCAAGGCGGCTGTTCTGGACCCCGGAAATGGACCGGGTCTTTGCGGAGGCCTTAAATATGCCGTATCATAAAATAAAATTGACTGCACACGTCAGACATCATGTTAACATCACCCTTAAAATGGAGTTGACTACCCCACAGGTAAGACAGTAGGTGTCGAGACTCGGTGTCGAGTCGGTCATTTACACGGTACAAGATGGCGGCAGTGGCAGTGGGTGGTTTGGAAGTCTGCAACTGCAACTCATCTGCAAACTTTTTTTGATAACACTGCCCTTAATTCCATCTGCCAGTCTTTTGTGTCATCCTCCCCAACAGACTGGTGGACGTACTGGGAGAACTGGGTTTTCCACATAACACCTGCATGTGGATCAAGAGCTTTCTGTCTGGTCGCAGTCAGAGGGTGAGAGTGGGACAGCATCTATCAACGTCCCTCAGCCTCAGTACCGGCTCCCCACAGGGCTGTGTGCTGAGCCCGCTGCTCTACACCCTCTACACTCACCAATGTACCCCCGCCCACCGCAGCAACACCTTGGTGAAGTTCGCGGATGACACCACAGTAGTAGGGCTCATCTCCAAGGGAGATGAGTCTGCCTACAGGGATGAGGTAGTGCAGCTGACAGACTGGTGCAGAGAAAACAATCTGCTCTTGAACACGTCCAAGACCCAGGAGCTGGTTATAGACTACAGGAGGAAAAAAACTGTCATTCCACCCCTGTTCATAAATGGGGACTGTGTGGAGAGGGTGTCCTCTTGCCGGTTTCTAGGAGTCCACATGGAGGAGGGCTTGACCTGGAGCACAAACACCTCTGAGCTGCTGAAGAAGGCCCAGCAGCGACTCTACTTCCTGAGGGTGCTCAGGGGGAACAACATCACACAGAGACTGCTGGTGTCGTTCTATCGGTGCTCCATAGAGAGCATACTGACGTACTGTATATGTGTGTGGTACACCAGCTGTACAGTGGCGCAGAGGAAAAAGCTCCAGGGGGTCATAAATACAGCACAGAAGATCGTTGGCTGCCCTCTCCCCACACTGGAAGAACTACACAGAGACCGCTGTCATAAAAAAACTCTGAACATTATGACAGACACTTCCCACCCCGCTCACTCACTGTTTGAACTGCTGCCATCAGGCAGACGGTACAGAGTGATCAAGTCCAAGACCAACAGATTCAGTAATAGCTTCTATCCCACAGCGGTAGTTGCACTCAATGCTGCTAAAAAATGATCTGTTACTGCGACACTTTTAGTTTTTTTTTTATCTGCTATCTTAAAGTACAATAAGGGTTTGTTGTTGTGCGATAATAGATGGAATTACATGTTTGTGCATTATGCTGCTGGGGTTGTGCAATAACAAGAAGTCATGTGTGTTTTGTTTTAGCTTGTATAGGTTGTTTGTGATATAATGCACTGATTGGTTGGCACTTTTAATTTCGTTGTACACGTTGCAATGACAAATAAAGATCTATCTATCTATTAACAGGGCTCTTTAGCAAACTACCGCATAACTCTAATTTGAAATGGTGCGGTAAAAGCAAAAGAAAACATAATCTTCTCCAGGCAGGACTATACCTCGGTGTCTGCTGCCTACTTCTGCTGGTGCCTGTTCTAACCACCTACAACTCACCGTGGACTGTGGCTAGAGAGCAACACTGTTTGGAGCACACCTTGGCTCCACCTGGCATTCTACCAGTGATAAAAACCAAACTGACATTTTTTTGGACATGGATATGCTGTCGTCTTTGAACGGGTTCTCAAGGACGGCCGTGCTCAGATCATCGAGTCAACACGCACAACTACTACCAGACGAACGAGCAGCCAAAATGTTTGTATTGCTGTTACTATTAGCCGGGGACGTTCAACTAAACCCTGGACCCTCCTCGCAACAGGGCGGCTACATCATCCCGCCGGTGCAGTTAACATCTCCAGCGACAGAAACCCTCTACCTGACTGCAACACCATCTTTAACAAACCCGCAACTCACCGGAGAGACTGTTGCCCCCGTTGCCGCGGCGTTGGGTGGCGTTTGTCCATTCATCTGGGACAGTAGAGTACAGTGTAAACAGAAACGGCATCCCGCGAGGGTCAAAAAACAACAACTGTCACTTGAATCACGTCATCGCGCAGCATCAAAACAGAGACGGTTCAAGTTCTTTCAAACTGTAAACCACACACAGGTTATATGGAACCCACACTCAAAACCCAAAGGATTATTGGGAGGTCAATTAAATATCAGAAGTCTGTTACCTAAAATAGACCAGATCAGGAAAGTACTAATTGACTCCAACTTGGATTTCCTGTGTATAACTGAGAGCTGGCTGAACAGCAATGTCTCCACTGACCGAGTTAACATATCTGGATATACACATGTTTTAGGAAAGATAGAACAGGTAAAGCAGGGGGGGGGGTGTTCTAATCTATATTATATTCATTATATTATCTGGGAATCAATGTAATACTTTCTCCCAACATGAATTTTAACATAGTTGTACTTTATAATCCATCTCATAATGCTGATTTTTATAATGAATTGAAAAGTCTTCTGTCTGCTTGTGATAAATGTAATGAGACTACAGTATATTTTTGGGGGACTACAATGTAAATTGGGCCGATAAAAAGGGCAAATTAAAATTGAAATCTGTAATGGATAAAAATAAATATAAGCAGTTAGATGCTTAAATATGTTAAATATAAATAGATGACCCCCCCCCCCCCCCCCGGAAACGGGGTGGGGGTCGGGAAAATTTGAACCCCATCATTTTCTCATAGTTTGGACTCTATAGAACCAAGATCTGCAAATTTTAGCACAAATATCCTACGGGGGCTGTTTTTTTGACGCATCGTACCACACTTTATCCTTTATGATGATTTCCTGTTTTAGGCTGTAATAGCAGTGTAAATTTGTACGTCTCTAAATGTTATGACAAATTGAAAATGGTGGACCCTCTTGTAAACAAGTGTAATGCTTTATGGTGTCGTGTCGTCCACTCACAGTTAACAGTTTCTGTATTGAGTTGTGCGTGAAATGTACTGTAATTCTGTAACTGTTATTAAATACTTAATCAATCAATCGATCAATCTGTGACACACGAGTAAGCTTGGCAAGCTTCCGCTATGCTTTCGCGAAATCTTGCCTCCTCTCTTGATACACACGCCCCAGAGCCGAAGGAGGCGTCTGCCTTTTTCTGTCTATGGAGCTGCCTGCGTGCCTTGCGTCAAGTGACTTTATTAAGGAAGTAGCAGTGCTACTGTGTAGACAAAAAAATCGGTACTGCTCAAGGTCGTAACTATATTTCTAATAATATAGCCTGTAGTTTTCAGGTTCAGAACTCAGAAATCCCATAACAGCCGTGTCCATTCAGTTCTGGGTAAAATATTTCACAGGTCGGTCAAATTGGACCCGAGAAGACCGTAGGCTACCATCCATTCAAAGGCAACGTTGTGACGGTCTATCTGTAAACGAGAAGAAATTATTTGGCATGTTACAGGACATCGATGAACCTCTACCGCACCACTGCTCTCCATCCATCACCAAACTGCCCTGTTATCTCCGACTCTGTCTTTTATGTTGCATGTGACATTAAAAGGTGCAGAGAAACATTCCATTATTGTGCTCCGTGGTGTCTAGGAGCTCATCTTCCATGCAGTAATTGAGTAAAAGGGTCAATTACAATATCCGCAGTGGCAAGCAAAATCAAACCCGCCATTAGCTACCTGGTTACATCTGCCTCATCGCAGGGTGAGCACGCAGAGCAATGTCATCCATTTCCGCCCAAGTATTATTATTTTTCAGGGAACATACTGAGTTTGCTCCTGTTGTACTAAACCATTATTATTGTCGAGGAGGTGTATCGCAGTAAATCTAAGTCAGAGACGGAATAGCATAATAACGAATGGCTCGGGGCGACTGCACAACTACTGCATGCAGTTGTTACTGAGAATAGTTAGTTGAAAAATGATAAGGTCTGCCTGTTAAAATGCTCTGTAGGTCTTTAATCTATAATTGCATGTACAGTAAGTGCAACATAAGCACCTAAGTACATGACATAAGTACATGACACAATGCCATACAAAACAGTGCAAAATAAATCAAGATTATATAATTTATAGCAGCACAATTCAGCACATTTATATCTGGGGCAGCGGTGGCCGAACGGTTTGCGGAGAGGTCTTGATATCGGAAGGTCGCTAGTTCGTATCCCCGGACCGGCACGTTAAAATTACCACCCTAGAAGTGCCCTTGAGCAAGGCATTGAACCCCTACCATGAGCAGGGCCTGGCTGTAAACAAGTTCTTGAGCTTAGACCAGTTACCCTGGGTATACATGGTAACTTTTTCTTTTTTTCTTTACATACTGTAACTGAAAAGCATAACACAACATCACCAAAATAATAAGGTCGCGAATACTAAGTGGCCAAAATGAGTTTTCTTCGACGGGTGGCTGGCATCTCCCTTAGAGATAGGGTGAGAAGTTCAGTCACACGAGAGAGACTCGGATTAGAACCCGAGGGAGGTCCTCGACGCACGTCCCACTGGGAGGAGACCCCGGGGCAGACCAAGGCGCAGTTGGAGGAAACACATTGACTCACTGGCCTTGGAGCGTCTCGGAATCCCCCAGGAGGAAGTCACTAATGTTGCTCTGGAGAGGGAAGTCTGGAGCTCTCTGGTGGAGCTGTTGCCCCCGCGACCCAACTACGGATAAGCGGTTGAAGATGGATGGAACATCAGCACCCAATAGAATACCAGTGCATAAAACTCAGCACAATTTACCACACACACACACACACACACACACACACACACACACACACACAGCATACAGCATAGGGAATGCAAGTCAATCAGGCATCCGCCGTTTGTTTCTCAATGCCAGAGCCTTTACTGTGAAGTCTGTGGTGGCTGCATGCTAAACAGGGACCATGCAGTCCATGGCTGTGAAGTGTGCAAGCGGCACCGGCCTCAATCAACTCCCGCTGAGACTGCATGCGGGTGCCCAGCCGAAGCCAGAAAGGAGCCAAGGTAAAGAGTTTCAAATGGCTGGAATTACCTGATCAATAGGTGTGATTAGCAGTGGCCTTGTAGCTATTGTGTGCTGTTGGTAATGCATCACGTCAAGCTCAGCCCAAAGGAAGGACTTACTCCTGCTGCTGCTAATGGGGGTCCAAGGAGGAAGATAAGGGATTGGGAGGGACTTTACAGACAGACAGACAGACAGACAGACAGACAGACACCTCAATAAAACATTGAACTCAGACCTGATTCAGTATATAGTTATATACCCGTGTGTGTGTGTGTGTGTGTGTGTGTGTGTGTGTGTGTGTGTGTGTGTGTGTGTGTGTGTGTGTGTGTGTGTGTGCGCGTGCGTGCGTGCGTGTGCGTGTATGTGTATATCACTCATTCTTGAGATAAGGGACAAAATAAACATTAAACTCAAATAGATGTATTTGTAGACACAGGTCTCAACTACCAATAAGGAAGGAACAGGTTTTTCACGTAACATTTCTTTCTAAAATGGGCACTTCAAAATGGCACTTCATAACTGATTCATGTCAACTCCGTCAGACACACTAAAATCCCTTTTATTTTAATTTGATAATTTCAACAATAATATAAAGTCCTCAGTTATCTTATAATGGCTTTCAGTAGTCAAGTTAAGTAATACAATTAATTTAATATTGTTTTGTTCCAATATCACACTATTATTAAATATCCCATTTCTCAAATCCTTCATTTGCAACCTCTACTTTCAATATTATAACATATTAGCAAAAGGCCGATGCACACCTCAGAAGTCTAGTGACAGGTGTGTAGGGCAATAAAGCATACTTAAAAAGGTTATCTTTGAAAAACAAAGAAGGGTCCCGCACACTGCCTATTCTGTCCTGATGAAGGTCGAATAGACCGAAACGTTGACCGATAAAGAGCAACATTTTTCTTTAATTATAACGTAAAATGTAAAAAAAAAAAAAGCATCATTACGTATATAGTATTTCAGTTGGTGCACAAAATATTTGACATCGAATCATCTATTTCTTTGGAAATTAACAAAAACATCATGTGACCAACGTCTGACGGAGTTGACGAACATCTGACGGAGTTGACTTGAACTGATTTAGGTTCTAGACCACCTAGGATCTTGATTCTGGTGACTAATCATACAGTCCTGTGACCATGGTAGACATCTTTCAAAATGGCCGCCAACTTTCTGTTATTTCCCAATAACTCAAGTTCTACACCACCCAGGATCATTTTCAAGGATGAGGAATACAGTTGTACTATTTAGATTTATCCTGTGACAATGGCAGCCATTTTCAAAAATGGTGGACCTGCTATTATTTTACCAATTTACTCAGGGAATATTATCAGAATAATGTCAAATCTGTGAATACATTTCTTACCATGAATTTTCTTCACCAATGTGTTTGTAAAGGTGTCTACTAACCTATCCCACATTGGTTTCTATTGAACCACCCTAGGTAGGGGCAACCTTTTTTGACAGCTGCTGAAAGTTGGGTACCATCAACAACCAATATAAGGCTAAATGTTCTATATTTCATTATGACCTCCATATATATATGGAGCGTTAAGTGGAGCAGGAGCGGCAGCGGGCCCGGGAGAACAATAACGCGACACGAGACAGTATCACGCTAAAGGTTCACACAGTTTATTACACATACAGGAACATATATAGAGCTGGATCCCAACTGACGTGACCACAAGATATCAGACATAATAACGTGCCTACTGCAGCAAGGCTGACCTTGCTGTCACCGAGATGTCTCTCGTAGCCTAACTATTAAAGTATGCTACAGTTCAGGCAGTACACTGTCACACAATACATATCAGTACACTGTGCTCTCACATACAAGTACACAGCCATGGGCGATCAGATTATAACAATCAGTAAAGTCCATACAGTGTAGACTTGGCTGGGTAACAATTTCAGTGCTCCAAACAATTGGAGAGGCTATAGCGGCCCTCAAAAACACAAGGTCTTGCTAGCGTGCACTATCCTGCAATTGGATCCTCACCAATGCTAGCTTGATTGGAACCATTTGAGATGTTAAACACAGCTCTCCATTTACAGTTGAGTGGATTACTAATTTACTACTTTTGGCCCATCTAACATCGCAGCCTAAAATGCACTGTCTCAAAGTGTATAATTTAAGAGAAGATATTTATGTCAAGCATACAGCATCTCTTTGCACTGACTGCATAAAGTCTGAAACTGTGTAGTTTTAGGTCACAGTAGGCTATACGTTTTGGATAAGAGAGACATAGAGAGAAAAGGGAACATTGCCGCTGGCCCATGAGTTCTACAAACTCTACTTCTCTGGGGACTCACAGGAGAACTGTAACGATTTCTATTCTGATATGAAGCGATATCAACTCTCTGCGTTTGAACTCCCGACCAGCTGATTTACATTTGGAGCACCTATAATCTTCCATTTATCAGAGAGAGAGAGAGAGATGGAAAGAGAGATCAGGGACCGTGACAGTTTGTCTTTTTCAACAGAAAAAGTAAAAAGGAAGCAGGAAGACAGTTAAATGCTGGGACGAAGACTTTCAGAGAGAACTGAGGCCCATTGTGTCTGTCTTGGCACACACACACACACACACACACACACACACACACACACACACACTCTGTATCTTCCTGCTTTATCCCTGCTCTCTCTCTCTCTCTCTCTCTCTCTCTCTCTCTCTCTTACTGTCTGTTTGTCTCTTTCCTAAACCTTCTAATTTGCCTTAAAGGGACACTTCACCCCTTTTGCAACCAGATCTTATTTTAATGATGTTTGGTAGACAAGAAACACTTTCCTGGGGTTTTTATGTGGTTAATATGTGTTTTTAGATATTTTAGTATTTCAGGAGTGAAGGAGGCCAAGCGTCTTCTCTTCGCCGAGTACGATACCATCAAGGGTGAGGAGCTGATGCAAAAAGTCTGCAGGGTGGAAGCTGCTCATGGGGAATTCCAGTACAGCGAGTCATGGAAGGTGATCAATGAGATGTGTGGAAGGAAAAGACCGAAAGAGGGACAGGTGGCAGGAAACAGCCCAGAAGAGAGAGTGACCACATGGTTAACTCACTTCAGGAACCTCCTCGGCACACACCAGACAGTGGAAGGTGCTGAGAGGGAAATGCCTGCAGTCCTAGAGGATCTCAGCATTGATGACGGCCCTTTCACAGCAGGAGAGTTTGCCAAGGTCAAAGCCTCCCTGAAGCAAGGGAAACGTGCTGGACCTGACGGCATTCTACCTGAGGTAGTCAAGAACTGCAATCTTGATGAAGTCATCTTGGAGATCTGCAACCAGGCTCTATTGGGAAACATCATGCCAGAAATATGGTCTCTCTCTCACATCATCCCAGTACCAAAATCTGGAGATCTGTCAAAACCTGACAACTACCGTGGTATCAGCCTGACCTGTATCATAGCAAAAATGTTCAATCGCATGATACTGAACAGGATTAGGAGCGCAATCGACCCCCACCTCAGGGAAAACCAAAACGGATTCCGAGAGGGGAGAACAACCTTAGCCCAGATCCTGGCGTTACGGAGGATCATTGAAGAGGTCAAGAGGAACAACCTAGCAGCAGTGCTATGCTTCATTGACTTCAAGAAGGCCTTTGACTCAATCCATAGAGGAATGATGGTGAGAATACTCAAGGCCTACAATGTTCCTCCAAACCTGCTCCGAGCCATTGACACCATGTACACGGGAACGAGAGCCCGAGTGACAACGCCGGATGGTAACAGTGAGAATTCAGCATCCAAACCGGAGTGATGCAGGGAGACACCCTAGCCCCCTTCCTTTTTATAATAGTGTTGGACTATGCCCTGAGACAAGCTATTAATGGAAGGGAGCCAGAGCTCGGCTTCACTATCTCACCCAGAAGGTCTACAAGACACCCTGCAGAAACCCTCATGATGTCATGGACACTGGGCTCACTTCTTTCCTGGACTACAATTCCCATAATGCTTTGGTGCACTGCTCCTCCTTGTGGATAGGGGGAGGGCTGTCTTACTGGGTGTACTTACTGTATGTAGTCCAGGAAGTAAGTGAGCCCAGTGTTCATGGACACTTTGAAATACTAAAATATATAAAAACACATATTACCCACATACTGTAACACCCCCAGGAAAGTGTTTCTTGTCTCCCAAACATCATTAAAATAAGATCTGGTTGCAAAAGGGGTGAAGTGTCCCTTTAAGGGTTTCGTATACTGTCTGTGAGATGAGCTGCCACAGAAACACATTGTTTTTCATCTCCGTCTGTATTTCTCCCTTCTGGGTTTATGGAGGCTCATTTGGGAGGATAGATGCAGTTTAACGAAGCGAAGCATTAACTCCGCGTTCGTGGCTTCTAGAAAAGTGAAAGGATGCACACCTTGTTGTTCGCAGTTATAAATGTTCTTGGCGGCTGAATCACGTGACCCATTTGGACTGACCTAACAAACCCCTTTCTTTCTCTTCAAGAGATTTATTGAAAACGTAAAAACAAAAACTACGGTAGTTAATATACCACATAACGTACGATATGCCCATATGGAACACACAGCACATCCAGAAGTTACAAATTCAGCTTAATAACCTATTACTTTGTTGCTTTTCTTTGCACAAATAGCAGGATGTATATAGCCTGTGGATACATCCAGGTCTCTACTGTAGCATTTAGTATTTATTGGCTGTACGGTACGCCTGCATAGTGTAACATCCTGTTTCTCACCGTCTGCTATCCTTCTCTCACTTTAACACATGTATCTCTCTTTTTCACGCATCCACGCTTGCACATGCAGGCTAAACCAGAGGTGTACTAACTAAGTACATTGACTCAAGTACTAACTAAGTACAATTTTGAGGCATTTGTACTTTACTTGAGTATTTCCAATTTCCAATACTTTTACTTCTACTACACCCCAGAGGCAAAATATTGTACTTTTACTTCACTATATTTATTTGACAGCTTTAGTTACTATAGTTACTTTGTAGATTGTGATTATTATTATTACAAAACATATTAACCACTTTGGCCCTATAAACATTTTGGCCATTTGAAAATAGCCGATCTATAGGCTACAAGCTCTCAATGTGTTGCGAGCTTGTACAGTATCTGCTATTTTCAAAAGTGTTTTGATACACATTTGAAAACATGTGAAACTGGACATTCTGCATACTGAGTACTTTATGCTTGTGGTACTTTATTTACATTTTGATGCCAATATTTTTGTACTTTTACTTTCTTTTGAGTGGTGCAACCACTCCTACAACCAGCTTACAACCTGCGTACCTACCTACCTACCTACCTACCTATGTGTATCTGAGCACGAGTATATGACTTATTAGTACCAGTTGGGGGACGCCAGAAACAGAGAGGGATAGTGCTGTGCCTGCTGCCTGCTAATGAGAGAGAGAGGGAGAGAGAGAGGTGTGGGGGGGGGGGGGGGGGGGGGAATTGCAACACTCAGTTCACACAGGTGTGATTTTTTTAATACATTTTGAATTCCAGACTTTTAGTATGAAAATGTAGCACTTTTTTCCACCACTATACACTTGTACACAGGCCAAACATACTACACACTTTCTCTTCCAGTCTTCATAGTCGCTGTACAACACCGACGCACGATACAATACAAATTAGGCTTTATTCTCACCCCACTGGCACAGGTGGCCTGTTCCCTGTGAGGCAGCCCAGCCCGCCTGCTTGATCCTCCTGCCATCCTATAGGAAGGAGGAACGATCCCGACCGGATCAGTTCCATTCGCTCGGCTTTGAGTGCCATCTGGACGTGTGATATTTGCCTGGCATTCTAACAGATGTAGGGGGAAATCTGTTTTGAGCACAGGTTGTTTGGTTTACGGGCAAGACGTTCATAGTATGCATGTATGCACATACTGTACATATGCAGTATACATCTTAGTCAGTGTATTATTCATCCCAGGCAGATGGGGGCCCCGGATGACAGTGAGAATGTACACGTATGCATTGTGATTTATCGACGACTTGGGCGTGTGTTGTTGCTGAATCTGCAACAGTGCTGCGGCACCGTGCACTGATCTCCATAACAAGTTTTCATTTGTATTACAGACAGGAGTGAGTACAGAGAGAGGATGGAGGGAGGGACAGCGCAGACTACGACTACGTGTGTGTGTGTGTGTGTCACCAGCTAATCTCCGGCACCGTTAACCTGGTCGAAGGCATGGGGACTGGGGAGAGGGTATGTTTTGCACTCCGTCCGTCCGTTACCAGCTAATCTCCGGCACCGTTAACCTGGCCGATGCCAAATTTTGCACACATACTCCCTAGATGCCAACGATGAACCTCTGCCCCAAATTTTCCAGAACGGCCTGTTATAGCGCCACCAGAAGACCGACTTTTGTGAAACACATTTATTACTCCTCCAGATTTTGTCCAAAAATCCCGCAAATCGTTACACAAAAAGCCTCAAATCATGAACGCAGCGTGCAATGTACTTGAAATCTCTCACTCACATTTCCTACTAGGCTGAGGAATATATCCCACCCTTTTCACATTGGCCTGTTATAGCGCCACCAACAGGTGGATTTTAATTGCCATCAAAGGGGTAAGAACAAATGGCACCCTTTTCACATTGGCCTATTATAGCACCACCAGGAGGCCACAACCTGACCTGGCCTGGTGGAGACCTGTACCCTGAGGGGCACTTTTTCTAGTTTGTACTGCAGTTATTTGAAAACTTTACTTTACTACAAGTTACTTAGATTTAGGTAATTATTACAAAACATTAATAGCCAATCAACAAGCTCAGAATGTGCCGTAACGCCATGCAACTTGTATATCTGATTTTGTGGGGGCATACAAACACCTGTACAGGAAAAGTGGTGCCCTAATGTACACTGATGAGTAATAAAAAACATGGACAATTGTGAATGTCCTCTAAAATGTCTGCTACTTAACAAGTCTACTACAACTTAATTGCACTGTGCATTTTGTCATCAACATTTTTAAATGAAATTGTCCTTTGCAGGCAGTAAGATAAACTTAAATGACAAATTGCACACCTTGACCAAACCACTTTGTAATTATAGAGACCCCGGAGGGCTCTGTCTGCAAAGCGTTTTCAAGAATAGTAAAGGTGCACTTGGTCCTTTAGAGGCTGAGAAATATGGGTTTTCTTTAGTCCAAGAAAAACAAGTAAATTTGATTGGGACTTGGCTGGTCTAATCGTCTCTGGTGCTGGAGGATCTTTTTCAAAGCTTTCCTCCTCCATCTTCTTCCCGTAAGGCATTGGCAGGACGGCCAGGAGAGCACAGATAAGCCCAGAAAACTGTTCTCTCTCCCCAGGTAGTGTGCAGCCCTCTCACTCTCTATCTCTCTCTCTGTCTCTCTCTCTCCCCACCACCCCTACAAAGAGGTGTTCAGTAGAGAGGCACGACTTCCACTGAAGATTTGGACCTCAGAGTGACCACAAAGTGCCAAGAGGATTGGTAGGAGGGAAATGGATCGCTCGGAAATACTCCCAGAGATGAACTGCTTAATCAGAGGTAAATTGCTTGGAGGACACGCTTGGGCGGGGGGTGAGGGTGTCGTGTGGGGGTGGTGAGGATGTAACCAGGCTCTGCTTTTACAGTTCCTTCCTCTTGGATTAGCCGTGCTGAGCGACGGATGACCTTGGGCTGGGACTGCATTAAAGTGCTGTTGGGTTGGCAGCGTGAAGGGCGGCTCTGGAGAATCCTGCCGTCATAAAGCTCTTTCACTCAAAAGGCGTGGGTGCAATTTAGTGGTGAAATGCAGCCTATAGGTTAATACTGCAGATGTGCTGTGTGCGTCTGCAGTCAATCTGAGGTCACCATCAATATAATTACTTTGATTTAACATACTGTCTTTCATTAAATTAACTCAGCAGGCAACAGAGCTATTTCATGTCACGCCGAACTACAGTAGCATGCAAGTGAAGCCAAAAACAACAATGACAAACATAATTGTGCAATCTCGCATCTTTGCTATTTCGTCATGATAATTGCCCCTCAATGTGACAAATTTGTTAATGCCACAAATATGAGAAACAAATTGCTATCAAGCTATTACTATGCGTCAGCTCTAATTATTTTCCCCCGCAAACTCCCCCCTACCTCCTCCAATGAATCACAGTAATTCCTGAGAAAAAGCCTGCTGCCTAACAGATAATGTTATTGTCACCGCATCCCTTCATAAAATGTTGTTTATTCCGTTAATTACTATTCCCCTTTAATGTGTCGCACCGTATAGCCATGGGGGCTATCTGCTGGATGCAGCCAGGCAGAGCCTGTAAAAACCCTTCTGGAAGATTCATAAAAATATAAACCACAGGCAACTCCTCCTGAGGGCCTCCTAATGGGCCAGTGTCTTTCACAGAGAGTTGAAATGTAAATTATGGAGTATATTTTACATTTCTCAACAACAGCCTGGGGAACCGTGAGAGGTGGACCCTGGGTGGGTACTTATCTCGGCCAGAGCTCTCCCTTAATCTTCCACGAGTCGTTGCCTATAGCCAGCCTACAATATTATAGTATTATTAAAGTAATAGGAAATAGGGAAGCAATATAATATATAATAATAATAATAATAATAGTAACATCATAGTATATATAAACAAATATGTATACTATATATATACACACACACACACACACACACACACACACACACACACACACACACACACACACAGTTATTTAGTAGTTTACCTCATCTGTAACAGTATCTGAACTCAATTTCCATTTCCCACATCGTGCCAGCTCCATAGCTCGTACATTTATTGGCTCTAACAATGCCATAACACTCAGTGGGGATAGCCTCACTTGTCAAATGAGCAGCACGACTGACTTAGTTTAAGGAGCTGTTTTTCCCAGAACAGTCTCTGATGTTAGCGAGTGGAAATGGGAGTCCCTCCACAGAGATGTCGTTGCATCCAGTTATCAGCAGCAGCTCCATCAGCCAGCTGCCATTCCACTGTGCTGACAGAGGGAAACCATTAAAGTAAAAATAAAAGTGTCCTATATCTATCTCAGGCACTTTGGGACCAGGTTGTTTTACTTATCATTTATTTATAATTCCCCCCACTGTGTTGTTAGTGTTGTTAAATAGTAGTCATACAGGAATCATGCTGATATGAAAATGTCCTCCCATGTTAACATGTTGTGCATTGTGCTGAATATGCAAAAAAGGCTATTATCGCACACGAGTTATTTAAAAGTTCTATACCTTTGAGTAAAGATCAATGTGGAAGGAGGGAAGAAGGTGGAGAACTTTAAAGAGGATCCAAGGCAGCTCTGTGCAGTTGAGGTAGAAAAATCATTTATTTCATTAGATTTAAAAAACAACGGTTAAAAAACTAACAAAGGTGTTCATCAGGATCATCATTGACTACTAGAGTATTTATGTGACATTCCACAGATGTTTCACATGAGAACAAATTCCATACTTAAATAGGACATACATTATAATTCAATTAAAGTTGTATTAACCAAATGTATGCCAATAACGTGGAATTCCGTTTTATTCTCCTATTGCAGATTGAAAGAGGATAAATCAAGCTTTACATACAGCTGACATGTTGGTAGTTTAAGTGGTTTAAAGGCCTAGTGAAACGGAATATTTTTGAAGTTGTCAGACTGAAGTTGAAACACTGCTCTGAAGTTTCTGAACCAATCAGAGCGTCGCATCCCTTCGATTGTATGGACTTTTGATATAGAAATACACAACAATTAGAATTTGCCCATTTTTTTGGCATCCATTGTTCGGTATGCCCATATGATGACCATGGATATGGTCTAAAAGTGTGAAAAACATATTTTCATTTCACTACGCCTATAATACAAGCAGACTTTTCTGTTTGGATGAATGGATTGGCCATGGATGGTGTTTCATCTTTAAATTCAATAACCCATTATAAAAGATCTAGTGCTGCAAATTGCAGCTGTATTATATTCTAATACCCATAGTCAGCTTTTCAGAAGTATGGCACACCTTTATCATATTATTGTCTGTAACCATGTCAAGGTGTACAGTACATTAGGTGTTCCTCTAGTCTATAGGCTACCTAAAATGTAAATAAGGAAGAAAAAAAACATCCATGGAAGATTGAGGTCTGTGACTGATGGAGCAGAGATTAATCAATGCCAGATTTCCATTGTTGTTCCACGCTGATTTCAAAACCATAGAATCTCAAGGGCACATATCTCATTAAATGTGAAAACAGAGCAGACAAGGTTGTCCTTTTTGCTTTTTAAAATTCTATAGCGGGCCACGACAGCTTATATTAGTATTACCACCTGTAACTAGGTATTTCAGGCCAAAGAGCCAAAGAGTATGACAAACTGTCAGAGTCAGAGCCATGTTCTTATGAATCTTTGATTAGGGGCATCATATCGCTGAGTGAGCGACAAAAAAAAAGAAAGAAAGAAGTAAATCATTAGCTAGAATGAAGTGCAGAGGGCAGGCAGGAGGGTAGAGGGAGGTACAGTATAGAGGGAAGATTGCAGGGGTCTAGATTAAAACACACTTAATGCGTAGCAGCTGAGCAAAAGAGACAGGGCAAAAACCCCTAGGAGATTGAGAGGTCTTTGAAGTGACACTCGGTCCTTCTTTGAAGCTGCATACTGATCCAGGAGGAAAGATGTCTCAGTGTGGATTTAGCTGCAATAATTTCAGCTTTGATATAGATGAGCACAAACAAAGCAGAGTATTATCAGGACCTCTGCAGTGCTCATCTATTCATTGTCTCCACCAGGCCGAAGGCATGGGGAGAGAGTATGTTTTGCACTCCGTCCGTCCGTGTGTGTCCTTCCGTCCTTCCGTCCGTCCGTTATCAGCTAATCTCCGGCACCGTTGGCCCGATCCATGCCAAACTATGCACACACACTCCCTGGATGCCAACGACATCTGTCCCAAATATTCCTCAACGGCCTGTTATAGCGCCACCATGAGGGCGATTTAGGCAAAACACATTTCTGTAGATAACTCGTACACATTTTATCCATACATCACACAATTCGGTATACACTATCTCCATAGTCATGTGATCAACAAAGATCTGCACAATTTCCCATCTTCCATCCTGATTGGCTAAGATTGGCTTCCAAAGCTCACATGATTGGTCCGTTTCGAACAAAATGCCACAAATCACAAACAGTGTCCAATTTCCATGAAATTATACACGCACATTTCCACTAGGCTGAGGACGACATGCCACTATTTTCTCCCCAAATCAGCCTCACGGTGGCGCTATAACAGGCCAATTCCTGTTTTTACCTATAACTGCATCGACAACTTATGTAGGCGGGTGGGTGACGTGACATGGTGTCCCTGGCTGTCCTCAGTGTCACTCATGTATAAATAAAACATATATTTGTCAAAAACCTTCTGAATATTGTGCAGGACATTATGCTCCATGTGAACATACTCAAGATTAAAACATTTCATTCCTCATTTCTTCAGAATTTTCAACCAAACACAGCAAAAATCATATGGTGCGACTGTCCCGGCCTTGTTTCTCAAAGTAGGAACTTAAATAAAACTAAGGAAAAAAATGCTAAAATTATTTTAAAAATTCCATAAATATAATATAGATGTCTATTTGTGAGCCTAATCTTTTCAAAGTCCAAGCATAATGTTTTCAGTCATTTCTGATCAAAAAGATTTTGTCCCCCCAAACCAAAATCATATTGTGTGACACCATTTTGGGACATTTCAACAGGCAATTGTTTGGACACCCATTGGGATAGAGAGGTACTTCTTCAGTAAGGCTGTTCAGCACTTGCATTACAATAGCATGACAGGTGTCTGTGGTGAATTATCATTTTAACCTTTTCATGAAATACGATCTTGTTGGAACGCTGACCAATGCGACTCTTCCAAGTGTCTGTGGGTGTGACACCTTTTTCATTAAAAAAGCTAAAGGTATTAGATTTTTTGGTCATAATTACATGTAAATCTATGTTGCTTTGTTATAGCTAGCATGTTGTTAGCATGCTAACGTGTAGCTAGTAGCCTCAATGTTATGTTAAGTGCAGAAAACGTAATATGGTGTGACACTTTATCATAATGGTGTGACTGTTTTCCTGTCACGCCATATGAGTTTTTTGTCACACCATATGGTACAAACTGTATTTTCCTACAGATATAACAATAAATAACAAAGTCCCATGCTTCTTTTGTCCATTTAAACATTTGTTTTAAACATTTTCACCTAAAATCTGCAACTATCCACAATAAATTGTGTTTAATTTCGTTTTATTCAGTCATTGCCATGTTATTCAATGTTAAAGCAATTTTCCTGTTGCTGTTTTTCCTGAGTAATTGTTAAATCAATCTGTAAAGTTCAGTACTCACTAATAAGTAGGTTAAAACACAGTTTGCTTTGAAAAATGAAGATATGATCATACGGTGTGACACTAAATAATTTGGTGTGACGTTCCAAATAGTGAAAAAAATCATACCTTTATTAATGATGAAACCATTAATGTTCATGGATTACATAGCAAATAGTCTAAGGAAGAGTCACAAATATTTGTGTAATTTTAGAGAAAGTTTTGTCACAATAAATACAAAATATATTGAAAGACCGATAACATGGGCCTCACATTGAGTGTTGATTACGGAAATAATATACAGATTTAATACATTTTCACAAAACTATAGTGGATTACAGGTTAGTTATGATAAAGGACTTTGATAAAGTGAGCAACTTAAGAAAGGTGTACTCCATTTTCATTTTATAAACAATTATTGTCATGTCACACCATATGACGATTTTAGGCACAAGTACAACAACATGCTGAATAAACTCTGATTCCAATAAAATATCTAAAAACAAAATATGTTTCCATAAAGATGAGAGTGAGTAGAACAAAAGTAAATCATTTATATTCCTGTTATTTAAAGGTTTTTAAAAAACACTTTTTTTGGGGTGTCACGTCACTGACCCAGGCGCACTCCCTATTACACATTGTTTATGTTAGTCGCACAGATGTCATCCAAATTTCACGCAAATCGGTACACATGATCTCTGTAGTCATGTGATCAAGACGAGGCTGTTGGATTTCTCAGATTCTACACTGATTAGCTAAGATTGCCTTCCAAAGTTTTCAGGAGTAGCCCGTTTTGTACAAAATGCTGCACATGTCCTGCTCATCCAGAATTCTATCCTCAGAAATGCTATGAGTGATCTGGCTCTGCATTTCCTCAACAAAATGAAGAAAATTGTTGCAAGAAACAAACAAAATGTTTATATTACTCCTAAACATTTTGCCAAACATCTCACACACACACTCCTATCCTCCTGGTGGAGACTTGTGCCCAGAAGGGCACTTTTTCTAGTTGAGAAATAAAATATATGAATTATATGAATAAAGGACATTAGAAATCACACTTGTATGATGTTGGATAAGCGTTTTTCTACAATGCTTACATCCTTTCTTTCTTCAATGTATTCTCCAGTGCAGCTTCAATTTACTGTTTCTTATAAAGCTTTTTCGACATTGGTTACAGTTGTACTGTTTCTTTCCTTTTTAACTTAGCTTAACACTTTTTTTTTTCTCCCAGTTTAGCTCTTATTTTGAAAAGCCACATTTCCAGACTTCCGGTACTGATCATAAACCAAGGAAGCTCTGAGAAGGAAGGGGAGAGGTCACGTGACATGTGACTTTGGAAGCCAAAGTACACCCGGAAGTTCGGCAGAATGCACTGGAGCCAATGAGAGCTCAGTGACCAGCTCATGAACAATTTTTTTTATGAATGACTGAGAACTTTTGTAAAGTGATCGCTTTTGGAAAATAAAATAATATATATAACACATTATTTTAGGCTGTCTTATTTTTTGATGTACTTAATGTGATCTATTTTTTCAAAGAGCAGAGAGATGTCTCACTGCAGGTACTGGGCAGTATGGGTTGCCATCGCGAGAACTATGATCCGTCTGCCAACAGGTGTTGACAGAGTGACAGACATCCACTGATTAACAGGCAGCTACCAATCAGTGAGAGCCTGTCACCATCTGTCTCCTGATTGGTGGCTCTATAGTGATATTAGTCTATATATACTTGACTTTTTTCAGTGATATTTAGCCTATTTGTGACACTGAACTGAAACAAAGTAAGTAGTCCATGATAAATCATGTTATTTAAATATTTGTAAATATATACATAAATAAATAGAAATGTATAAATATCATGAAATTGATGTATGATCTGCCCTGCCCTGTGGCACTGGTGGTAGGCTATTCAATCTATTGCAGTCCACAATCACACATTGCCTACATAGGTCAGCAATGGTGGAATAATTTAAGTAGGCTACTCAATTGTATTAGACCTATAGTTGAACTTGTATCAATACCACAATGTAGAAATATAGGCCTATCTTACTGTGTTACAACAAAGTAAAGTTGCATAAAAAACATACTCATGGGGGGGGGGGGGTATTGGCATACTAAAATATCTCCAACCCCAACTGGGCATCCTAAAAACCCAACGTAACAAGCAAAGAAACAGTGTAAGATCTGTCATGACCAAATCAGCCAAAAGAAACTTTATCAATGATAAAGCTGAGGAAAACAAAAACAATCCTCGGGAGCTCTACTTACTTACTTAGGCCCGTCGCTCCCAGTGGAGCATAGGCCATCAACGACTCTTCTCCATCCAACACGGTTTTGGGCTTTCCTTTCCGCCTCTCCCCAGTTGATTCCCTGTCTCTTCAGCTCCGCCTCAGTGTCCCGCCTCCAGGTGTTCCTAGGCCGCCCTCTCTTCCGCTTCCCATGGGGGTTCCAAGTCAGTGCCTGGCGCGTTGTACTAGCTGCCGGTTTCCTCAGGGTGTGGCCAATCCATCCCCACTTTCTCCTTAGGATCTGTTTCTCCACTGGTTCCTGACTCCCTTTCCTCCTCGGGAGCTCTGGAAGCTACTAAACAACCAACTGGGCCGTGGTCAGAAACTAAAAACCAGGTTTACAAACATACCGGTAAACATCAAATCGAATGACACCCTCATCACTGATAAGCTTGATGGTGTAGAGCACATCAAAGCCTTCTACAAAAACCTAGGTGTTTGTAAAGATGATTTTAAAATGGCAATGGTAACAACTGAGGAGGTACTTAAAAACGGAGTGCCCTCCAACCCCACAGGGCCATTGGCCATGACAATATTCCCTCCAAATTTCTCAGAGACTCATGCAGCCATTTCCATAGCTCCAATCACCACCCACATAGTAAACCTCTCCATCAAACAGGGACAGGTCCCCCAATATTTTAAACTGGCCAAAGTAACTGCAAAATAAAGGGAGTAAATTAGAACCCGGCAACTACGCCCTATTTCTATTCTAAGCTCCATCTCGAAAGTGATGGAAAAATTGTCTATGATAGACTATGAACAGGTTGAAAAGTATCTTGTCACTAATAAATTAATGTACGAGTTCCAATCTGGTTTCAGAAAGTCTCACTCCACTGACACATGCCTCCTCTATTTGAGCGACCACATCAAACACGAGGTGGATGCTGGCAAATACTGCGGCATGGTCAAGCTGGTCAACCTCGTACAAGGTTTATTTGACTATGCATGCACCTCTTGGTATCACAGCACCTCAAAGGCGCTTAAAACAAGGCTCCAGACCTCCCAAAACAAACTGGTCAGGCTCCTACTTGGCCTCACTCCCCGAACCCACCTCACCCCTGCCCACTTTGACAGGCTGGAATGGCTCAGGGTCGATGACAGAATGGTCCACAAGATTCGATACACATTCTTGTTCAGCTTTACTCAAACAAGCTAAACATTTGCCACCATGGCTGTAGGTAAAGCTCACTGTGCCTATGTTGGATTTGGCTTTGCATGTTTTCCTTCCATTCACAATGTTCCCCTCACCAAGCTCACCCATAAACCAAACCACAGAATGCAAGAAAACACTACATTCTATAGTTGTTAGTTGTTATGTTGTTGTACATTGTATTGTTTGCATCGGGTAAGGGTTCAGTTCTGAGCTTGTAGATCTGCCATTTTCATGTTTGCCTCTTAATTCCAGTCAATCACATGAAATACCCTTTAGAAGGCAATAACACACGATGTAACAGCAAGATAAATTAAGATGCTGTTATGAACAATAACAACTATAAACACAATTGAACAGCTTAATTTGGAGCAATCAAGTGCAAATTAGGTTTATATGTGTAGGCTACTTGATTGTCACATACATAACCAAAAATTAGGTGCTCTCCTGCGGCCGCCCTTGCAGCCTGTGGAGAAATGCAGACCTGAAGAGCAGGTCTCTTAAATAGTGTTTGGACAGACAATGGCCAGGCGTTCCACTCATCATCTCTGGCTCTGCCCTCCATTCCAGCACTGCATTAGAATGGTTAAAGGCCACACACACAGAACCCCAGAGTAGACTCTATCTATCTATCTATCCATCCATCCATGGACACCCCTAAAATAATCATATTTTATATTGTATTTAATATACATTTTTGCTGTTTCAAAAACATCCACATTCCACATAATCAAAAGTGTTATGGTCATTAAAACGAATTTGACAGTTTGCCTCTTTAATTCACAATGTTTGACCATTTGGTATTAAAAAGGTGTTAAATGTAGAAATGTGCAGATACCCTGCGTACGTGTAAAGTGGTTGAGATTCAATAAAATATTCTACTGTAAAATCCAACATGATTGTTCATGGAGAAGAACATGATGAACAAGGACAAGTTTCTCACTCTCAATCATGTAGGTTACTGAATATTGATCACAAACCATTTTAACTTCTAGTACTAATTAAGTTAGTGATATGTAGGCCTTTATTGCATATTGAACACAAAGCATGTCATTTTAACTTCTAGTACTAAGTTAGTGACATGTAGGTCTTTATTGCATATTGATCACAAACCATATAATTTTAACTTCTAGTAGTTAGTGACTCACTTACATCTCAAAAGTAAAACTATAGAACAAGCAATTGCAAATGAGCCATCATCATTTCACACATTATAGGCTACTGTCCCATACACACAGCTATCACTACTTTATTCTCAATGAGTCAATGGTCTGACTGAATTGCATCTCAATAGCATAGCCAAATAGACCCTGCCCATACACACATAAACAATGAATCGCTGTAACTTGGGTCAAATGGTGAAATAGCAGGCAAAATTCATGTTTGAAATATTTCCACTTACTATGAATGTGATTTTCAATCTAATTTCTTGTTTCCTCTGCTGTAAAGTATTGGACTTGTGCATTCATTGCTGATTTGAGTAAATGCAGAAACATGATTACTAATGTAATTGTAGCTTTTATTTTCTCATAGCCAACATGGTGTACAAGTCTTCACTGTCTTGTATGTGGGCTAAGCGGTCATTTTATGATATTATGTCTTTTAGATAATACAGCAACTTAATTATAATAATGTAGAATATTTTACAAGTCAATGTGTGATGACTTGTGTACTATTTAGTGCAGGGGTGGGTGGCAGTCTGTGTCTTGGAAAACAGATAACTGGTATACTCATTGTTTTTACTTGTGATTTATTTATCTTGGTTAAATGTTCAGAGTCAACAGCTGTGCGTTCATGTGTGTTCACACATTTAGCGAGTAACATAAAATAGAGAGTCAATAGTAAACTTTGTAATTTTAAAGCATATAACATTTTATAAGATGAATGAAGATCACAGTATAAGGAGCAGTTGTTTCTTCATCAGAGCTGGTTCTACTTGGTTCTGTTGTGACTGAAGGAATATGTCTCTGTTTCAGTAACAATTCACTGTAGGCTAGTGATACAGTAGGCCTACATACATTTATGCTTTTACATGTATTGGTATTATAGATAGAGCATGCC
Organism: Protomyctophum bolini; assembly: GCF_963924005.1. Classification (NCBI taxonomy): domain Eukaryota; kingdom Metazoa; phylum Chordata; class Actinopteri; order Myctophiformes; family Myctophidae; genus Protomyctophum; species Protomyctophum bolini. The sequence continues at coordinate 50,044,251 of NC_137863.1, forward strand.
CAGGGGAGGAGGGGGGTGGAGCATGCAGCAGTTTGTTAGGTTGTGATTGGCTGAGAGATGGTTCTATTGTTCTCCTCTTCGGCCTATCAATCCAAGCAGTTAGTGGCTCTCTAGTATAAGAAGAGTTGCTCTGTGTCAGTTCTCCACAACTGCTCCAGGATATCAATCATTTCTGATCAGATCTGACTGTGGACTCCAGACTTCAGGAAAATATGAACTCGGTCAACCTCAACTCTGCTGAACAGGAGGAACCCAAAGACCATGGTATGTTACTTTCCCTTTCACCTGTCATATTTGTATAATTAGAACATTGTATTCTCAATCTTCCGCTTTGTTTCATTGTAATTTGATGCAGATCGTGTTTTTGCTTTTATATTGTCTCACAGCAGGTTCATTCATTCTAAAAGTGCTTGTAGTTGGCCTATTACTTACCACTGAATCATTATATAATCATGTGTCATTTTTTATTATTGTGTAATAGTTATTTAGCTAGCTGTAAATTATTGCACAGTAAATTTGATTCTTTCTTAAAATGCACAAAAAAACACATTTGGAATTCCTTTGCTGGTGTTAATTGGGGAACTAAATGTACATTTCAGCCCATAAAAGTCGTTCAACCGCTCAATGTGTTTTTCCTTTATCTGTTTCCAATCCAGTGTTGCATCATCAGTCTGGCATCCCTGTCTTACCAACAGTAAATGAACATAGAAGCTTGGCTAAACCAAAACAGCACGGTTGTGACCAGTGTGGACAACGCTTCCATTACAAATCTCACCTTAAAACACACCAGAGAGTTCACACTGGAGAGAAACCCTATGGATGTGATCAGTGTGGACAACACTTTTCTGTAATGTCCAGCCTTAAAAAGCACCAGAGAATTCACACTGGAGAGAAACCCTATGTATGTGATCAGTGTGGACAACACTTTTCTGTAATGTCCAGCCTTAAAAAGCACCAGAGAATCCACACTGGAGAGAAACCCTATGGATGTGATCAGTGTGGACGGCACTTCGCTGAAATGTCCAAACTTAAAACACACCAGAGAATCCACACTGGAGAGAAACCCTATGGATGTGATCAGTGTGGACGGCACTTCGCTGAAATGTCCAAACTTAAAATACACCATAGAATCCACACTGGCGAGAAACCCTATGGATGTGATCAGTGTGGACAACACTTCTCTCGATTGGCCAGCCTTAAAATACACCATAGAATCCACACTGGAGAAAAACCCTATGGATGTGATCATTGTGGAAAACACTTCTCTCATTTGTCCAACCTTAAAAGCCACCGGATAAGTCATACTAGAGAGAAACCCTAGTGTTTACATTATGACAAGAGCTTAGCACATCCACGTAAAAAGTGTTGGATGATTATCTTTTTTTTCATCATTTTTAATTACAATTAAAGTTGTATACTGTTTAAATGACCTGTTTTTTTGTGGTATTTCTTATTCACTGGGTTTTTCATATATTTTTTTAGAGAAATTATTAACACCTAAAAGTATGGTGGTGACTGTTAGAGGAGCCTCTTTTTTCACCCATTGCATCAATCTATCTATACATTATTTCTGACGACCATGATTTATTTCTGCTTCGTTATTATGATACTGCTTTTATACTGTATACATGTCAGATAGAAATAAAGGTCTCGATATTAAATTTAATTCTCAACCTTATTATTTGTTTTACTGTCATTTGATCTGCAGATTTTCTGTCAATTAGATTTAGATTTACTTTGTTCACACTTGACACACATTTTATTTTTAGGCCACACTTGGAAGAAGCAATCCCGTTCAAATTAAGTTTCTACGAGAACATGGGTCCCATTTAATAATGTGCTCCATGTTCTTGTAGAAACTGAACATGAAGGTCTATGATTGGATTGATTGCAAGTTTGCAACAGGATTACATTATTAATATTTAACTTCTAGTACTAATTAAGTTAGTGACATGTAGGCCTTTATTGCATATTGAACACAAACCATATCATTTTAACTTCTAGTACTACAGAGAATTCACACTGGAGAAAACCCTATGGATGTGATCATTGTGGAAAACACTTCTCTGAAATGTCAAGCCTTAAAAGCCACCAGATAATTCACACTGGAGAGAAACCCTATGGATGTGATCAATGTGGACATCACGTGTTGCATGATGATATTTTTATTTTATTTTTTACATTTTTTATTAAAAGTGAACTTGTATAGGCCTACTGTTTAAATAACCTGTTCTTTTTTGTGGTATTTCTTATTCACTGGGTCTTTCAGAGATTTTTTTTTAGATAATTATTCAAACTGAAAGGTGTGTTGGAGTCTGTTAGAGCCCCCTTTTTCCACCCATTGCATCAATATATCTACATTAATTCTGACAATTATGATTTATTTCTGCTTCATTACATCTGACACTACACGTTTCATTATTATTATTATTATTATTATGATACTGCTGTTATACTGTACACTGAACATGTCACACCAACATTATGCTGCAGTTGTACTGTTTCTTTCCTTTTTAACTTAGCTTAACACTTTTTTTTTTCTCCCAGTTTAGCTCTTATTTTGAAAAGCCACATTTCCAGACTTCCGGTACTGATCATAAACCAAGGAAGCTCTGAGAAGGAAGGGGAGAGGTCACGTGACATGTGACTTTGGAAGCCAAAGTACACCCGGAAGTTCGGCAGAATGCACTGGAGCCAATGAGAGCTCAGTGACCAGCTCATGAACAATTTTTTTTATGAATGACTGAGAACTTTTGTAAAGTGATCGCTTTTGGAAAATAAAATAATATATATAACACATTATTTTAGGCTGTCTTATTTTTTGATGTACTTAATGTGATCTATTTTTTCAAAGAGCAGAGAGATGTCTCACTGCAGGTACTGGGCAGTATGGGTTGCCATCGCGAGAACTATGATCCGTCTGCCAACAGGTGTTGACAGAGTGACAGACATCCACTGATTAACAGGCAGCTACCAATCAGTGAGAGCCTGTCACCATCTGTCTCCTGATTGGTGGCTCTATAGTGATATTAGTCTATATATACTTGACTTTTTTCAGTGATATTTAGCCTATTTGTGACACTGAACTGAAACAAAGTAAGTAGTCCATGATAAATCATGTTATTTAAATATTTGTAAATATATACATAAATAAATAGAAATGTATAAATATCATGAAATTGATGTATGATCTGCCCTGCCCTGTGGCACTGGTGGTAGGCTATTCAATCTATTGCAGTCCACAATCACACATTGCCTACATAGGTCAGCAATGGTGGAATAATTTAAGTAGGCTACTCAATTGTATTAGACCTATAGTTGAACTTGTATCAATACCACAATGTAGAAATATAGGCCTATCTTACTGTGTTACAACAAAGTAAAGTTGCATAAAAAACATACTCATGGGGGGGGGGGGGTATTGGCATACTAAAATATCTCCAACCCCAACTGGGCATCCTAAAAACCCAACGTAACAAGCAAAGAAACAGTGTAAGATCTGTCATGACCAAATCAGCCAAAAGAAACTTTATCAATGATAAAGCTGAGGAAAACAAAAACAATCCTCGGGAGCTCTACTTACTTACTTAGGCCCGTCGCTCCCAGTGGAGCATAGGCCATCAACGACTCTTCTCCATCCAACACGGTTTTGGGCTTTCCTTTCCGCCTCTCCCCAGTTGATTCCCTGTCTCTTCAGCTCCGCCTCAGTGTCCCGCCTCCAGGTGTTCCTAGGCCGCCCTCTCTTCCGCTTCCCATGGGGGTTCCAAGTCAGTGCCTGGCGCGTTGTACTAGCTGCCGGTTTCCTCAGGGTGTGGCCAATCCATCCCCACTTTCTCCTTAGGATCTGTTTCTCCACTGGTTCCTGACTCCCTTTCCTCCTCGGGAGCTCTGGAAGCTACTAAACAACCAACTGGGCCGTGGTCAGAAACTAAAAACCAGGTTTACAAACATACCGGTAAACATCAAATCGAATGACACCCTCATCACTGATAAGCTTGATGGTGTAGAGCACATCAAAGCCTTCTACAAAAACCTAGGTGTTTGTAAAGATGATTTTAAAATGGCAATGGTAACAACTGAGGAGGTACTTAAAAACGGAGTGCCCTCCAACCCCACAGGGCCATTGGCCATGACAATATTCCCTCCAAATTTCTCAGAGACTCATGCAGCCATTTCCATAGCTCCAATCACCACCCACATAGTAAACCTCTCCATCAAACAGGGACAGGTCCCCCAATATTTTAAACTGGCCAAAGTAACTGCAAAATAAAGGGAGTAAATTAGAACCCGGCAACTACGCCCTATTTCTATTCTAAGCTCCATCTCGAAAGTGATGGAAAAATTGTCTATGATAGACTATGAACAGGTTGAAAAGTATCTTGTCACTAATAAATTAATGTACGAGTTCCAATCTGGTTTCAGAAAGTCTCACTCCACTGACACATGCCTCCTCTATTTGAGCGACCACATCAAACACGAGGTGGATGCTGGCAAATACTGCGGCATGGTCAAGCTGGTCAACCTCGTACAAGGTTTATTTGACTATGCATGCACCTCTTGGTATCACAGCACCTCAAAGGCGCTTAAAACAAGGCTCCAGACCTCCCAAAACAAACTGGTCAGGCTCCTACTTGGCCTCACTCCCCGAACCCACCTCACCCCTGCCCACTTTGACAGGCTGGAATGGCTCAGGGTCGATGACAGAATGGTCCACAAGATTCGATACACATTCTTGTTCAGCTTTACTCAAACAAGCTAAACATTTGCCACCATGGCTGTAGGTAAAGCTCACTGTGCCTATGTTGGATTTGGCTTTGCATGTTTTCCTTCCATTCACAATGTTCCCCTCACCAAGCTCACCCATAAACCAAACCACAGAATGCAAGAAAACACTACATTCTATAGTTGTTAGTTGTTATGTTGTTGTACATTGTATTGTTTGCATCGGGTAAGGGTTCAGTTCTGAGCTTGTAGATCTGCCATTTTCATGTTTGCCTCTTAATTCCAGTCAATCACATGAAATACCCTTTAGAAGGCAATAACACACGATGTAACAGCAAGATAAATTAAGATGCTGTTATGAACAATAACAACTATAAACACAATTGAACAGCTTAATTTGGAGCAATCAAGTGCAAATTAGGTTTATATGTGTAGGCTACTTGATTGTCACATACATAACCAAAAATTAGGTGCTCTCCTGCGGCCGCCCTTGCAGCCTGTGGAGAAATGCAGACCTGAAGAGCAGGTCTCTTAAATAGTGTTTGGACAGACAATGGCCAGGCGTTCCACTCATCATCTCTGGCTCTGCCCTCCATTCCAGCACTGCATTAGAATGGTTAAAGGCCACACACACAGAACCCCAGAGTAGACTCTATCTATCTATCTATCCATCCATCCATGGACACCCCTAAAATAATCATATTTTATATTGTATTTAATATACATTTTTGCTGTTTCAAAAACATCCACATTCCACATAATCAAAAGTGTTATGGTCATTAAAACGAATTTGACAGTTTGCCTCTTTAATTCACAATGTTTGACCATTTGGTATTAAAAAGGTGTTAAATGTAGAAATGTGCAGATACCCTGCGTACGTGTAAAGTGGTTGAGATTCAATAAAATATTCTACTGTAAAATCCAACATGATTGTTCATGGAGAAGAACATGATGAACAAGGACAAGTTTCTCACTCTCAATCATGTAGGTTACTGAATATTGATCACAAACCATTTTAACTTCTAGTACTAATTAAGTTAGTGATATGTAGGCCTTTATTGCATATTGAACACAAAGCATGTCATTTTAACTTCTAGTACTAAGTTAGTGACATGTAGGTCTTTATTGCATATTGATCACAAACCATATAATTTTAACTTCTAGTAGTTAGTGACTCACTTACATCTCAAAAGTAAAACTATAGAACAAGCAATTGCAAATGAGCCATCATCATTTCACACATTATAGGCTACTGTCCCATACACACAGCTATCACTACTTTATTCTCAATGAGTCAATGGTCTGACTGAATTGCATCTCAATAGCATAGCCAAATAGACCCTGCCCATACACACATAAACAATGAATCGCTGTAACTTGGGTCAAATGGTGAAATAGCAGGCAAAATTCATGTTTGAAATATTTCCACTTACTATGAATGTGATTTTCAATCTAATTTCTTGTTTCCTCTGCTGTAAAGTATTGGACTTGTGCATTCATTGCTGATTTGAGTAAATGCAGAAACATGATTACTAATGTAATTGTAGCTTTTATTTTCTCATAGCCAACATGGTGTACAAGTCTTCACTGTCTTGTATGTGGGCTAAGCGGTCATTTTATGATATTATGTCTTTTAGATAATACAGCAACTTAATTATAATAATGTAGAATATTTTACAAGTCAATGTGTGATGACTTGTGTACTATTTAGTGCAGGGGTGGGTAGCAGTCTGTGTCTTGGAAAACAGATAACTGGTATACTCATTGTTTTTACTTGTGATTTATTTATCTTGGTTAAATGTTCAGAGTCAACAGCTGTGCGTTCATGTGTGTTCACACATTTAGCGAGTAACATAAAATAGAGAGTCAATAGTAAACTTTGTAATTTTAAAGCATATAACATTTTATAAGATGAATGAAGATCACAGTATAAGGAGCAGTTGTTTCTTCATCAGAGCTGGTTCTACTTGGTTCTGTTGTGACTGAAGGAATATGTCTCTGTTTCAGTAACAATTCACTGTAGGCTAGTGATACAGTAGGCCTACATACATTTATGCTTTTACATGTATTGGTATTATAGATAGAGCATGCCCAGGGGAGGAGGGGGGTGGAGCATGCAGCAGTTTGTTAGGTTGTGATTGGCTGAGAGATGGTTCTATTGTTCTCCTCTTCGGCCTATCAATCCAAGCAGTTAGTGGCTCTCTAGTATAAGAAGAGTTGCTCTGTGTCAGTTCTCCACAACTGCTCCAGGATATCAATCATTTCTGATCAGATCTGACTGTGGACTCCAGACTTCAGGAAAATATGAACTCGGTCAACCTCAACTCTGCTGAACAGGAGGAACCCAAAGACCATGGTATGTTACTTTCCCTTTCACCTGTCATATTTGTATAATTAGAACATTGTATTCTCAATCTTCCGCTTTGTTTCATTGTAATTTGATGCAGATCGTGTTTTTGCTTTTATATTGTCTCACAGCAGGTTCATTCATTCTAAAAGTGCTTGTAGTTGGCCTATTACTTACCACTGAATCATTATATAATCATGTGTCATTTTTTATTATTGTGTAATAGTTATTTAGCTAGCTGTAAATTATTGCACAGTAAATTTGATTCTTTCTTAAAATGCACAAAAAAACACATTTGGAATTCCTTTGCTGGTGTTAATTGGGGAACTAAATGTACATTTCAGCCCATAAAAGTCGTTCAACCGCTCAATGTGTTTTTCCTTTATCTGTTTCCAATCCAGTGTTGCATCATCAGTCTGGCATCCCTGTCTTACCAACAGTAAATGAACATAGAAGCTTGGCTAAACCAAAACAGCACGGTTGTGACCAGTGTGGACAACGCTTCCATTACAAATCTCACCTTAAAACACACCAGAGAGTTCACACTGGAGAGAAACCCTATGGATGTGATCAGTGTGGACAACACTTTTCTGTAATGTCCAGCCTTAAAAAGCACCAGAGAATTCACACTGGAGAGAAACCCTATGTATGTGATCAGTGTGGACAACACTTTTCTGTAATGTCCAGCCTTAAAAAGCACCAGAGAATCCACACTGGAGAGAAACCCTATGGATGTGATCAGTGTGGACGGCACTTCGCTGAAATGTCCAAACTTAAAACACACCAGAGAATCCACACTGGAGAGAAACCCTATGGATGTGATCAGTGTGGACGGCACTTCGCTGAAATGTCCAAACTTAAAATACACCATAGAATCCACACTGGCGAGAAACCCCATGGATGTGATCAGTGTGGACAACACTTCTCTCGATTGGCCAGCCTTAAAATACACCATAGAATCCACACTGGAGAAAAACCCTATGGATGTGATCATTGTGGAAAACACTTCTCTCATTTGTCCAACCTTAAAAGCCACCGGATAAGTCATACTAGAGAGAAACCCTAGTGTTTACATTATGACAAGAGCTTAGCACATCCACGTAAAAAGTGTTGGATGATTATCTTTTTTTTCATCATTTTTAATTACAATTAAAGTTGTATACTGTTTAAATGACCTGTTTTTTTGTGGTATTTCTTATTCACTGGGTTTTTCATATATTTTTTTAGAGAAATTATTAACACCTAAAAGTATGGTGGTGACTGTTAGAGGAGCCTCTTTTTTCACCCATTGCATCAATCTATCTATACATTATTTCTGACGACCATGATTTATTTCTGCTTCGTTATTATGATACTGCTTTTATACTGTATACATGTCAGATAGAAATAAAGGTCTCGATATTAAATTTAATTCTCAACCTTATTATTTGTTTTACTGTCATTTGATCTGCAGATTTTCTGTCAATTAGATTTAGATTTACTTTGTTCACACTTGACACACATTTTATTTTTAGGCCACACTTGGAAGAAGCAATCCCGTTCAAATTAAGTTTCTACGAGAACATGGGTCCCATTTAATAATGTGCTCCATGTTCTTGTAGAAACTGAACATGAAGGTCTATGATTGGATTGATTGCAAGTTTGCAACAGGATTACATTATTAATATTTAACTTCTAGTACTAATTAAGTTAGTGACATGTAGGCCTTTATTGCATATTGAACACAAACCATATCATTTTAACTTCTAGTACTACAGAGAATTCACACTGGAGAAAACCCTATGGATGTGATCATTGTGGAAAACACTTCTCTGAAATGTCAAGCCTTAAAAGCCACCAGATAATTCACACTGGAGAGAAACCCTATGGATGTGATCAATGTGGACATCACGTGTTGCATGATGATATTTTTATTTTATTTTTTACATTTTTTATTAAAAGTGAACTTGTATAGGCCTACTGTTTAAATAACCTGTTCTTTTTTGTGGTATTTCTTATTCACTGGGTCTTTCAGAGATTTTTTTTTAGATAATTATTCAAACTGAAAGGTGTGTTGGAGTCTGTTAGAGCCCCCTTTTTCCACCCATTGCATCAATATATCTACATTAATTCTGACAATTATGATTTATTTCTGCTTCATTACATCTGACACTACACGTTTCATTATTATTATTATTATTATTATGATACTGCTGTTATACTGTACACTGAACATGTCACACCAACATTATGCTGCAGATAGAAATAAACAAGTCACAATATTCAATCTGTCCGCGGCGTAAACGTCTTTGAATAAATACTTTCTGAAAAGTCTATGAGGAAAATGAACGGGGATTTATTTTCCGGGTCTCTCAAGGGGGCTGGACTGCGACGCTCTATAGCACTATAGGTTCAGTGATATGAGCTGTTTTGGTACTGCTCAAATTCTCTTCCCATCGAGGTACACAATTACCCTTGATATGCAACTCACAGTGAACAATGCCATTATATTTAAACCTGTGGAAAGTTACACATTCTTTTCCAAATGACCAGAAGTTTTGTGACTTTTGACCAGAGTTGAACCCGTGGAGAGGTTTGGTGATTCACAGACAATTACAAGCTATATGTCTGCAATAGACAATCTACAATAGAACTTGTTGATCTGCTACATACATATTGTTGCCTTATTTGCATTTTAAATGCAGATGGCCCTCTCAGTATAATCTACACACTTTAACTGTCATTGTCACCAAGTATCCCCCAATTTACACATTCTTGTATCTAGATGGGTTGTTGACCAGTCATTAAATGTACTAATTCGTATGGTGGTGACTTTTTACCCTCATTGCATCACTATCTACATTATATATTTCTGCTACATTACATCTGACCCTACATGTTTTATTAGTGTGATACTGTATTGCTTTTGTGGAACATGTCACACCAACATTATGCTACAGATAGAAATAAACAATATTCAATTTAATTCTCAATCTTATTCCTTGTTTCACTGTAATTTAACCTGCAGATTTGCTGTATATTACATAGTATATTTAGTATATTGATGTATTTGAGACTTGTGAATTAATCATTTAACCGAACTACAATTTCAGAACGCATTGTCATATGATGTGTTGTCAGCTTAAAGAAAATATAACAGAATAATTGTGAACATTTGTGAAAATTGTGGAGTAATCTTGAAAAATAAATCCACAGTTAAATCAAAGCAATTGTCTTGAAATTAAATATTGTAGATACACTTGTCTATACAAAACATGAACAATATATGTCCATACAGTTAGTTTACTAGCCTACTGTTAAAATGACTACATTGCTATAGAAAATTGTGCAATTGTGAATTTGGCATGTGAAGATGAAAGATGTTTAATGTCCAATAATCATCAAATAATGTAATTCACATAGGGCTAAGCCTTCTTTTTTTTTAATAATTTACAATTATATTACTCAGTGAATAACTTGATCAATAACTGTGTTTTTTGTTGTCAAAGAAAAGCACATTGAAACTTGTGTGTATGAACATATCTCCGATGATGGCCCATCATCATCTATGTGTTATGAGCCTTTCACATTGAAATTAAACTGTGAGGAGGGTTTTTATGTGATGCTCACTAAAGTGATTGTATTATTTGTACCCAGTGTCATTCTTTTAAACTCAGTTTGTGTTTTCATGTCATTCTCCAACAAAACCACAAATAACCTGGTCAATAGGTGGCAGTGTAGGACCACAGGTGACTTTCCAGAGTGTAGTGTAGTGTTCAGCATGCGCCACCGTCTCCCTCCATAACTCAGGAGATGGTGAACACTGAACAACAAACGCTTGATTTAGCTGTCTCCATTCCCATTCTTTTAACATCTTTAACCTGTTTTACAGGTGGGTAATACTTCACAAACCACAGAAATGATTACCGTTTGTTTATGCACGTTTGGAGATGACTCTGGACATTGTTTGTTGTCATTGAAGAGTAATTGGATTGATTGCAAGTTTGCAACAGGATTACACATTAAACCTTTCAGCTCATATGCTTAAGCTTTATTCTACACTTCCCCGTAATGTCCAAAATACACCAGATCCTTCACATTCAGAGATAAATTAATTGCAAAGTGTGTGGAGAAGCTTTTAGTCCATCAAATTATGTAGAAGTTCACAAGGTTGTATACACTGGTTACGGACAGATATAAACATATAACTCTGTTTAGCGTGAACAGTAGTCTTTAACTAAAGCGTAATTATAGAGGACGAGTGTATGACGATACGTGGTCTCTTAACAAATTAACTGCTTCTGCTTCTAAATTATTCCATTATAGCCTACAATCCAACTGTCAGTAGCTTATGTCGGAATGCTCGGTCATATAAGCTTTTATATAAATCAGGATCGCTGTAATATTTTTTCCCCCTTTTTGCTTGGCCTTTCCATCTGCAGCGGACTCCTGCTGTTCACTTCTTGTATACAGGCCTACTGAAAAGGCTCATAACTCTGACCAAACACTGATGTTCGGAGGTCTTTTTTCTTCCAAGCAGAAGTACAGAGGTTTATATAAGTTTACATATGTATTGTAAACTTAATGTGCAACCCTCCCCCTTATAGGTTTGGGGCAGAATGACGAAGAGTGTTCACACTTGCCCTGCCTACCCCCCCCTGTTCTCCCTCCCACTCAGGGACTTGCAGAAAGAGAGAGGCAGGGGCTGAAATCCTGTAAGAGGGCACACTGTCATGGTCTCGGAATCTCCCAATTTACACATTCTTGTATGTATGTAGTCAGTGGGACTGAACCAATAGGTGTCATAGCACCACCCCCCTCAGCTCAGCATATAAGGTAGCTGGCCAGGCATAGGGAATAGGCGGCGTTTTACCCAGGTTGTTCCTGTTCCAGTCAGGCTGTGGTGTTTGTTTGTGCTCGTAGCATCGAGGTAAGCTCTTGTGTTTACTAATATAGGGTTACCTGTCCCTAGGTTGATATGTCAACAACCTCCAGTTTATTTATGTTTATTTTTCTTCATAAACTGTGGAGCTCTGAGTTAGCGACAGCCCTGTCAGCCTGTGTGTACAGTTCAGAGAAACCAAGGTAGGCTTGCTTCATATTGCAACAGCACAAAAAAGCTCACTGTGCCTTTGTTGGATTTGGCTTTGCATGTTTTCCTTCCATTCACAATGTTCCCCTCACCAAGCTCACCCATAAACCAAACCACAGAATGCAAGAAAACACTACATTCTATAGTTGTTAGTTGTTGTACTTTGTATTGTTTGCAATACAATGTAAAAACGATTTTATTTCGACCACAAACAAGGGACTAAATGATTTTCGCTCCTATGCCACCAAAATGTGGAACGCCCTACCAACAGTCATTAAGACATGTGACTCACTGGACTCCTTCAAAACCGCTCTCAAAGGGCACCTATGGACGGCTGCAATTCGAAATTGCCCCCCCCCCCCCATTTGTTTCCCCCCTCATTGCATGTTTATTTTCCCTTTTCCCCTCCTTTATGATGAATTCCTGTTCTGTTCTGTTCTTTGGCTATGTATATAGAAGTGTCTAGTTGTACGTCTCTAAATGTTTTGATGAATTGAACAAGGTGGACCCTCTTTTAGTGTATTGCTTTATTGGGTCGTCCACTCACAGTTAACAGTCTTCTGTATTGAGTTTTGCTTGAAATGTACTGTAATTCTGCAAAATGTTAATACATGTATATTTCAATCAATCAATCAATCAAAAACTCACCTTTTCATTAGCTCAAGTGGAACGTGAGGAAGACTCATACAAGGACATGAATATGGGTTGAAATGTAATCAAAATGTAACTCACAACAGCATATGCAGAATAATAGATCACATTCTTGTTAATACCAGCTTTACTCAAACAACATTTGCCACCATGACTGTAGGTAAAGCTCACTGTGCCTTTGTTGTCTTTACTGAATATTGATCACAAACCTTTTTAACTTCTAGTACTAATTAAGTTAGTGACATGTAGGCCTTTATTGCATATTGAACACAAACCGTATCATTTTAACTTCTAGTAGTTAGTGACTCACTTACATCTCAAAAGTAAAACTATAGACCAAGCAATTGCAAATGAGCCATCATCATTTCACACATTATAGGCTACTGTCCCATACACACAGCTATCACTACTTTATTCTAAATGAGTCAATGGTCTGACTCATTGCATCTCAATAGCATAGCCAAATAGACCCCCGCCCCACCCATACACACATAAACAACGAATCGCTGTAACTTAGGTCAAATGGTGAAATAGCAGGCAAACAAATTCATGTTTGAAAATCACATTCATAGTAAGTGGAAATATTTCAATCTAATTTCTTGTTTCCTCTGCTGTAAAGTATTGGACTTGTGCATTCATTGCTGATTTGAGTATATGCAGAAACATGATTACTAATTTAATTGTAGCTTTTATTTTCTCATAGCCAACATGGTGTACAAGTCTTCACTGTCTTGTATGTGGGCAAAGCGGTCATTTTATGATATTCTGTCTTTTAGATAATAAAGCAACTTAATTATAATAATGTAGAATATTTTACAAGTCAATGTGTGATGACTTGCGTACTATTTAGTGCAGAGGTGGGTGGCAGTCTGTGTATTGGAAAACAGATAACTGGTATACTTATTGTTTTTACTTGTGATTTATTTATCTTGGTTAAATGTTCAGAGTCAAGAGCTGTGCGTTCATACATTTAGCGAGTAACATAAAATAGAGAGTCAATAGTAAACTTTGTAATTTTAAAGCATATAACAAAGATGAATGAAGATCACAGTATAAGGAGCAGTTGTTTCTTCATCAGAGCTGGTTCTACTTGGTTCTGTTGTGACTGAAGGAATATGTCTCTGCTTCAGTAACAATTCACTGTAGGCTAGTGATACAGTAGGCCTACATACATTTATGCTTTAATTACTATGTAGATAATGTCCATACATGTATTGGTATTATAGATAGAGCATGCCCAGGGGAGGAGGGGGGTGGAGCATGCAGCAGTTTGTTAGGTTGTGATTGGCTGAGAGATGGTTCTATTGTTCTCCTCTTCGGCCTATCAATCCAAGCAGTTAGTGGCTCTCTAGTATAAGAAGAGTTGCTCTGTGTCAGTTCTCCACAACTGCTCCAGGATATCAATCATTTCTGATCAGATCTGACTGTGGACTCCAGACCTCAGGAGAAGATGAACTCGGTCAACCTCAACTCTGCTGAACAGGAGGAACCCAAAGACCATGGTATGTTACTTTCCCTTTCACCTGTCAATCTTCCGCTTTGTTTCATTGTAATTTGATGCAGATCGTGTTTTTCCTTTTATATTGTCTCACAGTAGGTTCATTAATTCCACTGAATCATTATATAATCATGTGTCATTTATTATTGTGTAGTAGTTTAGCTAGCTGTAAATTATTGCACAGTACATTTGTAAATTTATTTCTTAAAATGCACAAACACATTTGGAATTCCTTTGCTGGTGTTAATTGGGGAACTAAACATTTCAGCCCATAAAAGTCTGTCGTTCAACCTCTCAATGTGTTTTTCCTTTATCTTTGTTTCCAATCCAGTGTTGCATCATCAGTCTGGGCTCCCTGTCTTACCAACAGTAAATGGACATAGAAGCTTGGCTAAACCAAAACAGCACGGCTGTGACCAGTGTGGACAACGCTTCCATTACAAATCTCACCTTAAAACACACCAGAGAATTCACACTGGAGAGAAACCATATGGATGTGATCAGTGTGGACAACGGTTCTCTCAAATACACCACCTTAAAAGACACCAGATAATTCACACTGGAGAGAAACCCTATGGTTGTGATCATTGTGGACAACACTTCTCTCAAATACACCTCGTTAAAAGACACCAGAGAATTCACACTGGAGAGAAACCATATGGATGTGCTCAATGTGGACAACACTTCTCTGAAATGTCCAGCCTTAAAAAACACCATAGAATTCACACTGGAGAAAAACCCTATGGTTGTGATCATTGTGGACGACACTTCTCTCATTTGTCCAACCTTAAAAGCCACCGGGTAATTCACACTAGAGAGAAACCCTAGTGTTTACATTATGACAAGAGCTTATAGCACATCCATGTAAAAAGTGTTGGATGATTATCTTTTTTTCATCATTTTTAATTACAATTAAAGTTGTATACTGTTTAAATGACCTGTTTTTTTGTGGTATTTCTTATTCAATGGGTTTTTCATATATATTTTTCGAGAAATTATTAACACCTAAAAGTATGGTGGTGACTGTTAGAGGAGCCTCTTTTTTCACCCATTGCATCAATCTATCTATACATTATTTCTGACGACCATGATTTATTTCTGCTTCGTTATTATGATACTGCTTTTATACTGTATACTGAACATGTCAGATAGAAATAAAGGTCTCGATATTCAATTTAATTCTCAACCGTATTCTTTGTTTTGATTTGATCTGCAGATTTTCTGTCAATTAGATTTAGATTAACTTTGTTCACACTTGTTCAGACACACATTTTATTTTTAGGCCACACTTGGAAGAAGCAATCCCGTTCAAATTCAGTTTCTACGAGAACATGGGTCCCATTTAATAATGTGCTCCATGTTCTTGTAGAAACTGAACATGAAGGTCTATGATTGGATTGATTGCAAGTTTGCAACAGGATTACACATTAAACCTTTCGGCTCATATGCTTTTCATTAAAGCTTTATTCTACACTTCCCCGTAATGTCCAAAATACACCAGGTCCTTCACATTCAGAGATAAATTAATTGCAAAGTCTGTGGAGAAGCTTTTAGTCCATCAAATTATTTAGAAGTTCACAAGGTTGTATACACTGGTTACGGACAGATATAAACATATAACTCTGTTTAGCGTGAACAGTAGCCTTTAACTAAAGCGTAATTATAGAGGACGAGTGTATGACGATACGTGGTCTCTTAACAAATTAACTGCTTCTGCTTCTAAATTATTCCATTATACAATCCAACTGTCAGTTGCTTATGTCGGAATGCTCGGTCATATAAGCTTTGATATAACCTTATAGGTTTTGGGCAGAATGACCAAGAGTGGTCACACTTGCCCCTCCTACCCCCCCGTTCTCCCTCCCACTCAGGGACGTGCAGAAAGAGAGAGGCAGGGGCTGAAATCCTGTAAGAGGGCACACTGTCATGGTCTCGGAATCAATTTGACACATTTACACATTCTTGTATCTAGATGGGTTGTTGACCAGTCATTCTATATACTAATTAGTATGGTGGTGACTTTTTGTTGGAGTCTGTATACTCTCTATCTACATTATATATTTCTGCTTCGTTACATCTGACCCTTGTATGTTTTATTATTGTGATACTGTTGTTATACTGTATTGCTTTTGTGGAACATGTCGCACCAACATTATGCTGCAGATAGAAATAAACAAGTCACAATATTCAATTTAATTCTCAATCGTATTCCTTGTTTCACTGTACATTTCTGTATATTAGATAGTATATTTAGTATATTTATGTATTTGAGCTTTGTGAATTAATCATTTGGTAAATGCTCTGCGCCGATAAATATAACTGATCTACAATTTCAGAATGCATTGTGATGTGTTATCAGCTTAAAGCAACTGTCTTTAACAGTTGCACAGAACATTTGTGAAAATTGTGGAATAAGTTAAATCAAATCAATTGTCTTGACATTAAACATTATATATTATATATTTTCTTTTGACTTGTCTATTTGTGGAAACATTATGCCTCAGTTAAAAGTAGAGTTTCTTATTTAGTAAAATAACGGAACAAACACATCCAGCATCTGAAAGAAATCCCCCCCCCATTATTTGCATTTTAAATGCAGATAGCCCACTCAGTATAATCTACACACTTAACTGTCATTGTCTCCAAGTATCCCCCAATTTACACATTCTTGTATCTAGATGGGTTGTTGACCAGTCAATCTATATACTAATTAATTAGTATGGTGGTGACTTTTTGTTGGAGTCTGTAGAGCCATTTTGTTGTTGTTCTATCTATGCTGCAGATAGTCAATTTAACTCTCAATCTTATTCCTGGTTTCACATTACTTTGACCTGCTGATTTGCTGTAGCCTATAGATTCATGTATTTGCCATTTGGTAAATGCTCTGGGCAGATCAACATAACTCATCTACAAAGAACGGATTGTTATATGATGTGTTGTCATCTTAAATATTGTCTATGACAGTTACACAGAATAATTGTGAAAATTGTGGAAGAATCTTGAAAAATGAGGGTCCACAGTTAAATCAAACCAATTGTCTTGACATTAAATATTTGAGATGCACTTGTCTATACAAAGCATTACATTGTATATTGTCCATACAGTTAGGTTACTAGCCTACTGTTAAAATGACTACATTGCTATGGATTGTAAAATTGTTGTGAATTTGGCATGTGAAGATGAAAGAATGAAGAAGTTTAATGTCCAACAATCAAAAACATTATTTCATTCACTGCTGACATCTCTGGCTTTGCGTTGAAATGGAACCTGACTGCAGTTAACTGGAGGAGAGCTGTGAGGAGGGTTTTCACCACTCCAAGACAAAGTGGAGGTGTTACTACTTTCAGGCTGCACTCTTCTTTAAAGTGACCTTTTGAGAATACATTGGAGTAGGATCCTAACTAGGTTACTGCACGGTATCATGTGAGATAACACACCTTATAATCTTGTGAATTTGTTGGATATATTTTTTAATTAATTGGTAAGAAGACTGAAAGAAAACAGTGTCACTCCACAAAAATACCCAGTAATTCAAGCAATACATTCAATTTGATTAAAAAGCTGATGAGACTTACATTGTGATTTGACTTTGTTTTAATAAATATATTGTATCTATGGTGTGTAGGCTAGGAGTCCAGTTTGTTGATGACATCCAGTCAGTAACATGACATATCATTTAGTAGATCATAATAACACTTGTAATGTTAGAGGTACAGTATAATAGATAGTAAATAATACACCTTATAATCTTATAAAGCAGAATAATGAAACAAAATAAAAAATGAATACAAAACAAATTCACATTATAAAATCAAATCTAACCGTAAACAAATACACAAATCACAGATTATCAGTCCTTGGTCTAATCTTAAATGCTTACCATACTTTTTATTGTGTGACCACTTTGGATCCATTGAGTGAGTATATCTGTGGGGAGGAGGGAGGGTTAGACTGTGATTGGTGGAGAGATGGTTCTATTGTTCTCTTAGTCAATCATTCAAAGCAGTTGGTATAAAAAGACTTGGTCTGTGTCATTGCTCCACAACTCCTCCAGGATCATTTCTGTTCACATCTGTCTGTGGACTGCAGACTTCAGGTGAAGATGAACTCTCTCAAACCCACCAGGGACATTTCTGCGGAACAGGAGGATCCCAAAGACCTTGGTATGTTACTCAACCTCCCTTTTCTCTCCTACGGTTCTGTTTTTATTCCCTCAATATTCTCAATTACACGACAGGGATTTGTTGCACAACAATTACTTTTTTAGTCTATGTATCAACAATCTTTATTTTGTATTTGTTTCCAATCCAGTGTCTCATCATGAACAAAGAAGCTTGACAAAGAAACACCATTGCTGTGATCAGTGTGGACAACACTTCTCTACAATCTCCAGCCTTAAACGCCACCAGAGAATTCACACTGGAGAGAAACCCTATGGATGTGATCAGTGTGGACAACACTTCTCTACAATGTTCAACCTTAAAACACACAAGATAATTCATACTGGAGAGAAACCATATGGATGTGATCAATGTGGTCAACACTTCCCTAAAATGTCCAGCCTTAAAAGACACCAGATAATTCACACTGGAGAGAAACCCTATGGATGTGATCAGTGTGGACAACACTTCTCTCAATTGACCCACCTTAAAAGACACCAAATAATTCACACTGGAGAGAAACCATATGGATGTGATCAGTGTGGACAACACTTCTGTCTAATGTCCAGCCTTAAAAGCCACCAGAGAATTCACACTGGAGAGAAACCCTATGGATGTGATCAGTGTGGACGGAACTTCGCTGAAATGTCCAGCCTTAAAATACACCATAGAATCCACACTGGCGAGAAACCCTATGGATGTGAGCATTGTGGACAATACTTTTCTGAAATGTCCAGCCTTAAAAGTCACCAGAGAATTCACACTGGAGAGAAACCCTATGGATGTGATCAGTGTGGACAACACTTCTCTCAAATACACCACCTTAAAAGCCACCAGAGAATTCACACTGGAGAGAAACCCTATGGATGTGATCAGTGTGGACAACACTTCTCTACAATGTTCAACCTTAAAAACCACCATAGAATTCACACCGGAGAAAAACCCTATGGATGTGATCAGTGTGGACAACACTTCTCTCAATTGACCCACCTTAAAAGACACCAGAGAATTCACACTGGAGAGAAACCCTATGGATGTGACCAATGTGGACAACACTTCTCTGAAATGTCCAGCCTTAAAAAATACCATAGAATTCACACTGGAGAAAAACCCTATGGATGTGATCAGTGTGGACAACACTTCTCTCATTTGTCAAACCTTAAAAGACACCGGATAATTCACACTAGAGAGAAACCCTAGTGTTTACATTATGACAAGAGCTTAGCACATCCACGTAAAGTGTTGGATGATTATCTTTTTTTCATTATTTTTAATTACAATTAAAGTTGTATACTGTTTAAATGACCTGTTTTTTTTGTGGTATTTCTTATTCACTGGGTTTTTCATATATTCTTTTAGAGAAATTATTAACACCTAAAAGTATGGTGGTGAGAGGAGCCTCTTTTTTCACCCATTGCATCAATCTATCTATACATTATTTCTGACGACCATGATTTATTTCTGCTTCGTTATTATGATACTGCTTTTATACTGTATACTGAACATGTCAGATAGAAATAAAGGTCTCGATATTCAATTTAATTCTCAACCTTATTCTTTGTTTTACTGTCATTTGATCTGCAGATTTTCTGTCAATTAGATTTAGATTAACTTTGTTCACACTTGTTCAGACACACATTTTATTTTTAGGCCACACTTGGAAGAAGCAATCCCGTTCAAATTCAGTTTCTACGAGAACATGGGTCCCATTTAATAATGTGCTCCATGTTCTTGTAGAAACTGAACATGAAGGTCTATGATTGGATTGATTGCAAGTTTGCAACAGGATTACACATTAAACCTTTCGGCTCATATGCTTTTCATTAAAGCTTTATTCTACACTTCCCCGTAATGTCCAAAATACACCAGGTCCTTCACATTCAGAGATAAATTAATTGCAAGGTCTGTGGAGAAGCTTTTAGTCCATCAAATTATTTAGAAGTTCACAAGGTTGTATACACTGGTTACGGACAGATATAAACATATAACTCTGTTTAGCGTGAACAGTAGCCTTTAACTAAAGCGTAATTATAGAGGACGAGTGTATGACGATACGTGGTCTCTTAACAAATTAACTGCTTCTGCTTCTAAATTATTCCATTATACAATCCAACTGTCAGTTGCTTATGTCGGAATGCTCGGTCATATAAGCTTTGATATAACCTTATAGGTTTTGGGCAGAATGACCAAGAGTGGTCACACTTGCCCCTCCTACCCCCCCGTTCTCCCTCCCACTCAGGGACGTGCAGAAAGAGAGAGGCAGGGGCTGAAATCCTGTAAGAGGGCACACTGTCATGGTCTCGGAATCAATTTTACACATTTACACATTCTTGTATCTAGATGGGTTGTTGACCAGTCATTCTATATACTAATTAGTATGGTGGTGACTTTTTGTTGGAGTCTGTATACTCTCTATCTACATTATATATTTCTGCTTCGTTACATCTGACCCTTGTATGTTTTATTATTGTGATACTGTTGTTATACTGTATTGCTTTTGTGGAACATGTCGCACCAACATTATGCTGCAGATAGAAATAAACAAGTCGCAATATTCAATTTAATTCTCAATCGTATTCCTTGTTTCACTGTACATTTCTGTATATTAGATAGTATATTTAGTATATTTATGTATTTGAGCTTTGTGAATTAATCATTTGGTAAATGCTCTGCGCCGATAAATATAACTGATCTACAATTTCAGAATGCATTGTGATGTGTTATCAGCTTAAAGCAACTGTCTTTAACAGTTGCACAGAACATTTGTGAAAATTGTGGAATAAGTTAAATCAAATCAATTGTCTTGACATTAAACATTATATATTATATATTTTCTTTTGACTTGTCTATTTGTGTTACACAAATCAACAGTGGAAACATTATGCCTCAGTTAAAAGTAGAGTTTCTTATTTAGTAAAATAACGGAACAAACACATCCAGCATCTGAAAGAAATCCCCCCCCCATTATTTGCATTTTAAATGCAGATAGCACACTCAGTATAATCTACACACTTAACTGTCATTGTCTCCAAGTATCCCCCAATTTACACATTCTTGTATCTAGATGGGTTGTTGACCAGTCAATCTATATACTAATTAATTAGTATGGTGGTGACTTTTTGTTGGAGTCTGTAGAGCCATTTTGTTGTTGTTCTATCTATGCTGCAGATAGTCAATTTAACTCTCAATCTTATTCCTGGTTTCACATTACTTTGACCTGCTGATTTGCTGTAGCCTATAGATTAATGTATTTGCCATTTGGTAAATGCTCTGGGCAGATCAACATAACTCATCTACAAAGAACGGATTGTTATATGATGTGTTGTCATCTTAAATATTGTCTATGACAGTTACACAGAATAATTGTGAAAATTGTGGAAGAATCTTGAAAAATGAGGGTCCACAGTTAAATCAAACCAATTGTCTTGACATTAAATATTTGAGATGCACTTGTCTATACAAAGCATTACATTGTATATTGTCCATACAGTTAGGTTACTAGCCTACTGTTAAAATGACTACATTGCTATGGATTGTAAAATTGTTGTGAATTTGGCATGTGAAGATGAAAGAATGAAGAAGTTTAATGTCCAACAATCAAAAACATTATTTCATTCACTGCTGACATCTCTGGCTTTGCGTTGAAATGGAACCTGACTGCAGTTAACTGGAGGAGAGCTGTGAGGAGGGTTTTCACCACTCCAAGACAAAGTGGAGGTGTTACTACTTTCAGGCTGCACTCTTCTTTAAAGTGACCTTTTGAGAATACATTGGAGTAGGATCCTAACTAGGTTACTGCACGGTATCATGTGAGATAACACACCTTATAATCTTGTGAATTTGTTGGATATATTTTTTAATTAATTGGTAAGAAGACTGAAAGAAAACAGTGTCACTCCACAAAAATACCCAGTAATTCAAGCAATACATTCAATTTGATTAAAAAGCTGATGAGACTTACATTGTGATTTGACTTTGTTTTAATAAATATATTGTATCTATGGTGTGTAGGCTAGGAGTCCAGTTTGTTGATGACATCCAGTCAGTAACATGACATATCATTTAGTAGATCATAATAACACTTGTAATGTTAGAGGTACAGTATAATAGATAGTAAATAATACACCTTATAATCTTATAAAGCAGAATAATGAAACAAAATAAAAAATGAATACAAAACAAATTCACATTATAAAATCAAATCTAACCGTAAACAAATACACAAATCACAGATTATCAGTCCTTGGTCTAATCTTAAATGCTTACCATACTTTTTATTGTGTGACCACTTTGGATCCATTGAGTGAGTATATCTGTGGGGAGGAGGGAGGGTGGAGGAGGACAGTATGTTAGACTGTGATTGGTGTAGAGATGGTTCTATTGTTCTCTTAGTCAATCATTCAAAGCAGTTGGTATAAAAAGACTTGGTCTGTGTCATTTCTCCACAACTCCTCCAGGATCATTTCTGTTCACATCTGTCTGTGGACTGCAGACTTCAGGTGAAGATGAACTCTCTCAAACCCACCAGGGACATTTCTGCGGAACAGGAGGATCCCAAAGACCTTGGTATGTTACTCAACCTCCCTTTTCTCTCCTACTGTTCTGTTTTTATTCCCTCAATATTCTCAATTACACGGCAGGGATTTGTTGCACAACAATTACTTTTTTAGTCTATGTATCAACAATCTTTATTTTGTATTTGTTTCCAATCCAGTGTCTCATCATGAACAAAGAAGCTTGACAAAGAAAAAACACCATTGCTGTGATCAGTGTGGACAACACTTCTCTACAATCTCCAGCCTTAAACGCCACCAGAGAATTCACACTGGAGAGAAACCCTATGGATGTGATCAGTGTGGACAACACTTCTCTACAATGTTCAACCTTAAAACACACAAGATAATTCATACTGGAGAGAAACCATATGGATGTGATCAATGTGGTCAACACTTCCCTAAAATGTCCAGCCTTAAAAGACACCAGATAATTCACACTGGAGAGAAACCCTATGGATGTGATCAGTGTGGACAACACTTCTCTCAATTGACCCACCTTAAAAGACACCAAATAATTCACACTGGAGAGAAACCATATGGATGTGATCAGTGTGGACAACACTTCTGTCTAATGTCCAGCCTTAAAAGCCACCAGAGAATTCACACTGGAGAGAAACCCTATGGATGTGATCAGTGTGGACGGAACTTCGCTGAAATGTCCAGCCTTAAAATACACCATAGAATCCACACTGGCGAGAAACCCTATGGATGTGAGCATTGTGGACAACACTTTTCTGAAATGTCCAGCCTTAAAAGTCACCAGAGAATTCACACTGGAGAGAAACCCTATGGATGTGATCAGTGTGGACAACACTTCTCTCAAATACACCACCTTAAAAGCCACCAGAGAATTCACACTGGAGAGAAACCCTATGGATGTGATCAGTGTGGACAACACTTCTCTACAATGTTCAACCTTAAAAACCACCATAGAATTCACACCGGAGAAAAACCCTATGGATGTGATCAGTGTGGACAACACTTCTCTCAATTGACCCACCTTAAAAGACACCAGAGAATTCACACTGGAGAGAAACCCTATGGATGTGATCAATGTGGACAACACTTCTCTGAAATGTCCAGCCTTAAAAAACACCATAGAATTCACACTGGAGAAAAACCCTATGGATGTGATCAGTGTGGACAACACTTCTCTCATTTGTCAAACCTTAAAAGACACCGGATAATTCACACTAGAGAGAAACCCTAGTGTTTACATTATGACAAGAGCTTAGCACATCCACGTAAAGTGTTGGATGATTATCTTTTTTTCATCATTTTTAATTACAATTAAAGTTGTATACTGTTTAAATGACCTGTTTTTTTTGTGGTATTTCTTATTCACTGGGTTTTTCATATATTCTTTTAGAGAAATTATTAACACCTAAAAGTATGGTGGTGAGAGGAGCCTCTTTTTTCACCCATTGCATCAATCTATCTATACATTATTTCTGACGACCATGATTTATTTCTGCTTCGTTATTATGATACTGCTTTTATACTGTATACTGAACATGTCAGATAGAAATAAAGGTCTCGATATTCAATTTAATTCTCAACCTTATTCTTTGTTTTACTGTCATTTGATCTGCAGATTTTCTGTCAATTAGATTTAGATTAACTTTGTTCACACTTGTTCAGACACACATTTTATTTTTAGGCCACACTTGGAAGAAGCAATCCCGTTCAAATTCAGTTTCTACGAGAACATGGGTCCCATTTAATAATGTGCTCCATGTTCTTGTAGAAACTGAACATGAAGGTCTATGATTGGATTGATTGCAAGTTTGCAACAGGATTACACATTAAACCTTTCGGCTCATATGCTTTTCATTAAAGCTTTATTCTACACTTCCCCGTAATGTCCAAAATACACCAGGTCCTTCACATTCAGAGATAAATTAATTGCAAGGTCTGTGGAGAAGCTTTTAGTCCATCAAATTATTTAGAAGTTCACAAGGTTGTATACACTGGTTACGGACAGATATAAACATATAACTCTGTTTAGCGTGAACAGTAGCCTTTAACTAAAGCGTAATTATAGAGGACGAGTGTATGACGATACGTGGTCTCTTAACAAATTAACTGCTTCTGCTTCTAAATTATTCCATTATACAATCCAACTGTCAGTTGCTTATGTCGGAATGCTCGGTCATATAAGCTTTGATATAACCTTATAGGTTTTGGGCAGAATGACCAAGAGTGGTCACACTTGCCCCTCCTACCCCCCCGTTCTCCCTCCCACTCAGGGACGTGCAGAAAGAGAGAGGCAGGGGCTGAAATCCTGTAAGAGGGCACACTGTCATGGTCTCGGAATCAATTTTACACATTTACACATTCTTGTATCTAGATGGGTTGTTGACCAGTCATTCTATATACTAATTAGTATGGTGGTGACTTTTTGTTGGAGTCTGTATACTCTCTATCTACATTATATATTTCTGCTTCGTTACATCTGACCCTTGTATGTTTTATTATTGTGATACTGTTGTTATACTGTATTGCTTTTGTGGAACATGTCGCACCAACATTATGCTGCAGATAGAAATAAACAAGTCGCAATATTCAATTTAATTCTCAATCGTATTCCTTGTTTCACTGTACATTTCTGTATATTAGATAGTATATTTAGTATATTTATGTATTTGAGCTTTGTGAATTAATCATTTGGTAAATGCTCTGCGCCGATAAATATAACTGATCTACAATTTCAGAATGCATTGTGATGTGTTATCAGCTTAAAGCAACTGTCTTTAACAGTTGCACAGAACATTTGTGAAAATTGTGGAATAAGTTAAATCAAATCAATTGTCTTGACATTAAACATTATATATTATATATTTTCTTTTGACTTGTCTATTTGTGTTACACAAATCAACAGTGGAAACATTATGCCTCAGTTAAAAGTAGAGTTTCTTATTTAGTAAAATAACGGAACAAACACATCCAGCATCTGAAAGAAATCCCCCCCCCATTATTTGCATTTTAAATGCAGATAGCCCACTCAGTATAATCTACACACTTAACTGTCATTGTCTCCAAGTATCCCCCAATTTACACATTCTTGTATCTAGATGGGTTGTTGACCAGTCAATCTATATACTAATTAATTAGTATGGTGGTGACTTTTTGTTGGAGTCTGTAGAGCCATTTTGTTGTTGTTCTATCTATGCTGCAGATAGTCAATTTAACTCTCAATCTTATTCCTGGTTTCACATTACTTTGACCTGCTGATTTGCTGTAGCCTATAGATTAATGTATTTGCCATTTGGTAAATGCTCTGGGCAGATCAACATAACTCATCTACAAAGAACGGATTGTTATATGATGTGTTGTCATCTTAAATATTGTCTATGACAGTTACACAGAATAATTGTGAAAATTGTGGAAGAATCTTGAAAAATGAGGGTCCACAGTTAAATCAAACCAATTGTCTTGACATTAAATATTTGAGATGCACTTGTCTATACAAAGCATTACATTGTATATTGTCCATACAGTTAGGTTACTAGCCTACTGTTAAAATGACTACATTGCTATAGATTGTAAAATTGTTGTGAATTTGGCATGTGAAGATGAAAGAATGAAGAAGTTTAATGTCCAACAATCAAAAACATTATTTCATTCACTGCTGACATCTCTGGCTTTGCGTTGAAATGGAACCTGACTGCAGTTAACTGGAGGAGAGCTGTGAGGAGGGTTTTCACCACTCCAAGACAAAGTGGAGGTGTTACTACTTTCAGGCTGCACTCTTCTTTAAAGTGACCTTTTGAGAATACATTGGAGTAGGATCCTAACTAGGTTACTGCACGGTATCATGTGAGATAACACACCTTATAATCTTGTGAATTTGTTGGATATATTTTTTAATTAATTGGTAAGAAGACTGAAAGAAAACAGTGTCACTCCACAAAAATACCCAGTAATTCAAGCAATACATTCAATTTGATTAAAAAGCTGATGAGACTTACATTGTGATTTGACTTTGTTTTAATAAATATATTGTATCTATGGTGTGTGTAGGCTAGGAGTCCAGTTTGTTGATGACATCCAGTCAGTAACATGACATATCATTTAGTAGATCATAATAACACTTGTAATGTTAGAGGTACAGTATAATAGATAGTAAATAATACACCTTATAATCTTATAAAGCAGAATAATGAAACAAAATAAAAAATGAATACAAAACAAATTCACATTATAAAATCAAATCTAACCGTAAACAAATACACAAATCACAGATTATCAGTCCTTGGTCTAATCTTAAATGCTTACCATACTTTTTATTGTGTGACCACTTTGGATCCATTGAGTGAGTATATCTGTGGGGAGGAGGGAGGGTGGAGGAGGACAGTATGTTAGACTGTGATTGGTGTAGAGATGGTTCTATTGTTCTCTTAGTCAATCATTCAAAGCAGTTGGTATAAAAAGACTTGGTCTGTGTCATTTCTCCACAACTCCTCCAGGATCATTTCTGTTCACATCTGTCTGTGGACTGCAGACTTCAGGTGAAGATGAACTCTCTCAAACCCACCAGGGACATTTCTGCGGAACAGGAGGATCCCAAAGACCTTGGTATGTTACTCAACCTCCCTTTTCTCTCCTACTGTTCTGTTTTTATTCCCTCAATATTCTCAATTACACGGCAGGGATTTGTTGCACAACAATTACTTTTTTAGTCTATGTATCAACAATCTTTATTTTGTATTTGTTTCCAATCCAGTGTCTCATCATGAACAAAGAAGCTTGACAAAGAAAAAACACCATTGCTGTGATCAGTGTGGACAACACTTCTCTACAATCTCCAGCCTTAAACGCCACCAGAGAATTCACACTGGAGAGAAACCCTATGGATGTGATCAGTGTGGACAACACTTCTCTACAATGTTCAACCTTAAAACACACAAGATAATTCATACTGGAGAGAAACCATATGGATGTGATCAATGTGGTCAACACTTCCCTAAAATGTCCAGCCTTAAAAGACACCAGATAATTCACACTGGAGAGAAACCCTATGGATGTGATCAGTGTGGACAACACTTCTCTCAATTGACCCACCTTAAAAGACACCAAATAATTCACACTGGAGAGAAACCATATGGATGTGATCAGTGTGGACAACACTTCTGTCTAATGTCCAGCCTTAAAAGCCACCAGAGAATTCACACTGGAGAGAAACCCTATGGATGTGATCAGTGTGGACGGAACTTCGCTGAAATGTCCAGCCTTAAAATACACCATAGAATCCACACTGGCGAGAAACCCTATGGATGTGAGCATTGTGGACAACACTTTTCTGAAATGTCCAGCCTTAAAAGTCACCAGAGAATTCACACTGGAGAGAAACCCTATGGATGTGATCAGTGTGGACAACACTTCTCTCAAATACACCACCTTAAAAGCCACCAGAGAATTCACACTGGAGAGAAACCCTATGGATGTGATCAGTGTGGACAACACTTCTCTACAATGTTCAACCTTAAAAACCACCATAGAATTCACACCGGAGAAAAACCCTATGGATGTGATCAGTGTGGACAACACTTCTCTCAATTGACCCACCTTAAAAGACACCAGAGAATTCACACTGGAGAGAAACCCTATGGATGTGATCAATGTGGACAACACTTCTCTGAAATGTCCAGCCTTAAAAAACACCATAGAATTCACACTGGAGAAAAACCCTATGGATGTGATCAGTGTGGACAACACTTCTCTCATTTGTCAAACCTTAAAAGACACCGGATAATTCACACTAGAGAGAAACCCTAGTGTTTACATTATGACAAGAGCTTAGCACATCCACGTAAAGTGTTGGATGATTATCTTTTTTTCATCATTTTTAATTACAATTAAAGTTGTATACTGTTTAAATGACCTGTTTTTTTTGTGGTATTTCTTATTCACTGGGTTTTTCATATATTCTTTTAGAGAAATTATTAACACCTAAAAGTATGGTGGTGAGAGGAGCCTCTTTTTTCACCCATTGCATCAATCTATCTATACATTATTTCTGACGACCATGATTTATTTCTGCTTCGTTATTATGATACTGCTTTTATACTGTATACTGAACATGTCAGATAGAAATAAAGGTCTCGATATTCAATTTAATTCTCAACCTTATTCTTTGTTTTACTGTCATTTGATCTGCAGATTTTCTGTCAATTAGATTTAGATTAACTTTGTTCACACTTGTTCAGACACACATTTTATTTTTAGGCCACACTTGGAAGAAGCAATCCCGTTCAAATTCAGTTTCTACGAGAACATGGGTCCCATTTAATAATGTGCTCCATGTTCTTGTAGAAACTGAACATGAAGGTCTATGATTGGATTGATTGCAAGTTTGCAACAGGATTACACATTAAACCTTTCGGCTCATATGCTTTTCATTAAAGCTTTATTCTACACTTCCCCGTAATGTCCAAAATACACCAGGTCCTTCACATTCAGAGATAAATTAATTGCAAGGTCTGTGGAGAAGCTTTTAGTCCATCAAATTATTTAGAAGTTCACAAGGTTGTATACACTGGTTACGGACAGATATAAACATATAACTCTGTTTAGCGTGAACAGTAGCCTTTAACTAAAGCGTAATTATAGAGGACGAGTGTATGACGATACGTGGTCTCTTAACAAATTAACTGCTTCTGCTTCTAAATTATTCCATTATACAATCCAACTGTCAGTTGCTTATGTCGGAATGCTCGGTCATATAAGCTTTGATATAACCTTATAGGTTTTGGGCAGAATGACCAAGAGTGGTCACACTTGCCCCTCCTACCCCCCCGTTCTCCCTCCCACTCAGGGACGTGCAGAAAGAGAGAGGCAGGGGCTGAAATCCTGTAAGAGGGCACACTGTCATGGTCTCGGAATCAATTTTACACATTTACACATTCTTGTATCTAGATGGGTTGTTGACCAGTCATTCTATATACTAATTAGTATGGTGGTGACTTTTTGTTGGAGTCTGTATACTCTCTATCTACATTATATATTTCTGCTTCGTTACATCTGACCCTTGTATGTTTTATTATTGTGATACTGTTGTTATACTGTATTGCTTTTGTGGAACATGTCGCACCAACATTATGCTGCAGATAGAAATAAACAAGTCGCAATATTCAATTTAATTCTCAATCGTATTCCTTGTTTCACTGTACATTTCTGTATATTAGATAGTATATTTAGTATATTTATGTATTTGAGCTTTGTGAATTAATCATTTGGTAAATGCTCTGCGCCGATAAATATAACTGATCTACAATTTCAGAATGCATTGTGATGTGTTATCAGCTTAAAGCAACTGTCTTTAACAGTTGCACAGAACATTTGTGAAAATTGTGGAATAAGTTAAATCAAATCAATTGTCTTGACATTAAACATTATATATTATATATTTTCTTTTGACTTGTCTATTTGTGTTACACAAATCAACAGTGGAAACATTATGCCTCAGTTAAAAGTAGAGTTTCTTATTTAGTAAAATAACGGAACAAACACATCCAGCATCTGAAAGAAATCCCCCCCCCATTATTTGCATTTTAAATGCAGATAGCCCACTCAGTATAATCTACACACTTAACTGTCATTGTCTCCAAGTATCCCCCAATTTACACATTCTTGTATCTAGATGGGTTGTTGACCAGTCAATCTATATACTAATTAATTAGTATGGTGGTGACTTTTTGTTGGAGTCTGTAGAGCCATTTTGTTGTTGTTCTATCTATGCTGCAGATAGTCAATTTAACTCTCAATCTTATTCCTGGTTTCACATTACTTTGACCTGCTGATTTGCTGTAGCCTATAGATTAATGTATTTGCCATTTGGTAAATGCTCTGGGCAGATCAACATAACTCATCTACAAAGAACGGATTGTTATATGATGTGTTGTCATCTTAAATATTGTCTATGACAGTTACACAGAATAATTGTGAAAATTGTGGAAGAATCTTGAAAAATGAGGGTCCACAGTTAAATCAAACCAATTGTCTTGACATTAAATATTTGAGATGCACTTGTCTATACAAAGCATTACATTGTATATTGTCCATACAGTTAGGTTACTAGCCTACTGTTAAAATGACTACATTGCTATGGATTGTAAAATTGTTGTGAATTTGGCATGTGAAGATGAAAGAATGAAGAAGTTTAATGTCCAACAATCAAAAACATTATTTCATTCACTGCTGACATCTCTGGCTTTGCGTTGAAATGGAACCTGACTGCAGTTAACTGGAGGAGAGCTGTGAGGAGGGTTTTCACCACTCCAAGACAAAGTGGAGGTGTTACTACTTTCAGGCTGCACTCTTCTTTAAAGTGACCTTTTGAGAATACATTGGAGTAGGATCCTAACTAGGTTACTGCACGGTATCATGTGAGATAACACACCTTATAATCTTGTGAATTTGTTGGATATATTTTTTAATTAATTGGTAAGAAGACTGAAAGAAAACAGTGTCACTCCACAAAAATACCCAGTAATTCAA
Source organism: Protomyctophum bolini (assembly GCF_963924005.1). Classification (NCBI taxonomy): domain Eukaryota; kingdom Metazoa; phylum Chordata; class Actinopteri; order Myctophiformes; family Myctophidae; genus Protomyctophum; species Protomyctophum bolini. Next base: position 50,075,755 of record NC_137863.1, read on the forward strand.
GCAATACATTCAATTTGATTAAAAAGCTGATGAGACTTACATTGTGATTTGACTTTGTTTTAATAAATATATTGTATCTATGGTGTGTGTAGGCTAGGAGTCCAGTTTGTTGATGACATCCAGTCAGTAACATGACATATCATTTAGTAGATCATAATAACACTTGTAATGTTAGAGGTACAGTATAATAGATAGTAAATAATACACCTTATAATCTTATAAAGCAGAATAATGAAACAAAATAAAAAATGAATACAAAACAAATTCACATTATAAAATCAAATCTAACCGTAAACAAATACACAAATCACAGATTATCAGTCCTTGGTCTAATCTTAAATGCTTACCATACTTTTTATTGTGTGACCACTTTGGATCCATTGAGTGAGTATATCTGTGGGGAGGAGGGAGGGTTAGACTGTGATTGGTGGAGAGATGGTTCTATTGTTCTCTTAGTCAATCATTCAAAGCAGTTGGTATAAAAAGACTTGGTCTGTGTCATTGCTCCACAACTCCTCCAGGATCATTTCTGTTCACATCTGTCTGTGGACTGCAGACTTCAGGTGAAGATGAACTCTCTCAAACCCACCAGGGACATTTCTGCGGAACAGGAGGATCCCAAAGACCTTGGTATGTTACTCAACCTCCCTTTTCTCTCCTACGGTTCTGTTTTTATTCCCTCAATATTCTCAATTACACGACAGGGATTTGTTGCACAACAATTACTTTTTTAGTCTATGTATCAACAATCTTTATTTTGTATTTGTTTCCAATCCAGTGTCTCATCATCCGTCTGACTGCCCTGACCTATCAGAGGTGAATGAACAAAGAAGCTTGACAAAGAAAAAACACCATTGCTGTGATCAGTGTGGACAACACTTCCCTAAAATGTCCAGCCTTAAAAGACACCAGAGAATTCACACTGGAGAGAAACCCTATGGATGTGATCAGTGTGGACAACACTTCTCTACAATGTTCAACCTTAAAACACACAAGAGAATTCATACTGGAGAGAAACCCTATGGATGTGATCAGTGTGGACAACACTTCTCTCAAATACACCACCTTAAAAGCCACCAGATAATTCACACTGGAGAGAAACCCTATGGATGTGATCAGTGTGGACAACACTTCTCTACAATGTTCAACCTTAAAACACACAAGAGAATTCATACTGGAGAGAAACCCTATGGATGTGATCAGTGTGGACAACACTTCTCTCAAATACACCACCTTAAAAGACACCAGAGAATTCACACTGGAGAGAAACCCTATGGATGTGATCAGTGTGGACAACGGTTCTCTCAAATGTCCAACCTTAAAACACACCAGAGCATTGTGCACACTGGAGAGAAACCCTATGGATGTGATCAGTGTGGAAAACACTTCTCTGCAATGTCCAGCCTTAAAAAACACAAGAGAATGCACACTGGAGAGAAACCCTATGGATGTGAGCATTGTGGACAACACTTCTCTCGATTGGCCAGCCTTAAAATACACCATAAAATCCACACTGGAGAGAAACCCTATGGATGTGATCAGTGTGGACAACACTTCTCTCGATTGGCCAGCCTTAAAATACACCATAGAATCCACACTGGAGAGAAACCCTATGGATGTGATCAGTGTGGACAACACTTCTCTCAATTGGCCCACCTTAAAAAACACCATAGAATTCACACTGGAGAAAAACCCTATGGATGTGATCATTGTGGACAACACTTCTCTCATTTGTCCAGCCTTAAAAGGCACCAGATAATTCACACCCTAGTGTTTACATTATGACAAGAGCTTAGCACATCCACGTAAAAGTGTTGCATGATGATATTTTTATTTTATTTTTTAAATGTTTTATTAAAAGTGAACTTGTATAGGCCTACTGTTTAAATAACCTGTTCTTTTTGGTGGTATTTCTTATTCACTGGGTCTTTCAGAGATTCTTTTTTAGAATTATTCAAACTGAAAGGTGTGTTGGAGTCTGTTAGAGCCCCCTTTTTCCACCCATTGCATCAATATATCTACATTAATTCTGACAATTATGATTTATTTCTGCTTCATTACATCTGACGCTACACGTTTCATTATTATTATTATTATGATACTGCTGTTATACTGTACACTGAACATGTCACACCAACATTATGCTGCAGATAGAAATAAAAGTCTCGGTATTGTTGATACTGTTGTTATACTGTATTGCTTTTGTGGAACATGTCACACCAACATTATGCTGCAGATAGAAATAAACGGGGATTTATTTTCCGGGTCTCTCAAGGGGGCTGGACTGCGACGCTCTATAGCACTATATAGGTTCATTGATATGAGCTGTTTTGGTACTGCTCAAATTCTCTTCCCATCGAGGTACACAATTACCCTTGATATGCAACTCACAGTGAACAATGCCATTATATTTAAACCTGTGGAAAGTTGACATCTCTGGCTTTGCGTTGAAATGGAACCTGACTGCAGTTAACTGGAGGAGAGCTGTGAGGAGGGTTTTCACCACTCCAAGACAAAGTGGAGGTGTTACTACTTTCAGGCTGCACTCTTCTTTAAAGTGACCTTTTGAGAATACATTGGAGTAGGATCCTAACTAGGTTACTGCACGGTATCATGTGAGATAACACACCTTATAATCTTGTGAATTTGTTGGATATATTTTTTAATTAATTGGTAAGAAGACTGAAAGAAAACAGTGTCACTCCACAAAAATACCCAGTAATTCAAGCAATACATTCAATTTGATTAAAAAGCTGATGAGACTTACATTGTGATTTGACTTTGTTTTAATAAATATATTGTATCTATGGTGTGTAGGCTAGGAGTCCAGTTTGTTGATGACATCCAGTCAGTAACATGACATATCATTTAGTAGATCATAATAACACTTGTAATGTTAGAGGTACAGTATAATAGATAGTAAATAATACACCTTATAATCTTATAAAGCAGAATAATGAAACAAAATAAAAAATGAATACAAAACAAATTCACATTATAAAATCAAATCTAACCGTAAACAAATACACAAATCACAGATTATCAGTCCTTGGTCTAATCTTAAATGCTTACCATACTTTTTATTGTGTGACCACTTTGGATCCATTGAGTGAGTATATCTGTGGGGAGGAGGGAGGGTGGAGGAGGACAGTATGTTAGACTGTGATTGGTGTAGAGATGGTTCTATTGTTCTCTTAGTCAATCATTCAAAGCAGTTGGTATAAAAAGACTTGGTCTGTGTCATTTCTCCACAACTCCTCCAGGATCATTTCTGTTCACATCTGTCTGTGGACTGCAGACTTCAGGTGAAGATGAACTCTCTCAAACCCACCAGGGACATTTCTGCGGAACAGGAGGATCCCAAAGACCTTGGTATGTTACTCAACCTCCCTTTTCTCTCCTACTGTTCTGTTTTTATTCCCTCAATATTCTCAATTACACGGCAGGGATTTGTTGCACAACAATTACTTTTTTAGTCTATGTATCAACAATCTTTATTTTGTATTTGTTTCCAATCCAGTGTCTCATCATGAACAAAGAAGCTTGACAAAGAAAAAACACCATTGCTGTGATCAGTGTGGACAACACTTCTCTACAATCTCCAGCCTTAAACGCCACCAGAGAATTCACACTGGAGAGAAACCCTATGGATGTGATCAGTGTGGACAACACTTCTCTACAATGTTCAACCTTAAAACACACAAGATAATTCATACTGGAGAGAAACCATATGGATGTGATCAATGTGGTCAACACTTCCCTAAAATGTCCAGCCTTAAAAGACACCAGATAATTCACACTGGAGAGAAACCCTATGGATGTGATCAGTGTGGACAACACTTCTCTCAATTGACCCACCTTAAAAGACACCAAATAATTCACACTGGAGAGAAACCATATGGATGTGATCAGTGTGGACAACACTTCTGTCTAATGTCCAGCCTTAAAAGCCACCAGAGAATTCACACTGGAGAGAAACCCTATGGATGTGATCAGTGTGGACGGAACTTCGCTGAAATGTCCAGCCTTAAAATACACCATAGAATCCACACTGGCGAGAAACCCTATGGATGTGAGCATTGTGGACAACACTTTTCTGAAATGTCCAGCCTTAAAAGTCACCAGAGAATTCACACTGGAGAGAAACCCTATGGATGTGATCAGTGTGGACAACACTTCTCTCAAATACACCACCTTAAAAGCCACCAGAGAATTCACACTGGAGAGAAACCCTATGGATGTGATCAGTGTGGACAACACTTCTCTACAATGTTCAACCTTAAAAACCACCATAGAATTCACACCGGAGAAAAACCCTATGGATGTGATCAGTGTGGACAACACTTCTCTCAATTGACCCACCTTAAAAGACACCAGAGAATTCACACTGGAGAGAAACCCTATGGATGTGATCAATGTGGACAACACTTCTCTGAAATGTCCAGCCTTAAAAAACACCATAGAATTCACACTGGAGAAAAACCCTATGGATGTGATCAGTGTGGACAACACTTCTCTCATTTGTCAAACCTTAAAAGACACCGGATAATTCACACTAGAGAGAAACCCTAGTGTTTACATTATGACAAGAGCTTAGCACATCCACGTAAAGTGTTGGATGATTATCTTTTTTTCATCATTTTTAATTACAATTAAAGTTGTATACTGTTTAAATGACCTGTTTTTTTTGTGGTATTTCTTATTCACTGGGTTTTTCATATATTCTTTTAGAGAAATTATTAACACCTAAAAGTATGGTGGTGAGAGTGTCGTATAATTTCTATAAATGAACCAAGGTTAGTATTAAGCAACAGTAAGTGAAAATGTCTCTGTCTGTGATTCTCCCTCTTAGAGGAGAATAGTCATTTACAAACTCACACCCGAATCCCAGGCCTTTGTCTTGAAACCGTTTGAAGCTCCCTCCGGAACAAAGGGTTTCACACGTCACAAGAATTGTCATCACTGTGAATGCATCTGCTACTTCTATGCTAGATTTCTCTAAGCCGGTTCCAGTTGGTGACTCTTGGTGACTGATTTTCACTGAGTGAACTAACAGCTAAAACTTAAGAAAACTACTTTAAACTAGACTAAACTATTAATAGTTCATAATAGTTATATAAGCTATAACTATTAATAAGGAGTGCAATTGATGTATTGATTGAAAATGTACTAGGAGATTATAAGATTATAGCTTTTACTAGTTTGGGGTTTAAACTGTGTTAATCAACTTCTAAATAATCTGTTCAGTCATACATAGTTCCGTTTTTAAAACATTGCTTAGATTTTTTAACTATGTGTCATAAAGAGTAAAACTTAGGTTTCATCTAGTTGCTGACATGTTTAAACTATGTTTGCCTTAGAAGTAAGCAAGTCATCACATTGTTGTAAAAGGTTGTAGACAGTAAAAGGCAGTTGTAAGTCCCGCCTCTCTGCAGACCGGATGGGGAGGGGGGAGGCGGGGACTGCAAAATGGTATATAAACGGAGTAACCGCGAAAATTCAAGGTAGCTCTTTCTCGGATCCGTGGTGCTGCCTTTTCCTGACTACAAGCGCTGCTAAGTGTGTTATTATCCGAAGAGCTGCCAGGGAAGTCCGTTTGGTGATTCCTTTGTTACACTGTGTTGCCGTGTGTGGATCGTCTTTGCAAAATAAAGGACCTCTTCTTCCAAGCCAACTGAACCTCTCCTTTGTCTGCTTCCTGTACGCCGTTACACGCTGTGAGAGCGGGTGAGAGATACGTCAAAACTTGGAGCCTGAATATTACGAAACGGGGTGACCGAGGCGTTGTGGGGTGAGTTCATTTTTTCCTCTGCAGCGTTTTCGTTGGTCCGTTAATATGGACCTTGGAAATTTTGGTGTGTACTGGCGTATAGGTGGCGTACGGGTGGGTTCATTTGGTTTGGCCACGGCGGGCGGGTCTGGGTAGTGTTGGTTTACATTTCTACCCGGGGTCATTTTCTTTAGTTTCTGGTTTGGATTTTTTTTTTCATATAGGCTTTGTTTACATTCTGGTTGGTTGTTTGTAGGTTTTTAAGTCGGACTTGCGCACAGCTGTCTGTCGTGAAAACGCCTCGTAATGGGTGGACGTCGGGTTCGCAGCTATGAGTACATTAATGTTAGGGGCGTTGATAATAATTTACCATTTACCTGCATAGGTTTCGGTCTTTTATTAACACATGGTAGAAGTTCTGGGTTTAGCTGCGCGGAATGGCTGTTTGTATTATTATTTTTTTTCCTTTGTCTTTTTAAGCACGGTGATGGGGGTGGGTATTGTGTGCCATTCCTGTTGTGAAGCCGTGAATGCTTAAAGCCTAGCTGTGTCGAAGGTGCGACCGTGTTTTTGTGGTTGGTAGCGGTGGCTAGGGGGGCTTATCCTGTCTAGCTACGGTATGAGACGTGTTCCCGTATTCTGAGGCTTTATTTGATGAAAATTCGAGTTCGTTTTGGGCGGTTTACACTGTGTAGCTTGGGGGGTGTGGGTTGGTTCCTTGTTAGTAAAGGGGTCAGTTGGCACAGGGCTACGAGTAAAAGCGTCTGGGCTTGCAGAGCGCTTTGCAGGGACCCTAAGATAATTGCGTTTTGGTGGAGTGACTAGTTCTTCCGTTTAAGGGAGAGGCGGTGTAATATATAGCGTGGCAATTACGCGTTGATGTGGTTTATTATGTGGCCTGAATCAGGCTTAGTGTGTAACTATTTGGTTTTGCGTTTGGTGGTGAGAGGAAGCGCTGGTTTTCTTTGGGAGTGTTGGTGGACGACGCAGCCTTTGTTCTTGGGTGCAGGTAAATGTTAGTGTGTTTGGGGGGAGGGTCGGTCGGCGGCCATTTTGGATTTGTCTTTGTTTGTTTGGGTGGCGGGGATGTTGGCCAGCGAGGGGGGATGGGGGTTTGGGAGTGGGGTGATGGTTCGGGGGTTGTTTTTTCTTTGTCTGGTGTCTGGTGCAAATTTTCAGGAGGTTTTGTTGTGTGTCTTGCGTGTTTGTAGCCGTAACAAAATGTTATGTTCCGGTGGGGGGGAGATATGGACAGTTATGAGATGGACATTTAATGGAGGGGTCAGGTTTTTAAATTTTAATGGGGTTAATTGGGGTTAGCAGATTTAAAAAGAGGGGTTTAGCGGGATGTAGTGTGTGTGAGGTGAATGTGGTTTGGTGGTACAGAGTTCTCAGATTTATAGGGACATGACGCTTTAGTAATGTACATACTAGGGTGGTGGTAATAAGTTTTTGGCTGGTCCAGGATTTGTTGTCAGCATGTCAGGTTTCTTGTAGAAATGAGAGCGCTCGGTCATGTAAACTTACATCAGTGATGCATTTATATATTAAAACAAGGTAGGTGTTAAGGTAAGTACATGGGTTTTAAAAAAGAAAAAAGAATTCTAAAGGCTGGGGGCTAATATATACGTTTTGGTGGCAGTAAGTGGGGACAGATACTGTACATTGGTTCATTTGTACATTTTTCCAAATTCATAGTTCCAATCCAGATGAGTGAGTGGGTGGGATGCAGTGCGGGGTTTCATGTTCAATATTTCATGTGTGGTTCTTTGTTATTTACTTTCTTTTTCAGAACAGGGGTGTGGTGTCTCGGCACGGCTTGGGGACAAGCACAGCTCAAGGTTCGGAAATTTCTTTGATTATACTGTACTTGGTCTTCACGGGGGGGGGTTACAGGCTAAGAAACTAGAGTCAGTTCATGTTTAATGTGGAGGGGTCCCTTATGATAATTGTATAAAACGTTGCTTATTGAAATAAGTTTCGATTAAATTTAGGGACACAAGTTTCTTAGTCTGATAAAATTGCTCCCTCTACTGGCGCTGTGACGGAATGCCTCTATTCTGACTTCTCTTTCCATTAATGTGTTGGGAATAACGGGGGGTTTCTGGTCTATCTCTTCTCCCTATTCTGATTCCTTTTGTTGTCTGATGTTAAATGTGGGCGTGAATTTTTTCCATGCACTCTGTCTTATGTAAGTGAGTTTGTTTCCTTTGATTGCACCTCATTGACTTGACTTCCCCAGACTGGATTGCATAACCCTAACTTTTCCTTCCCCCATTTGTTCCCCTGTGGTTAACATTTCATACTTCCTCCCTATTTAACTTTCTTCCCAGTATTTCTAGGAGGGTACGCTGGGGGGAGGGAGCTGATCACTTCTGTTCCTTTTCAGCTTAACCGTTTTTCCTTGCAGGGAAGAAGGTGTTGGGGTCAGATTTAACCAAATTTCTTCCTCATAATTGGGGGGGGGGGTTAATATTGTGGTTTTGTAAGAGTGCCTTGGTAAATCGTGGATTCTTTGGAATCTACGTGTGTTGAATAAACGTAAAACAGTGTGGAGTTCAGGTTACGGAGTACTGTAAAGTAGATGAGACTCAAGATTAATTCTGCTTGCACATAAATCATTTAAGCTCCACTTAAGAAGTCTGTGTTTGAATCTGCAATGCCTGTAGTGTCAGATTAGTATATTGTCTCACAGGTACCCTTAGAGGGTGCATGTAACATAATACATTCAGTACTAAAGTACAGTCACATTGTTGTTGCAAACCACACACATTGTTTCCCACTAACTGGTGGGATCAACCACTGCACGAGAAGCGTTGGGTTACTGATAAATAGGTCCTTTGGAGGGCTGACAATTGACTGGGTCTGTGCATGGTGTATAGTCATACAAATTCCACTAGGGAAATTTAAATTTAGTGGCACGCATCATTATCAGGTGAATTGGACAGAGTACAATTGAGTGGCGTGAGGTCATACATCAAGCTTTTCACTTGTCATTTTTCCGGTACCACTGCATAGTTAGTCATGGAAGGGGTGGTGGGTAGGTCCGCTGGTCCACTGACAAGGACACCTGTAGAAATTGTCCAACACAATAATCCAAAACAGAAAAATATAGCAAAACTATCTAAGAAGTGGAATATTAGGTGGCCATATCTTGTAGACCCTTGGCCGGTGCAGGGTACTTTCGATGTAGCCGTCATAAAAATAGTGCAAGGGTTGGTGCAAATGTACAGGGCGGGTCAGGAGAAGGGGAGGAAAGGGGTGGAAAGAGCAGAGAGGAGGGCGCAGGAGGGGGAGGTGCTGGCTTTATTTATGACTGAGGGACAGACATTGACAGCAGCCCTTAAGCAGAAACGGACGTCTGCAGCCCCTTCCCGGACGGTTGACAAATATAAAGACATTTGTGAGGCTCCTTTCTCACACCTAGCTGGGATTTTAGCCCCAGTCCTAACCCCGGACCTCAGTAAACTAGAGGCCATTCAGGACACGCCAAAGACTGTTCTTCCGGCCATCCGACGAGGGATCTATCCGCACATGCCGGTGCTGGTGTCTGACGGAACCTATCAACTTCTGACAGACACAGGGGTCCTCATGGAAGCTGGGAAGGCGAGGACAAAGGTCTGCATGAGTCCAGCTGAGACGCGAAGGGACAGGGAGGTGGGTGGGACCAGATCCGAGAGGGGGAGGGCCACTACAGGGGGTTCGGTTTCCAGGATCGAAGCATACACTGCATCTGTGGCCGGGGGCGGCTACGACCCTCATATCAGGTCCCTCTTCGAGAAGGCGGAGGAAAGAGGAAAGGACTTGCGTCAGTACAGAAAATATGACGATGTCAAGACATCCCCGGAGTCCTCCGACTCGGACGGAGACGAAGACGAGACGCTAACGCTGTCTGTCGAGGATGACCGTAGGAAGTTGGTCGAGATCAAGGACCGGAAGGCCCGCCTGAAGGATGACCTAAAGGTTCATAGAAAGGACAGACATCTCTCTGCAGCCCTGGTGTCCAGTCTGGAGGAGTTGTCAAGGGAGGAGGAGGAGGTCAGCCAGCGTCTGATGCAGTATGAGGACGAGGAGCAACAGCAACAAGAGCGGGACCCCCCACCAAGACTAAGGAGGGGAGAGAGGGGAACGCCGGGCTTGGCTGCAGCACCGACAGGCATGACGGGGAGAGAGAGGGCCCTAGAACAGGAGCTACAGGCCTCCCTACGGGTGGGGGAAAGCCAAGCGCGTCGAATTGGGCAAATGGAGAGGATGATGGAGGGGGCCAGGGCAAAGACACCAATGAGGGGTGCTGCGGCAGGGACACCGGGTGGGAGGGGCGGGCCAAAGACACGGAGCCATACTGTACCTCCACCGAGCCATGATATACCTCTACCAGGTTCGGATGAGGAAGAGGAAGGCAACAATATGGCCCCCGTCAAAATAATGCCGGTGGTAATCCGTGGCCAACATATCGACTACCGCCCATGGTCCCACGTGGATATGACCGATGTCGTCGCAAAGCTGCCCCCACTCCAGGAAGGCGCATATCCTTGGTTTGCCAAATTCGATGTTTTGATGATGGGGTCTCCATTGGCCGTGGGGGACATGAAGAAATTGTTGGCACACCTGGTGGGGATACAAAGTTTGAATGACATTTTAACCCGGGCAGGGATGCAAAATTATGTGGACACCGCCATGGGGGACGCAGACCTGTATGCTGGACACAAAGGGGCGATGTGTAGGGCGCTCAGAGAATTGTACCCCACTGCTTTGAATCCTGACCGAATCATCATTGACAGTCTGGGTGACAGCGAAAATCCTCGAGCCTACGTCGCAAAAGCACACCAAATATGGACAGATGTGACGGGGAATGACGCCGGTTTGCCAGGCATTGAACGAACGGTGCTCCGGGACAAGATATTAAGAGGATTGCCTCTGACTGTACAGAATAAGCTGGAGGAAGTCGTTTCTTTGTCCACCCTGCCCTTGGAAACCTATACCGACTATGTCGCTCATGCAGTAGACCTACAAAGGAAGAGGAAAGGAGGACTACAGGAGAAAGCTGAGCACATGGTGCGTCAAATGAACTGTCAGACATACACCCTGCAAGCAGCAATGATCAAGGACGGTCCCACCACGCAGATGACCCTAGTGGCACAGAAGCCACAGCCCCAGAATGGCGCCGGCCAGTCACAGCCCCGAAATGGCGGCGGCCAGTCAAAATACAGATGGAGCATGCCGCGAAATTATGATGGTTGTTTCCGGTGTGGTGACATGACCCACTTTGCAAGAAATTGCCCTCACCCCTCCCAACAACAGCCGCAGCAACGACAGCAGGACCAGCCCCAAGAACAGAATAGGCAGCAACGGCAAAACCACCAGTCACAACAGCAGTCACAGGACGCAAGGGAGGATCAGCCATGGCAGTCACAGGACGCACGTGGGCCCGTGAGTCCGTACAGGGGTCCGCAGCCCAATGGACTATAGAGAGGCCCAGAAGATTCCACGGAGAGGTGTCAGCTGTCAGCATCAAGTAGGCCAGGAGAGGACCCCACGATTTGGGTGTCCATCAATAACAAACAGGTGAATCTGATGGCTGACAGTGGAGCAGCATTCACCTGTGTTAGGCCTGCAGATGCTGAACACCTTTCCATGTCCGGGCATTTCGTTCGGACAGTGGGGTTTGAGGGAAAAGGACAGCTTATTCCACTCACCAGACCAGTGACTATTACATACAAGACTCAGACGGCTGAACTTCCGGTGCTCGTGTCTGCCAGCACGCCGATAGGTCTCCTGGGGCGAGATGCATTGTGCAAACTCAACTGTACCATTAAATGTACACCAGATGGGTGTGTAATTCAGGTACCTGCGATGAACTTTCAACTTCCCGTCTTGGAGGGACCGGCGGAGCCGGTAGTTTACTGGTTAGGGGACCTACAGGAGGATTTCATGAGACCAGCCCACGAATGGAGCAGATTCATTGATGCAAATATGCCAGGGGCAAGAACACCCACGGCCCCACCACACTGTACCTTGCAGTATTTCCAAGACGCTGACAAAGCGGATACTGTCGGATGGATGGCGAGGCAGCCCAAACGAATTCAACTCAGCTCGGGTTGCATAATAATGGGACCCCAGGGAGCGGCTATGAAAATCGACACACAACCATACCTATCGGAGAACTTTGGGGTGACCAACAGCGTGCCGCATGTGACATTGAGAATATCTGAACATTTCCAGCAGAAGCATATTGGGACAATGATGGCTGACGCACAAGCATCCATCTTTGTAACAACAAAAGAAAACCCAGCAATCTGGCGGAGTACGGATAATCACTTTCTAAAAATCATCATTTCTGCCCAAGGGGTGTGCTATCCCCAAACGGTGACCATGTCAGCCGACCCCATGTGTATCGTCGGCCCGGACAAGACGTTGAAGGAGGACATGTTCCAACAAGTCCCGAAGGAACTGTGGTCTGCCGGGGGAACGGACATCGGACTCATCAAATCTGCACAACCAGTGACAGTCCGACTCAGGGCAGGTGCTCGACCCCCGTGGAGACAACAATACCCCATCACTGAAGCCGCTATTAAAGGAATCAAGCCCCAGATTGAGGGTTTGTTAAGGGCAGGTGTGCTACGGAAAACCAAGGTCCCTATCAGTAACATGCCGTTGCTGCCTTTGAAGAAACCTGACGGCACATACAGACTTGTACATGACCTCCGAGCAATCAATGAAGTGGTTGTTGACTATCCCGCAGACGTTCCAGACCCACACACCTTATTATCAGAAATTCCCCCATGGGCCACTCATTTCACAGTGTTAGATCTGACTGGGGCGTTCTTTAGTGTCCCCTTAGGGGAGGACAGTCAGGGGTTATTTGGATTTACCTATGAGGGTGAACATTTCGCCTACAATCGTCTACCTATGGGATACCGCCACAGTCCACACATCTTCAACAAGGTGTTATCAGATGATCTGGCCGACATAGGTCAGCTTATGGACAGTACGGTAATCCATTATGTAGATGATCTGATGGTTTGCAGTAGATCAGAATCTGCATGTCATGAACATTCTGTCCTTTTGTTACAACAGTTGGCAGCAAAGGGACATAAAGTTGCAGAGAAAAAGCTTCAGTACTGCCAAAAGAACGTGATATATCTTGGACACAAGATATCTCATGGTACTCGCGGCATTTCTGACGCTCACCTAGAGGCTATTCGCCGGGTGCCTAAACCAAAAACAGTACAGAACGTAATGCAATTTTTGGGCTTGACCCAGTACTCAGCAGCATGGGTGGAGAATTATACACAATTAACTGGGCCACTCAGGGAGTTAATCAAAGAGGCAGGGGGGTCAGAAATACGAGCTGAGGTTACATGGACCGAGGACGCACTAGTGGCGTTTGAGGCTCTGAAATTAAAATTGATAGGGGCCCCAGCATTAGCCTTAGCTGATTATACGAAACCATTTCTGTTGTATGTTTCCTCAACAGTGGATGGGAAGCATGCTAGCGCTGTGCTTACACAGCGCACAGGAATAGGGACAGCAGCGCAGCCCATAGCCTACTACTCCATGGCGTACAGCGTAGTGGAGATGGGATTAGCACCATGTTACCGGATTTTGGCAGGTGTTTACTTGATGTATGAAAAAGCTTCAGCAATAACTATGGGTTATCCTGTCACAATTCTCACCCACCATAGTGTGAGAAATCTCCTGAATTATGGCAAGTTTACCCTGACAATGTCAAGAATCAGAGACTACCACAGGTTGTTGGAGTTAGAAGATGTGACTTTCATTAAATGTGACGTGGTAAATCCGGCAAACTCCATCCCCGCTCCGGGGGATGGGACGCCGCACAATTGCGTGCAAGAAGCGGAGACGTACTCAAAATTACGAGATGATTTACAATCTAAACCGCTCCTGAACGCAGATTTGGTGTTCTGGACAGACGGTTCGTGTTATCGCATTGGGGAAACCGTGAGTGCAGGCTATGCCGTGGTGCAGGCCCAGGGTACCAAATTCATTACCATAAAGGCGGAAGTGGTACCCCAGCCCTGCTCCGCCCAGCTGGCAGAACTCATAGGTTTGACTGAAGCATGTCTGATGGCTGCCGGCAAACGTGTGACCATTTACACAGACAGCGTGTACGCTATGAGTACATGCCATTCATTTGGGGCCATATGGAAAGGCCGCGGTTTCAAGAAATCGGACGGCACGGCAATTAAACACCATGCACAAATTTTGAAATTGTTATCAGCAGTAATGTTACCCAAAGCCATCGCAATTGTGAAATGTGCAGCACACAGGAAGGACATGTCACAGGTTACAAAAGGTAATATCGCCGTGGACACAGCGGCAAAGGCTATTGCAGGTGCCAACAAGACTGGAAATATTTTTCTGGTAACACACGACGTGGAGTTTGAGGAGAATATTTCTCTTACAGATTTGATTGTAATGCAAGACGAGACTAGTGAGCTGGACAAGGCCCTTTGGAGGGACAGAGGGGCGGTCAAGGACGCAAAAGGCTTGTGGCGTAACCACGAGGGGCTGGTAATTGCACCCCCAGATTTATTAGGATTGTTGATACATGACGCCCATGGCCTGGCGCATGTGTCAAGGGGGGAGGTTAAGAGGAAGATCACAAAAGAATATGGCTTTTGGGCCCCATATCTTCTAGAGCAGATTGATCATATTGTGGGTCGATGCACAATTTGCTTGACCAACAATGTGAGGAGAGGGGTGTTAACTACACCAGGGTATATTCCCACGCCAAAAGGCCCAATGCAAGAACTGGTCATAGATTATGTGGATATGATCAAACCTATTTCAGGCAAACGATATCTTCTTGTGGTGGTTGATAGGTTTTCAAGGTGGGTGGAAGCGACGCCCACCAAAAGAAAAGACGCCCAATCAGTCGCAAATTTTTTATGCAGAGAAGTGTTTCCTCGCTTCGGCTTACCGCTTCGGATTTCGTCAGACAATGGGAAAGAATTTGTTGACAAAACGGTGAAATTGATTTTGCAGAAACTATGTATTAAACAGCGTTTAGGAGCCATATACCATGCCCAGTCCCAAGGCATGGTGGAGTCGATGAATGGCGTCCTGAAGAATCGACTTACTAAAATTTGTGAGCATACAGGTCTGAACTGGATAGAAGGCTTACCCCTGGCATTGATGGCTTGCAGGTCAAGTGAAATTCGACACCTGCACCTGACCCCGCATGAACTTGCAATGGGCAGACGGATGATTACCCCTGGCATTCATGTTGGGGGGAAGGGTCCGAGCCTCTCAATATTGGAGGAGGGTGTGAAGGCATATGTAAAATATATGTCAAAGTTGCATAGAAGCATATATTCTTATGTTTGTACCAAACAGGAACAAGAGGAGAGAGAGGAAGCTGCGCGCACCCCGTCAAATACGATCTTACCGGGAGACAGGGTGTACATAAAAATTTTCCGCAGGAAGTGGTTCCATGGGCGCCGATCCGGACCATTCATAGTTACCCGGTGCACAGGCACAGCACTGCAGGTCGAGGGGTCATCCACGTGGTATCATCTAAACCACTGTGTGAAGGCACCAGCGGACGACGATCAGGACCTCATCATCCGGCAGAGAGGACCACCACTCCCACCCCGCTCTCAGGATGCAGATGATCGTGCTGAGGATGATATGGGTCAGCCTCACCTTCCTCCAGCAGACCTGGAGGGCACCAACTATGACCCCAGCGGCCGGTTCAACAACCTCAACACCGACTTCATCCCTCCAACCGCCCACGCCGACGGCAACGGTCCCGACATCAGCATGGCTGAACCCGCTGGGGATCCAGTCCAGGGGAGAGAACCACAGACTGCTCTCCCCAGGGACCCCAGACCAGTCCGAGAAAGGCGTCGGCCACAAAGGTACAATAACTAGTTATATTGCTGTCCAGTCCCGGTCTACTTCCAGGCGCCGGTACTCCACAATCATGCAGCCAGCACTGGAGTATTATATTCTACCCATCAGACAACTTTCCCGGGAAACGGCAGACTTCAGGCCAACCCCAGCTCCCATAAAGTCCGTTCAACCCGGCAATGCTCGGCACCCCTCAAATCCGTTATCTCGTCTAAATGCTTTTTTTGGAGCGGTTTCATTCCTTCAGGAAATCTCTGATGCACCTGTAACTTCCACCATCATTACACATCAACTAGCTAGCATGCCTACAAGAGGAGGTCCTCCCATCACGGACCTCAGCACTAGCACCTCAAATAGCGTGACTCCCCCTAGTCCTGTATTACTCAACACAAATTCCATTGGAACTGAGTTTCCCCTTATTAAAAGTACACTTAGTATGTTGGTCACTTCCACAGTCACTTCCCCGTTCACTCATGCCCCCAGGGTACGAATGAACAACACCCCAGAACCCAGCATTAGGGTCAAACTAGAAGTAGTTAAGCATAGAATCGTGAGAAAGGTCACTCCAGATGATGAAAAGATTGCAAAAGCAACCGGCTCGTTCCATGTAAGTAGTCTGTTTAACACAAACCCAGGCGGCATTATGGAACCATTATATCATATGGCCCAAGCTAATTCTTGGTATCAGTGGAGTGTCTTTTCTACGATGGCCCTAGGCAAGTCAGAATGCTATTTCTGCGCACAAGCGCATCAAACGCACCTCACTGTGTTAAATACCCGTTTTAGCTGGAGGAATTGTGAGAGAGAGAAAAAACAAGCCATACTGGACTCTAATGGAGTGTTAACTAATAATTCTGACCCCAGTCTAATCCCTCCCTGCCAAGCAGAATGCTTACAGTATAAGGGATCAGCAGAGACCACAGGGCCAAGCCTCGGAAAGATGTGTAATGAACAGGACATGCAGGTGCAAACAGAGCCTTCCACCATTCCTAGTGGAGTCCTGAAATTAGTGGGTACTTTTGAATGCTTCGAAAGGGGTAGATTGGGAACCCACGCGACACTAGTGGAGATGGGTAACCTCACTGAGGGGCGGTGCGAGACAATATGGGATCTGTCATATGCACCACAGGACATACAGGTCTATGAGTATCTTTGCCGGCCCAGAAATGGGAAACTGCCCAGGCTGGAACTAGAGGCAATGCTGAAGGGAGAAACCACTATCCCAGCTCCGCAGGCCTGCCCACTCTACTATGCCACGCAGGCAGTTACAGGTCAGTACTGGCTATGCGGAGAAAATCATTTATACAAAACACTGCCTTTGAATTGGACAGGGAGGTGCGCCCGAGTCCAGGTGGTTCAACCAGTAGTCATCATTCCAACAGAGAAGGTCAACGCTCGGGTAGGTTTCGGCCCCAAGAGAGTCCGACGAGAGGAGGGGCCGAGGCCCACCCCCCAGGTATATTTTGATGCGTTCGGCACACCACACGGGGTGCCAAAGGAATTTAAAGCCATTGATGAAGCGGCAATTGCCTTTGGTAGTATGTTTTCCCCGCTAATTGGAATCGTGGTGGATGCGGAATGGATTAATTACATGTACTACAACCAACAGAGATTTTTGAATTTCACTATTTCTGCGATGGGAGCTATAGGGAAACAGCTCGCCGCAACCAGCCAGATGACGTGGCAGAACCGTCAGGTGCTGAACGTGGTCCTAGCAGCCCAGGGAGGTGTGTGTGCAATGTTCGGCGATTTCTGCTGCACATACATCCCAAATTCTACAGCTGTGAACGGCACGTTCACTCAGGCAATGGGGGACCTACACCGGCTGAGGACCGAACTTCACACACATGCTGGAGTCACTATTGGATTAACGGGGTGGCTAGAGAGTCATCTGGGGGGATGGGGGGCATATCTGGCCACAGCCGGAGTGGGAATCGTAGGATTATTCCTCATAGCAGCAGTGGTGCTGTGCTGCTGTCTACCGATAATCCGAGCCTTGGTGATCAGAGGCCTCACAGGGGGTGCGGGCGGAACAATGGCACTGCAGGCCATCCAGTTGTCCGTCCTCACTCAGAAGGAGGAAGGAGACATTGAGGCTGGGATGAACGATGGAACAGAGATATCGGTATACACGGATCTGGAGCTGTGTACCTACGCAGAAGAGGTCTGAGGAAAAAAGTTGTCCTGTCACCCCCCGCACATTTTCGTGCCTGGAAATATTTGCCCAAATACCCCATCTGTGTCACTATGGCATGTTCTACCTTGTATCGCTCAACTCTTTTCTAAAAATCTGTCCCTCTATCTGTGCTCTGAGGTCCGGCAGGGACGCCCACCTCAACCCATGTACATTTTGTCAAAAAAAAGGAAAAAAAAAAAAAAAAAAGGGTACCTCAGTAAAAGGGGGCAGGGTGTTGAGTGTACTATTATGTAGATATTGTGGGGATAAAGGGTAATTAAATTGTGATACTTTTGATTTTTGTTTTTTTCACTCTTGTTATTTGACGTCATACATCAGGGTTTAACAGACAGGGTTGATCTGTTAAAAGGGGGGGGGGTCATTTAAAAATATTCCGGACTGTTTTTTCCTACTTAAGGGGTTTGTTTTGTTTACTATTAAGGTATTTTTGGGGGTTTAAGTTTAAAAGGGAGGACCTGTTTCTTTGGGTTCATTTATGTAATAGTTTATGAAGCAATAAAGCTCCATAAAAGGGAGGTTATGTCGTATAATTTCTATAAATGAACCAAGGTTAGTATTAAGCAACAGTAAGTGAAAATGTCTCTGTCTGTGATTCTCCCTCTTAGAGGAGAATAGTCATTTACAAACTCACACCCGAATCCCAGGCCTTTGTCTTGAAACCGTTTGAAGCTCCCTCCGGAACAAAGGGTTTCACACGTCACAAGAATTGTCATCACTGTGAATGCATCTGCTACTTCTATGCTAGATTTCTCTAAGCCGGTTCCAGTTGGTGACTCTTGGTGACTGATTTTCACTGAGTGAACTAACAGCTAAAACTTAAGAAAACTACTTTAAACTAGACTAAACTATTAATAGTTCATAATAGTTATATAAGCTATAACTATTAATAAGGAGTGCAATTGATGTATTGATTGAAAATGTACTAGGAGATTATAAGATTATAGCTTTTACTAGTTTGGGGTTTAAACTGTGTTAATCAACTTCTAAATAATCTGTTCAGTCATACATAGTTCCGTTTTTAAAACATTGCTTAGATTTTTTAACTATGTGTCATAAAGAGTAAAACTTAGGTTTCATCTAGTTGCTGACATGTTTAAACTATGTTTGCCTTAGAAGTAAGCAAGTCATCACATTGTTGTAAAAGGTTGTAGACAGTAAAAGGCAGTTGTAAGTCCCGCCTCTCTGCAGACCGGATGGGGAGGGGGGAGGCGGGGACTGCAAAATGGTATATAAACGGAGTAACCGCGAAAATTCAAGGTAGCTCTTTCTCGGATCCGTGGTGCTGCCTTTTCCTGACTACAAGCGCTGCTAAGTGTGTTATTATCCGAAGAGCTGCCAGGGAAGTCCGTTTGGTGATTCCTTTGTTACACTGTGTTGCCGTGTGTGGATCGTCTTTGCAAAATAAAGGACCTCTTCTTCCAAGCCAACTGAACCTCTCCTTTGTCTGCTTCCTGTACGCCGTTACACGCTGTGAGAGCGGGTGAGAGATACGTCAAGAGGAGCCTCTTTTTTCACCCATTGCATCAATCTATCTATACATTATTTCTGACGACCATGATTTATTTCTGCTTCGTTATTATGATACTGCTTTTATACTGTATACTGAACATGTCAGATAGAAATAAAGGTCTCGATATTCAATTTAATTCTCAACCTTATTCTTTGTTTTACTGTCATTTGATCTGCAGATTTTCTGTCAATTAGATTTAGATTAACTTTGTTCACACTTGTTCAGACACACATTTTATTTTTAGGCCACACTTGGAAGAAGCAATCCCGTTCAAATTCAGTTTCTACGAGAACATGGGTCCCATTTAATAATGTGCTCCATGTTCTTGTAGAAACTGAACATGAAGGTCTATGATTGGATTG
This sequence comes from Protomyctophum bolini, assembly GCF_963924005.1. Lineage (NCBI taxonomy): Eukaryota > Metazoa > Chordata > Actinopteri > Myctophiformes > Myctophidae > Protomyctophum > Protomyctophum bolini. The sequence goes on from NC_137863.1 coordinate 50,095,470, forward strand.
ATTGCAAGTTTGCAACAGGATTACACATTAAACCTTTCGGCTCATATGCTTTTCATTAAAGCTTTATTCTACACTTCCCCGTAATGTCCAAAATACACCAGGTCCTTCACATTCAGAGATAAATTAATTGCAAGGTCTGTGGAGAAGCTTTTAGTCCATCAAATTATTTAGAAGTTCACAAGGTTGTATACACTGGTTACGGACAGATATAAACATATAACTCTGTTTAGCGTGAACAGTAGCCTTTAACTAAAGCGTAATTATAGAGGACGAGTGTATGACGATACGTGGTCTCTTAACAAATTAACTGCTTCTGCTTCTAAATTATGCCATTATACAATCCAACTGTCAGTTGCTTATGTCGGAATGCTCGGTCATATAAGCTTTGATATAACCTTATAGGTTTTGGGCAGAATGACCAAGAGTGGTCACACTTGCCCCTCCTACCCCCCCGTTCTCCCTCCCACTCAGGGACGTGCAGAAAGAGAGAGGCAGGGGCTGAAATCCTGTAAGAGGGCACACTGTCATGGTCTCGGAATCAATTTTACACATTTACACATTCTTGTATCTAGATGGGTTGTTGACCAGTCATTCTATATACTAATTAGTATGGTGGTGACTTTTTGTTGGAGTCTGTATACTCTCTATCTACATTATATATTTCTGCTTCGTTACATCTGACCCTTGTATGTTTTATTATTGTGATACTGTTGTTATACTGTATTGCTTTTGTGGAACATGTCGCACCAACATTATGCTGCAGATAGAAATAAACAAGTCGCAATATTCAATTTAATTCTCAATCGTATTCCTTGTTTCACTGTACATTTCTGTATATTAGATAGTATATTTAGTATATTTATGTATTTGAGCTTTGTGAATTAATCATTTGGTAAATGCTCTGCGCCGATAAATATAACTGATCTACAATTTCAGAATGCATTGTGATGTGTTATCAGCTTAAAGCAACTGTCTTTAACAGTTGCACAGAACATTTGTGAAAATTGTGGAATAAGTTAAATCAAATCAATTGTCTTGACATTAAACATTATATATTATATATTTTCTTTTGACTTGTCTATTTGTGTTACACAAATCAACAGTGGAAACATTATGCCTCAGTTAAAAGTAGAGTTTCTTATTTAGTAAAATAACGGAACAAACACATCCAGCATCTGAAAGAAATCCCCCCCCCCATTATTTGCATTTTAAATGCAGATAGCCCACTCAGTATAATCTACACACTTAACTGTCATTGTCTCCAAGTATCCCCCAATTTACACATTCTTGTATCTAGATGGGTTGTTGACCAGTCAATCTATATACTAATTAATTAGTATGGTGGTGACTTTTTGTTGGAGTCTGTAGAGCCATTTTGTTGTTGTTCTATCTATGCTGCAGATAGTCAATTTAACTCTCAATCTTATTCCTGGTTTCACATTACTTTGACCTGCTGATTTGCTGTAGCCTATAGATTAATGTATTTGCCATTTGGTAAATGCTCTGGGCAGATCAACATAACTCATCTACAAAGAACGGATTGTTATATGATGTGTTGTCATCTTAAATATTGTCTATGACAGTTACACAGAATAATTGTGAAAATTGTGGAAGAATCTTGAAAAATGAGGGTCCACAGTTAAATCAAACCAATTGTCTTGACATTAAATATTTGAGATGCACTTGTCTATACAAAGCATTACATTGTATATTGTCCATACAGTTAGGTTACTAGCCTACTGTTAAAATGACTACATTGCTATGGATTGTAAAATTGTTGTGAATTTGGCATGTGAAGATGAAAGAATGAAGAAGTTTAATGTCCAACAATCAAAAACATTATTTCATTCACTGCTGACATCTCTGGCTTTGCGTTGAAATGGAACCTGACTGCAGTTAACTGGAGGAGAGCTGTGAGGAGGGTTTTCACCACTCCAAGACAAAGTGGAGGTGTTACTACTTTCAGGCTGCACTCTTCTTTAAAGTGACCTTTTGAGAATACATTGGAGTAGGATCCTAACTAGGTTACTGCACGGTATCATGTGAGATAACACACCTTATAATCTTGTGAATTTGTTGGATATATTTTTTAATTAATTGGTAAGAAGACTGAAAGAAAACAGTGTCACTCCACAAAAATACCCAGTAATTCAAGCAATACATTCAATTTGATTAAAAAGCTGATGAGACTTACATTGTGATTTGACTTTGTTTTAATAAATATATTGTATCTATGGTGTGTAGGCTAGGAGTCCAGTTTGTTGATGACATCCAGTCAGTAACATGACATATCATTTAGTAGATCATAATAACACTTGTAATGTTAGAGGTACAGTATAATAGATAGTAAATAATACACCTTATAATCTTATAAAGCAGAATAATGAAACAAAATAAAAAATGAATACAAAACAAATTCACATTATAAAATCAAATCTAACCGTAAACAAATACACAAATCACAGATTATCAGTCCTTGGTCTAATCTTAAATGCTTACCATACTTTTTATTGTGTGACCACTTTGGATCCATTGAGTGAGTATATCTGTGGGGAGGAGGGAGGGTTAGACTGTGATTGGTGGAGAGATGGTTCTATTGTTCTCTTAGTCAATCATTCAAAGCAGTTGGTATAAAAAGACTTGGTCTGTGTCATTGCTCCACAACTCCTCCAGGATCATTTCTGTTCACATCTGTCTGTGGACTGCAGACTTCAGGTGAAGATGAACTCTCTCAAACCCACCAGGGACATTTCTGCGGAACAGGAGGATCCCAAAGACCTTGGTATGTTACTCAACCTCCCTTTTCTCTCCTACGGTTCTGTTTTTATTCCCTCAATATTCTCAATTACACGACAGGGATTTGTTGCACAACAATTACTTTTTTAGTCTATGTATCAACAATCTTTATTTTGTATTTGTTTCCAATCCAGTGTCTCATCATCCGTCTGACTGCCCTGACCTATCAGAGGTGAATGAACAAAGAAGCTTGACAAAGAAAAAACACCATTGCTGTGATCAGTGTGGACAACACTTCCCTAAAATGTCCAGCCTTAAAAGACACCAGAGAATTCACACTGGAGAGAAACCCTATGGATGTGATCAGTGTGGACAACACTTCTCTACAATGTTCAACCTTAAAACACACAAGAGAATTCATACTGGAGAGAAACCCTATGGATGTGATCAGTGTGGACAACACTTCTCTCAAATACACCACCTTAAAAGCCACCAGATAATTCACACTGGAGAGAAACCCTATGGATGTGATCAGTGTGGACAACACTTCTCTACAATGTTCAACCTTAAAACACACAAGAGAATTCATACTGGAGAGAAACCCTATGGATGTGATCAGTGTGGACAACACTTCTCTCAAATACACCACCTTAAAAGCCACCAGATAATTCACACTGGAGAGAAACCCTATGGATGTGATCAGTGTGGACAACACTTCTCTACAATGTTCAACCTTAAAACACACAAGAGAATTCATACTGGAGAGAAACCCTATGGATGTGATCAGTGTGGACAACACTTCTCTCAAATACACCACCTTAAAAGACACCAGAGAATTCACACTGGAGAGAAACCCTATGGATGTGATCAGTGTGGACAACGGTTCTCTCAAATGTCCAACCTTAAAACACACCAGAGCATTGTGCACACTGGAGAGAAACCCTATGGATGTGATCAGTGTGGAAAACACTTCTCTGCAATGTCCAGCCTTAAAAAACACAAGAGAATGCACACTGGAGAGAAACCCTATGGATGTGAGCATTGTGGACAACACTTCTCTCGATTGGCCAGCCTTAAAATACACCATAAAATCCACACTGGAGAGAAACCCTATGGATGTGATCAGTGTGGACAACACTTCTCTCGATTGGCCAGCCTTAAAATACACCATAGAATCCACACTGGAGAGAAACCCTATGGATGTGATCAGTGTGGACAACACTTCTCTGAAATGTCCAGCCTTAAAAAACACCATAGAATTCACACTGGAGAAAAACCCTATGGATGTGATGATTGTGGAAAACACTTCTCTGAAATGTCAAGCCTTAAAAGCCACCAGCGAATTCACACTGGAGAGAAACCCTATGGATGTGATCAATGTGGACAACACTTCTCTCAATTGGCCCACCTTAAAAAACACCATAGAATTCACACTGGAGAAAAACCCTATGGATGTGATCATTGTGGACAACACTTCTCTCATTTGTCCAGCCTTAAAAGGCACCAGATAATTCACACCCTAGTGTTTACATTATGACAAGAGCTTAGCACATCCACGTAAAAGTGTTGCATGATGATATTTTTATTTTATTTTTTAAATGTTTTATTAAAAGTGAACTTGTATAGGCCTACTGTTTAAATAACCTGTTCTTTTTGGTGGTATTTCTTATTCACTGGGTCTTTCAGAGATTCTTTTTTAGAATTATTCAAACTGAAAGGTGTGTTGGAGTCTGTTAGAGCCCCCTTTTTCCACCCATTGCATCAATATATCTACATTAATTCTGACAATTATGATTTATTTCTGCTTCATTACATCTGACGCTACACGTTTCATTATTATTATTATTATGATACTGCTGTTATACTGTACACTGAACATGTCACACCAACATTATGCTGCAGATAGAAATAAAAGTCTCGGTATTGTTGATACTGTTGTTATACTGTATTGCTTTTGTGGAACATGTCACACCAACATTATGCTGCAGATAGAAATAAACGGGGATTTATTTTCCGGGTCTCTCAAGGGGGCTGGACTGCGACGCTCTATAGCACTATATAGGTTCATTGATATGAGCTGTTTTGGTACTGCTCAAATTCTCTTCCCATCGAGGTACACAATTACCCTTGATATGCAACTCACAGTGAACAATGCCATTATATTTAAACCTGTGGAAAGTTACACATTATTTTCCAAATGACCAGAAGTTTTGTGACTTTTGACCAGAGTTGAACCCGTGGAGAGGTTTGGTGATTCACAGACAATTACAAGCTATATGTCTGCAATAGACAATCTACAATAGAACTTGTTGCTACATACATATTGTTGCCTTATTTGCATTTTAAATGCAGATGGCCCTCTCAGTATAATCTACACACTTTAACTGTCATTGTCACCAAGTATCCCCCAATTAACACATTCTTGTATCTAGATGGGTTGTTGACCAGTCATTAAATGTACTAATTCGTATGGTGGTGACTTTTTACCCTCATTGCATCACTATCTACATTATATATTTCTGCTACATTACATCTGACCCTACATGTTTTATTAGTGTGATACTGTATTGCTTTTGTGGAACATGTCACACCAACATTATGCTGCAGATAGAAATAAACAATATTCAATTTTATTCTCAATCTTATTCCTTGTTTCACTGTAATTTAACCTGCAGATTTTCTGTATATTACATAGTATATTTAGTATATTGATGTATTTGAGACTTGTGAATTAATCATTTAACCGAACTACAATTTCAGAACGCATTGTCATATGATGTGTTGTCAGCTTAAAGAAAATATAACAGAATAATTGTGAACATTTGTGAAAATTGTGGAGTAATCTTGAAAATGATGAGGGACAAAAGTGGAAAAAACATGTCCCACACATAAGAGCCTTATTTTATGTAAAAAATAAATTAATTCATAAAAATAAAAGCACTTGCAAAGTTAAGTGTAATACAGTTGTGTATTATTATGCCCTTAATTTCATTATAATTGTTTTCATATTCCAGGCCCTGTACCCAAAAAGGCCTGTATTTAGCCTGTCCCCAGCAAGTGGCCACAATTTCAAACTGCCAAAAAAGTGTCTAATACTGTCACAATCACATAAATATACATACTAAATTAAAGTAGATTGTCAACAACATAGCAAATAATATACACAGTTAATTTTAATTTATATTTTCTATTAAATATCTCATATCAAATGTTCGTCCCACGTCTCCGTCAACTCCGTCAGGTTTTTTTAAAAGTCTTAAATTAATCAGAAAATTTGTTGCAACAGTGGAGCACCTGGTCTGACAAGCATTCAATTGTTTGATATTTTAAACAAACAATGTTGATAACAATGTGGTCACAGCTTTTACATGTCAACTCCGTCTGCACATTTTTATGATCTTTGTTAAGAATTCCAAAATAATGTTTATTATTTTAGTTTAGGGGTTAGGTTTAGCTAACAAAATTAAGCAAAAACAAAATGGCTCCATTGTACTAAAGAGGGTTAAGATGAAAACAAATGCCATTTTGTCAACTCCGTCAGACGTCAACTCCGTCAGATTTTGTGTCTGACGGAGTTGACGTGTATCTGACGGAGTTGACAAAAGTGTTCCTAAAACAATAAAATTATTGTTTTTGAATAATGGGCAGTATTCTAATTTGGCACACAGTTAGAGCATGCCTTAAGGAACATTTTTGGCTATGGGGCCATCACAGATTTGTCTCGTGGTGACCATGGCAGCCATATTACAAAAGAGCCGCCACCTAATGTTATTTTACAATAACTCAAGTTCTACACCACCTAGGATCTTGATTCTGGTGACTAAGACCTCATTTTCAAGGATGAGGGATACAGTGGTACAATTTAGACTTTCCCTGTGACCATGGCAGCCATTTTTCAAAATGGCCGCCACCTGCTGTTATTTTACAATAACTCAAGTTCTACACCACCTAGGATCTTGATTCTGGTGACTAATCATACATTTTCAAGGATGTGGGGTACATTGGTAATATTTAGATTTGTCCTGTGACCATAGCAGCCTTTTTTTTTCAAAATGGCCGCCACCTGCTGTTATTTTACAATAACTCAAGTTTTAGACCACCTAGGATCTTGATTTTGGCGACTAATCATACATTTTAAAAGATGAGAAATACAGTGGTACTATTTAGATTTGTCCTGTGACCATGGCAGCCATTGTTTTTCAAAATGACCACCAACCTGCTGTTATTTTACCAATAACTCAAGTTTTAGACCACCAAGGATCTTGATTCTGGCGACTAATCATTACATTTTCAAGGATGAACTTTCTCTGGGAGAGGTAAGGGCTTATTTCAGGTGCAGGTTGAGTTTCTACTGACAGGACATTAAAAGGAGGTGGGCTTTCTGGCCTTTGACTTGCCCATTTCAGGTACAGATGCACAGTTTGACTTCACTGGCCACTGTAGGGAACTGTGGGGGAGAAACTTTGGTCTCTTGACACCCCGATTAGGTTCAGGGTTTTTTTTGGTGGAGACTTGCCTTTCATGACATCTTTGCTGCAGCAGTTGATCTCCTTACTGCCAGTGGTGGCACACTCTGGGTCTCTGGGGCATTGTATCTTGGTGGCCTCCTGCCAGTGTTTCTCCATCCTTCTCCTGAGCTCTGTGTTCTGGGGCTCTGTTATAGTCAACTTACATTGTCTTGGCTGGAGATTGCTTTCCTGCAGGGTCCAGCCCAGTCTTGTGCAGATGGCTGCTGGCCCACCTGGAGGCCCCAACCTCACTTGTTCGGTTGGTGTGATTAGGTGGGGTGGTCTTCCCCAATCAGGATGAGGGGTTTGACCCTTTCAAACGGCAGTCTGGCCAAGTGTCTGTATTTAGTTGTGAGTTTAGATACAGGATACGATTGCTCACCCAGCCCCAGGTGACATGAGGTGAAGGCTCCTTTGATTTGGTAACATTGCTTTGGTTGACATGCTGGGGACACAGAGAAAGACACTGATGCCTTCAGTGTCTGCACATCCTGCCTGATGGTCCTGAAGCCAAATCTTCTGTCTTCAGTCTTTCGCTCACTGTTCACTGCTCACTGTTCACCTCACCGAATTTAGCCCAAGGAGTTTGACCCCTAGTTTGGCCATAGACCCCCTAGTTTGGCCATAGCCACTTGCCCAAATGTGCTGACCTCATCACATCTGTGATGATGGCTATGGCCGTTTTTAGCCAACGTAGTGTTTTTTGTGCAAAAAGAATGCTTGGAATGGATCCAGAATCATGAAAAGCCCCTAGTTTGACATGCCACATGCTACTTAAAGCATAATGAAATTTAGAACATTTAGCCTTATATTGGTTGTTGATGGTACCCAACTTTCAGCAGCTGTCAAACATGCCCCTAGGGTGGTCAAATAGAAACCAATGTGGGATATGTTAGTAGACACCTTTACAAACATTGGTGAAGAAAATTCTTGGTAAGAAATGTATTCACAGATTTTATATTATTCTGATAATATTCCCTGAGTAAATTGGTAAAATAATAGCAGGTCCACCATTTTTGAAAATGTCTACCATCCATGGTCACAGGATAAATCTAAATAGTACAACTGTATTCCTCACCCTTGAAAATGTATGATTAGTCACCAGAATCAAGATCCTAGGTGGTGTAGAACTTGAGTTATTGGGAAATAACAGAAAGTTGGCGGCCATTTTGAAGAATGTCTACCATGGTCACAGGACAAATCTAAATAGTACCAATGTATCCCACATCCTTGAAAATGTATGATTAGTCACCAGAATCAAGATCCTAGGTGGTGTAGAACTTGAGTTATTGGGAAATAACAGAAAGTTGGCGGCCATTTTGAAAAATGGCTGCCATGTTCACAGGGCAAATCTAAATAGTACCACTGTATTCCTCATCCTTGAAAATGTGGGATTAGTCACCAGAATCAAGATCCTAGGTGGTCTAGAACCTAAATCAGTTAAACTTGTCAACTCCGTCAGATGTTCGTCAACTCCGTCAGACGTTCGTCCCGTGATGTTTTTGTTAATTTCCAAAGAAATCGAAAATTCGCTGTCAAATCTTTTGTGCTTATGTATTGAAACACCAACTGAAATGATACGTAATGATGATTTTTTTTTTTTTTTACATGGTTTTCATGTTATAATATTGAAAATAAAGGTTGAAATGACGGTTTTGAGAAATTGGATATTTCATAATAGTGTGATATTGGAACAAAATAATATTAAAAGATTTGTATTACTTAACTTGATTACTGAAAGCCATTATAAGATAACTGAGGACTTTATATTATTGTTGAAATGATAAAATTCAATTAAAAGGGATTTTAGTGTGTCTGACGGAGTTGACATGAATCAGGTATTAAGTGCATAAATGTCCCATTTTAGAAAGAAATGTTATGTGAAAAACCTGTTCCTTCTCAAGATTGGTAGTTGAGACCTGTGTCTACAAATACATCTATTTGATTTGAATGTATCTTAAAAAAAAAAAAAATCCAGTTTGAAAAAAGTTTTGTCCCTTATCTCAAGAATGGGTGATATATTATATATTTGTTTTTGACTTGTCTATTTGTGTTACACAAATCAACAGTGGAAACATTATGCCTCAGTTAAAAGTAGAGTTTCTTATTTAGTAAAATAACGGAACAAACACATCCAGCATCTGAACCCCCCCCCCCCTCCTCATTATTTGCATTTTAAATGCTGAGGCCCACTCAGTATAATCTACACACTTAACTGTCATTGTCTCCAAGTATCCCCCAATTTACACATTTGTGTATCTAGATGGGTTGTTGACCAGTCATTCTATATACTAATTAGTATGGTGGTGACTTTTTGTTGGAGTCTGTAGAGCCATTTTGTTGTTGTTCTATCTATGCTGCAGATAGAAATAAACAAGTCACAATAGTCAATTTAACTCTCAATCTTATTCCTGGTTTCACATTAATTTGACCTGCAGATTTGCTGTAGCCTATATATTCATGTATTTGAGCTTTGCCATTTGGTAAATGCTCTGGGCAGATCAACATAACTCATCTACAAAGAACGGATTGTGATATGATGTAAAATAATAATGAAAAAATAAGGGTCCACAGTTAAATCAAACCAATTGTCTTGACATTAAATATTTGAGATACACTTGTCTATACAAAGCATTACATTGTATATTGTCCATACAGTTAGGTTACTAGCCTACTGTTAAAATGACTACATTGCTATGGATTGCAAAATTGTGCAATTATTGTGAATTTGGCATGTGAAGATGAAAGAATGAAGAAGTTTAATGTCCAATAATCAAAAACATTATTTAATTCACTGCTGACATCTCTGGCTTTGCGTTGAAATGGAACCTGACTGCAGTTAACTGGAAGAGAGCTGTGAGGAGGGTTTTCACCACTCCAAGACAAAGGGGAGGTGTTACTACTTTCAGGCTGCACTCTTCTTTAAAGTGACCTTTTGAGAATACATTGGAGTAGGATCCTAACTAGGTTACTGCACGGTATCATGTGAGATAACACACCTTATAATCTTGTGAATTTGTTGGATCTTTTTTTTAATTAATTGGTAAGAAGACTGAAAGAAAACAGTGTCACTCCACAAAAATACCCAAGTTACACAAGTAGTTCAAGCAATACATTCAATTTGATTAAAAAGCTGATGAGACTTACATTGTGATTTGACTTTGTTTTAATAAATATATTGTATCTATGGTGTGTAGGCTAGGAGTCCAGTTTGTTGATGACATCCAGTCAGTAACATGACATATCATTTAGTAGATAATAATAACACTTGTAATGTTAGAGATACAGTATAATAGATAGTAAATAATACACCTTATAAAGCAGAATAATGAAACAAAATAAAAAATGAATACAAAACAAATTCACGTTATAAAATCAAATCTAACCGTAAACAAATACACAAATCACAGATTATCAGTCCTTGGTCTAATTTTAAATGCTTACCATACATTTTATTGTGTGACCACTTTGGATCCATTGAGTGAGTATATCTGTGGGGAGGAGGGAGGGTGGATGACAGTATGTTAGACTGTGATTGGTGGAGAGATGGTTCTATTGTTCTCTTAGTCAATCATTCAAAGCAGTTGGTATAAAAAGACTTGGTCTGTGTCATTTCTCCACAACTCCTCCAGGATCATTTCTGTTCACATCTGACTGTGTTTTGCTGTTTAAAAACATCCACATTCCGTGTTATGGTCATTAAAACGGTGGTAGCCTACTAGGATTTATATAGTGAATTTATTTGAAGGGAGAGAGAGAATGTGACAGTTTGCCTCTTTCATTCACAATGTTTCACCATTTGGTATTAAAAAGGTCTTAAATGTAGAAATGTGCAGATACCCTGCGTAGGTGTAAAGTGGTTGAGATTCAATAAAATATTCTACTGTAAAATCCAACATGATTGTTCATGGAGAAGAACATGATGAACTAGAAAGGAGTGTGGTTGCCGCGGCGGCTCACATATATACCCCTCCCGCTGATATTGCCGGCCTGTTACAGTTTCGAGTCACGCCTCAGATCGCGTGTAAGTCATTCGGAGGGGATTCGACCCCCGAAATTCATGTTTTCCCGACAGACGGTTACATTTATCGCGTTTGCGGCGCCCCCTGTGGATGAAAATGGAATTGCTTTCGGAATTGGGTCGAACGAACCACCCCGGACATGCGATTCAAATGTTGGAGGGATTGGACATTCCGTTCGTGATTTATGGCGTTTTTCGTGATATAGGCCCCTCCTAATGACTTCGGACGACGGTTACGGCCGATCGATAGGCACTATTGAAATTCTGAAGTTGGTTTTTTAATTGTGTGGGTCCAGAGGTCACGTGTGCCGATGTCTGTGACATTTGGACAAAATCTGTAGTGGGAAAAGCCAAAAGTGTGTTTTGGACAAAATTCAAAATGGGGGAAATTCATGGCGGAAAAGGGCGTGGCCTATATGGGGAGATGCGTCATGACCCAAGGAATCCAGGGAAATTTTTTAATTAAAAGTGGGCTGTTATAGCGTCACCATGAGGCCGAGCGATACAATTATATTTTTAATTAATTTGAGTGATAATGATGAATTTTTCTTCCAAGTTTTGTAACTATAGTGATTACAGTCTCAGAGGAAAAAATACTTGAATGTGATTTTTTGCATTGCTGCAGTGGTTTACATATGCCCCTCCTACTAAATTCAAATTGTACTACATTATGTGTGATTGGATTCCACCATTGTATCAAATATCCTTCCTTCTCACTTGCATTGAAATATTTCAAGGTAAAAGGATACATTTAGATTTTGCACAGAAAATCAGACAACTGATGTTAGGAATAGTTTGTTTATTGTCAAACATGACAAAGAATGCTGAAATACAAATATATGAAATTAGATGAGATATATAAAAAAGAAGGGAAAAAGTATTTACTGCCTGTTAATTGAAGTACAAATAAATGTTCCTGCAATCTTGCGTTTGTGCAGGTCCATTCCCTGAGATGCACAAAGCCACAGAGACACACAAAGCAAACACAAAGAAGTTGACTTCAAAAGAGTCTTTGGAATTAGATGTGGTTGAAATGTTGCTCACAACTTCTGTGTATGGATATAATCTATCTTTTTACACACATATTATTTTATCCAGCATCTGGCCTACTTACACTTTGGATGGGCAACTTACCTTTTTTTGTGTTAAAACAAGTCTCATCAGAGGTACTGACCTGTAAGGTTCTGAGGATGTTGGCCAAGCTTGCCTGTAGGTGTCATGGTAGTGGACTGGCAGGGCCCTGAGTGGTATTTCCTTGGTGACCACCTCCAGCATGTCCCTCATGCCCTCTGGGGTGTCTACTGCTATCGTGTCCCTCAAAGAGATCTTATAGCAGTCCATGGCATAGAGGCTCTTTGCCACCTGGTGATCAGAAAATATACTGTATTTATGTATGTAGTGTATGTTCTTGTTTAGCTTTTTGTTTGTTTGTTTTTCATTTTAAGTAATTGTATTGTCTGATGTATGATGTATTGTTTTGTTGAATTGTCTGTTTGTTAAAAAAAAAGCGCAATAAAGATATTGTTAAAAAAAAGAAGGGAAAAAGGAAGGGAGTTGTATTTGTTTGGTTAAAGCAAAAAGAAAAAAGTATATTGTTGTATCACATGCACACATTCATGTGCATTCATGTGCTACTTTTTCAGGTGCCACCTTGCCTTCATATGTCCATCCTAGCACACATGACACATAGATGTAGGAATAAGAAAGATGGGTCATTATTACTAGAATGTAGAATGTGAAAAAAACAAAACAATAATCAAGTGAAAAATAATAGGAAACCAAAAATGGTCAATTGGCACTTACCCTCTTACTGGCATATTAGCTCCTTTAGCAGCCATCATCACCTCAAAGCGCTGCAGACTGTCTTCGACAGAGCAGTTGATGTTGTTTTTACTGAACAGCTCTGACGGTGCACCAAATATGGTGACCTCTGATACGCCTGCATGCCTTCCTTGACCTGTAAGAATTGAAAGATGGAAGAGGGTTGATTTGAGCTTGGCTGGGTTTGTTGCTCTTGTGCTATTTTGTTACAAAAGACTCACATTTAGGATAGTGAAACCTGGTACAAGCTTTCAATGTGTTAGAGGCATTGAGGTTGTATATCTGGTATTTTCGCCACATAATAGGTTATCCTTTTGTATTTGTAAAAAAAGAGGGTTAATATACTGGCAACCTTCTCAGATTGGTATGAACCACTTCTACCTCTTCAAGAAGATTTTTTGTGTGTTTTTGATTGATTGAAGTATGTATTAATAATGTGCAGAATTACAGTACATTTCAAGCACAAGTCAATACAAAAACCTGTTAACTGAGTGGAGGACAACATAAAAGGACAACAGGGCACAGGTAAATTGCTTGCTTGTTATATATATTTAGTTTGTAATTGATATAGATGCATGTACTGTATGTACTGCATGTAGTCATTTGTATACATGCAGTATGTATTTAAACAGAGTGTACTGTACTTTTAATGTGTATACTTTTAGTCATGGCGTGGTATTGACACACACACACACACACACACACACACACACACATACACACACAGGACTTGGTCATAGTTTGATAGACATATCAATGTTGCTGTATGCTTGTATGAATTGAATTAATAACATACCATCGTTTTACAACCAGCGCTGGCCTCTACTCCGTGCCTACTGCCTATAATATATAACTTCATTCCAGAGTAGCTGAGCTATGCTGTTCCGTAGAAACGTCTTGCACAAAGAAAATAGCAGATGTACAAGCTCACAAGGCGTCCATCCGTGAGGCAGTGTAGACTTGTAACCTTGACAACAGCTGTTGTGAATTTTGGCCAATCAGAACGGCAGCTGCAAAAGGAGCCTGAATACATGGAGCGGCCATAGATATATTTAGAAGGGCCCCTAGTGGCCGCATAGAGTATTAAAAGGATAGAGGCTAAACTGTCGCGAAGCTCTGCCCCCTCCGCTATTCATGTCAGTGGAAGTTGCTCAGTGGCGTTTTGAAGCACTCGGAAAGCTGTCGGAAGTACCGTCTATTTTCGCATTTGTTCGCTGATATCAGCATTTGGACACCAAAATTTGGTGTCTGGAAGTGAAGAAGTGCGGAAGTGCAGCTGGGCTTTAACATTGAGCGCTCGGTTGCACGGGGGTTCCTCGTCAAGAATCCACGGGTCCGCCTGCAGTCCTTCCTCTTGCCACTAGGTCCTAGCGCTTCAACATGGGAGTGCCTAGCTGGCCCCTTTGGGGGCGTGGCCGTTACGTTAGCTCAGAGTTTTAGATGACTATAAATTTCCCAGATTGCATCATTGCAGAGAGACAGACATTGGCGAGAAAATAAGACTGAAAGACATTATGGACGGTTATAATTATTCGCCGAGTAAAATGGTTAAGGCCAAATCCGCGTCAGGGGATAATTTGCGTCGGCAAATTATGTTGATCCATGTAAGTAATTATCATGTAACTGATGTACAGAGAATGGTCAGATGAGGAAATGTTAAATGATCCACCACTGTAGTGTAAACTTTTCAATCACATGAACACAGTAAGATTTGAATATGTATGAAGCTTATTTTCATAATGAAGAAAATGTAATGTACACATTTTACATATTGTTAATACATCTATGTAATAATGCTAACAATGTCTGAATGTGAGAAACAGTGTGTTATTTCATCATGAACTGCACGAATCACTCCCGTTTTTCACACAGGCATGGACCATAATTATATGGAGGTCTTAACGGACCCCTTTTCCCCATTTGACACATTAATGATTTAATAATGAATTTATTAGTGAATTAATGTCGCGTCGTCACACAACTCCGTCCTTTAGCGACACCTGTATCACGGGCCACCGTTCTCACCGTTACCACACTGGCATGTTTCCTGTAGCTACCGCCGTAACACAACAAAATGTGCCCTATACAATGTTGTGAATGGTAGCCAAGCATTCAAGAATAGGCAAAAATTGACGATCTACAAGCGCACATGTAGCAGTATAGACAGGAAACAAACAGACCCTTATGTGTAAAATGGACCCATAAGGGTCCATTTGGTCTTATCTATCTAATAATCTATGTAATAATTGTGACAATGTTTGAATGTCAGTGTCACAGTGTGTTATTTCATCAGTTACTGCAGGAATCATTCCCACTTTTCACACAGGCATGGACCATAATTATATGGAGCTTTTAACGGAGCCCTTTTTCCCCATTTGACACATTAATGATTAATAATTTATTCGCTCGCACACTCACTCACTTCCGTCCCTTAGCGACACCTGCATCACAGGACACCCTTCTCATCGTTACCCCACTGGCATGCTTCCTCTAGCTACCGCCGCAACACAACAAAAAGTGCCCTATACAATTTGGCGCCGCGTGCTACCAAGCTACCACAGTGTTGGGCAATGACCAGGGTTGTCACATTAGCTGAGAGGGAAACAAGCAACTAGGTCTATGAAAAATGTTAACAGGTCAGATAAAGTCAGTAAATTTGAAAATAAATCTGGAAAAACAATATTGCTGACTGTCAAACATCATTGTCCAATGTTGTTTTAGAGCAGTGGTTGTCAAACATTTTCATGTCATGGACTACTAATATTCAATATATATATATATATATATATATATATATATTTGCTGTTCATATATTCAGAACGGGTAAGGACTAGTATACTTCAATCGATCAATCATACATACAGACAGACGTGAAGTTAATTATGTTTCTTTTTTTTTAGTATCGTTGCATCTAAGACAGACAAGATGTCACTCTGCCTGGGTTCATTTCTAAGGTGGCAGGCGATGTCACTACGGCATTGAAAGTAATGGAAGAGGAAAGGGCTGGGCTGAAATTAAAGCTTGGTGCCTTAGAGCTTAGAAATAAGGAGTTGCGTATGCAGAAATGGAAGATGGAGAATCCAAATTGCCCGATGTGTGGTTTTGGTGAGTCAAAATAGCATGCGTACTAAACATGCTTGAATGGAGTTTGTTTAAATATAATGAATGTATGTCTGAAAACGTAATACAATAAGTAATCTATTCTGTCTCTTTTACTTTTACAGATCCAGTGGAGAATTTGCCTGGGAATATTTAATTAAAGAAAAGAGGCAAAAAAGATTATGTTCTGGTCTGTTATTTATTATACACCTAATACAGAATGTATTAGAATGTATGAAATGTTTTTAGTTTTTAGTGACTTTGTTCTGCAGGAATTAGTCTACTCTTATTTTGAAGAGATCGTCCACAACACTGGTCACTGGGTTAATGTGAGACTTCATTCACCACATTCAACACTGCTGTAGGCTGAAAGATTTATTTTATCTAATCTCTCGTCAAGATCACTATCATCCTCATGTATTATTCATCTTGTTATCCTGTATAGCCTACTTAGAAATAGTAAGGTGTGCATGATAGGTTAGAACTGTAGACCATTCATCATCAATGCGTTTACTTTCAGGAATTATACATAGTAATGTATGTGACTTGTTTATTCATTCATACTCCAATGGTGAATAGTTGCAGACAGTCGCAGTACAACCCAGTCTCACAAAGACGGCGAATTACCATGGAGTAGAAGGGGTTGAATTGAATACTGACCTTTTTAAAACAATATTATTGACATTTTAGCAAGTACATTACTATTTATAACAGATGTTTTAAAGTCTCGGTTTGATTATTGATGTGCCAGAGGAACCTATGATGGTGGTGATAAAATATTTGGGATATACTGTACATTGATATACTGTACATAATATTGTGTCAAATATGTAACATGGTAAAATGTAGTGTTGCATTGCATAAGCCACATATGATTGTGTACAGGATGTCGCATGATAGATGCTTGTATTGTATCTTTTTGATACAGTCAAATCTGTCTAGTGTAAATTACTTCCCTATTGTGAGTACAGTATTGTACAGTTCACCAGCCCAAACATATATATACTTCACATACTGTACATATCTGCATATATATATATATACACACACACTTTGGTAGTAGTCTTAGCTCTGTGTGCCTGTCTGTGCTTGTCATAATCTTACAGGTTAATATGCAAGGTGAAGGTGACATTGTATATACCGGTAGGCCTATGTGTTTGTTTCACCAACCTTAGGACTGTGGTAGCCTGAGATTATGTGTGTTTTAGGACAAAATGAACATGGAATTCATTACATACCAGGTCTGTTAGGTTGCAAAATGGAGTGCTGAGGTAAATTTAAAAAATGTGTATTTTTGTTTGTATCATTTTGCATGAATTAAGCATTTACAAGATCATATATTTCCATTTTGCACTTGATCATTTCCCCGAAGCTGTTTGGAGGTGCAGACAGAACAACTCAAGGTCTTTCTTCTGGCAGAGAAGTTGTCAAAGCAGATGCTTTGTGAATAAAACTTCAGCCCTGGGAATTGTGTTGTAGGAAGGCATAATCGTATTAGTTTGCAAATAACATTTTGTGTTAGTCCACAGTCTCACACCACAGGTTTGCAAATGTTCCATATGAAATATAACAAATGTATCTGCAGTTGAATGCGGTTGTAATATGTGTGTGTTGGTTGCAGATCATATAGCTTGTTTTACATTAATTCATAATGTTATATACACATTTTGTTTGAAATATAAACTTATCCATCATTGAAATATAATTGTATTGAGTGACATTTGAAGTTACTGCACAATGTTATTCCAGGCCAAATTGGCCAATGCATTATAAAGTAAGTTGAATGTTTGAATTGGACACGCATTCTACACATGAAAGAATGCGCACGTAGTATTGGAATAAACTATAATCAACCATGGGTTGAACTCTCAATGTTGCGTGCGCATTCTTTCATGTGTGCCATGTGACACAAACAACCAATAGCATTATTTGACACACCCATCAGCACTTTGACAGAAAGCGCTAATGTACACTATTTATTCCAGGATTTGACAAGTGACAAGTGACAAGTGAGAACATGGCAAGTGGAATGACTCCAACTGTGCGGGACAAATCGGCCATTATTGGCGAGAAATTTGAGCTCCTCATGGTAAGTTTAAAGATTTATCCTGTAAATGTCGATTTAAATATGTATGTTAGTAATTCAAATGAGACTGTTGACCATGCTTATACTGTATTAGCCATGGTTCATGACTCTCGTATTCATATATGAGAGTCAAGAGTTAACTGCACCCTGTTTTTGGCGTTTGCTATATTTACAACTTTTACGTATATATAAACATTCGGATTTATTTATTTTTTCTTTGTTTCTTGTATAGTATCAGGTGAAAGATCCCCAAGTTGAAACTGATGAAGTGCTTTTCAACTTGGCGTGTATGAGTTCTTCAGCGGTGATGGGACACAACGCCCTTGAGTCTCAGTTGACTTATATGAGGCAGAAAATTAAATGTTTGGAGGACGTGAATATACATCTTGGCCGGCAGATAAGGAGGGGCCGGGGGTCTCGACAGCCAAGGGCGTGCCAAGCATGTTCTGATATGTTTCGTAAGTTATATTTTAAATTAGTAGAATAGGTTAGTTGTTAATTAATGATTTTGAATAAAGCTTAACACTATTCTATTGTATTTTTTTGTATGAAACTTTAGCATTGGATGATGACATGGACGCATGTTTGCAGCAAGAAGGTAAACTATATTACATCCAGCATAGAATAGGCTTTCAAAAATGTCATTCCATGCCAGCATCTGGCTTCTATTTGCTGTTATTGCCAAGCATTTTTGTCATAGCTTGAGGTGACACACGGTAGCATCCGGGTGGCACATTGTGTCCTTTCTTGTGTTCCAAACTGTCATAATAGACCTTATTAATTGTAAACAAACCCAATAGAGCACCGAAGTCCTGACGTAACTCGCTCATCCCGACGATTCCCCTGGTTCGCGGAAGTAATTTCTCTATGGAGAATAACATGGGGTGATCTTAATATCGTCTACTATAAGCGTTGTGGTCCAAAAATGAACAAGCTGTCTCTATTGTTAGGGAAGTGTCTCTGTATCGTTTGCAACAATCACTCACTAATATATGATATATATGCTTCTAGCGAAAATGTAACTAATTCAGCAGCAGTAACATTAGCGTTTTCTTTCAGTCATGTTGATTTTTCATATCCATATGAGTGAAGCGGCCAGGGTGACATGTTTATTTTTCAAACACAGTTGTTATATGAGGCGATGTAAAATCGCCTCAATGGGGATTTCAATGCAAGTAAACAAATACCGGTACATGAACTTGGGGACTGACGTTCTCTACTGAAAGTGACGTCAGAGTTCGGTGCTGTATTGACATGATTCTATTTTATGACTATTTAGCTGGCCCAGATGGTGGTGTGGCGGCAGCAGCAGCAGCAAGTGCAGGATTTGAAGAAGGCATTTGTATGAAATGATTACTAATAGACATAATCTAGATATTTTACTATATAGCCTTGGAAAATCCCACAGCCCTGGAAAATCCCACAGCCCTGGACGTCTCCTCCGATTTGGAAGAAGGTATTAGCAGAGGTTCTACTTATATCAATTATAAAATAAAAATAAATTGCTGTATTTGAACCATACTCTTTTCCCTTTTGTATTTATTTAGTGCTGGATATGGAGAGGCTGGACGACGTTAAAGATTAATAAAAATGTATACACTATGAAGTTGTTTGTTCAATTATTGGTATCTTAATCAAACATTTGTTCATGTACTAATGATTTCTGTTGAGGTAATATTGGGAAATATGTAAATGTATGGACAATGGGCAGATCCTTTGATCATGGATGTGCGTTTTTAATGTCAAGGCATGATGTAGAAATAATGTGCTGCTGCAATGTACTGCTGTAGCTTAGCATCCCGGATAGCTAATAGTGTGACTGGGGGTCAAGCTAGTACTGGATGTTTATGCTGTTGAACCGGAAGTGATGTCGTCAGAGTCGATTTATTGTTAAAATGGCTACCTATTTTCAGCAGAAGACAGAATGAAAACATTGTAACATTATTTCAGTATAACGTGCTTATTATTAGTTGCTTTGGAATGTATTTGCCATGCAAATTAAGGTCATAATAATGCAGATGGCATCGATATGTAATATAGTGCGATAATGTAGTTGTTTTAGCTATAGGATTGACGATTGATATGAATATAATGCGAACTGGTGTCGTTGTGGGGTTGCCAGGTTCTGCGAGAGAAATAAGCAACCCGATATATGAAAACGAGGCCAAAATAAACGAAAATAGCCGATCTACAAGCATTTAACAAAACCAATGTTGTCCCTGGAATATATTATTTGTTCTCCAGACAAATAATAATAATAACAGGCTAATATAGCTATCATATTTGTACTCATACTCAACATTTACATAGGCCTAATTTATCTGCTACTGTTTTTTGCCATTTTTTCACACTACAAAATGTCAATTAAATACAGTAGTCTATTGGGAGAAATAAAAAGAGGGATAACAGGCAAACTATGAAGATAACATTCTGTAATTGTGTAGACTTATTGGTACAGCCTATGCATTGTTTTTCTTTAGAAACAAGGCCAATTAATTATAATAAGCAGATATGGCAACACATCAGGAATGAAGGGAAAACATCGCCTCCTAAAGTTACAGATCACTGCTGAAATGCTCTAATTTGGGATTGTGGTTATTATGATAACCTATAACAGTAATTGATAATACATAACGATATGGTTACAGTAAAGGTACTAACAATACATTGTGATAATAAACAATGTAAACTATACGTTGGTAATGTATTTTGTCTTACATTTACCATGAAAACTCATTGACCAGTTTTAGTTTGATATACAAGCGGACCATGGTCTTTTTTCAGTTCTTGACATATTATGAAACTGCACATTTTCTTCTGTTCTGAGTTTGTGGTTTTTGTATTGTGAAACTAAATTAAACTAGTCCTTAATGTAACCAGGTAGACCTGTTACTATGGCAACATCAGCCAGGTGTTCCTTGTTTCAAATTAAGGGTGGGGTTTATTGGCTTACGCTAAATGTAGCAGGGGGGACTTATGAGGGATGATTAATAATATATACCTACTTAATTCCTACTAAACTACGCTACCTTTTTCTAGAGGGAAGTTCCTCTTTAACAATACAAAGCACAGGTTTGTGTGAGC
Source organism: Protomyctophum bolini (assembly GCF_963924005.1). Classification (NCBI taxonomy): domain Eukaryota; kingdom Metazoa; phylum Chordata; class Actinopteri; order Myctophiformes; family Myctophidae; genus Protomyctophum; species Protomyctophum bolini. The sequence goes on from NC_137863.1 coordinate 50,116,825, forward strand.
AAGATTGAGCATGGAAATAAGACCTATTGGGATTTCAAACAAGGCATTTTATTTTTTGTACACAGTTATATTTTTGAAATACTCATATTAAAAGTCAACATCATATGAAAGAACAAGACATACTATACTGTACCATATACACTTGGCTGGTGTACCGGAGGAGGAGCACAGCAGCATGGAATAAGGGCATTTCTATATTATTTCACCAGGCAGCCAGTATGCTGATACATTTAGGAAAGCCATGCCTTCAAACTCTTGTCCTCCTCAGATACGTCAACCTTACAGCAAGCTAGGGGATCCCCTGAATGAAGTAGCCCAGCCCTTTTAAAAATGTCTGCCAATAAACCCCACCCTTAATTTGAAATAAGGAGCACCTGGCTGATGTTGCCATAGTAACAGGTCTACCTGGTTACATGACATATGTGTTAAGAATAGACAATGTGTTGAATTTTAGTAGCCATTTTGTTTTTGATCAAAGTTTTTTTATTATTTTTTCACACATGAAAATATTGCATAACATTTGTGGAACATTCTTTTCCCCCTCCCCTCCCCTCCCCTCCACCCAGAGGTCACGCTCCGACAGAGCCACAACCCTGGTAGTTTTTATTTTTTTATTGCAGGACTGAAGTCCCATTTTCAAATTGTTGATGAATAGGTCATTTCCTTTATCAGTGAAATGAACCCTGGAAGGTTCTGGAAGAAAGTGGCTGTCATGGGGGAATGTGGAAATGTTTTTGTGAAGAATGATGTCCCCATGGAGTTGTGGCATGAATTTCAGAATGTATTGATTTACAGAGATCCTGGCTTTATTCAGCTGTGTCGGCTTCAGCGCTCCTCTCCATTTTTGTCTTAAAAAAACCTTAAAAAAAACCTTTGTTTTGGCATTTCAACTTGGTTGAACCTGGCAATGCGTTGTTACTCTTTGCACCTGAATGCACCTGAACAGCCTACCATGTACAGTGAGTGCTGCTATAGAGCGTCGCAATGCTGCCCCCTCGAGAGACCCGGAAAATAAATCCCTGTTCATTTCCCTCATAGACTTTTCAGAAAGTATTTATTTAAAGACGTTTACGCCGCGGACAAAGCCAACTCTTGTCGTGACAAATCATGACAACAAACACAATTTTTCGGGCTAAGCCGGTACAGTGGAGGGCTTCACATAGTCGGCTCCAAAAATGCCACCTGGGACAAGGAATAGGAGTACAGCCGATTGAAAGAAACAGAATGGGTGTTTAATTATGTGGACGACGATGTAAGATGGTGCGACACAGTGTTATCAGTCAGTCAGTATTCCAATAAAGAACGTCTTTCTTATACCTGTGGTGTGCAGGCTCCATCCAATACCTAGCGACACAGTGTTATGACAACAGCTAGCAACCCCATGGTAACGTAAGTAGTATTATGACTTGATCGAAAGCGCTATAAAAGCGCAATTGCCATTAATCTATGGCAATGGCGTTGAGGGTTTTATTAAATAATGAGCTTTAATTGACTTGATCTAGGCCAATGGCGCGCCAGTGTTGTGTTGTAAGCTAGGTTGGATTGTTTCTTGTATGAAACAAAATGAGTTACAAGATGTATTTACCGGTATATCGACCTCATGATGTCCTACGTTGTCTATTAAGGCCCTAAACAAACATTGGCTGGCAAACAATTTACATCATAAGTGCCCTAAATAAACGTTAAAAATCCCATAGACTTGGCTGCCATATGAAGTAATCTGCAAAAGCCAGGGGTTAGAAAACAGATTTGGGGACAGTTTGTTAAATCACAGATACGTTGTATCTGTGATAGTAAATAATACTACCAATAAAAATATGCAATGTACAGTGTATAGCCTTCATTGAGGAATATGAGGCTGAACCAATGCTAGAGCCATAACAATGTGTTGTTTTGAGGGAAACATTTGAGGCAGGTACTCCCATGCTGAAGCTCAGTAAATAGCAGATGCCAACAGTGGCAGTGTTTACCCACAGGCCAGCCAGATCTTATTAAGAGAGCAAAAGTGGAACCAAATGAAAATGCCACCAATCTGGTGCCGCATCGCCGCTTTGACAATGCTGCGTTAGATAACATTAAATCAGATATTTTCAGGGTGGTGAAATGATATCCTGTGGTTTAGCTCTTTAGACCAATAAAAATAGACTTGATGGATGACTCTGCGGTACTCTCTACTGTCACTATATCCCACCCCAGGCAGCACCATCATCCCATGCACATCATAATGTGTGTGTCTGTCAGTCAGTCAGTCAGTCAGTCAGTGTTATGTACCTGGCCTAGGGGGTGCCAAGATACACAACAAAATACAGGGGAGACGCAGTTGACCAAAGAAATAGAATTTATTAATTAACCAAACATAAGTAAATGTAAGGAATAAACCATGATTGAACAGATGAAGTGTGGAGATCAGTGGTGCAGTGCGTGTATGCATGAGTGAATTGTGTGTGTGTGTGTGTGTGTGTGTGTTGTATGGATTAACACACATGTTGAGAAGTGTGCATGGTGGAGTGCAGGAGGCAAATGAAAGGAACAGATCTGGGGAAGGACTGGGGAAGCAGGCATTTATAGGGCGTCGACACCTGGGCCCAGGTGCGAGCCACTTAGGCTGATCATCATGATAGCTCTGCTCCCCAATCCTATTGGATACAAAGAACAGAGGTTACTATAGGGCAAACAGTAAACACAACGTATACCTAAACCAGACAACCTAAGAGTAATATATATATATATATATATAACACAAAGGGAACCGTCACAGTCAGTCAGTCAGTCAGTCAGTCTGTATAGTGAACTAATAAAAAAACTAACAAACTATAGTTCATTAGTTTTTTGTTTGTCCAGGCATTATTATTTGGCTGCAGCAGAAAGGAATGAGGACATGGTATTTATTTTGGGAGCCTAGCTGCGACAGACTATGGTGAGCAAAACGAGACATATAGAGATGAAAGAAAGAGATTAGTTTAGTATGCTTAGTGACAAGTGATGAAGTGGAGTTGATCCTCTTGCCAACATGCTGTCATTCAGACGAAAGGCTGAAAAAAAGGTTTTTACAAAAATACTATTTCCCCCCCAGTGAAAAATCTGTCATGATTTATTTGTAAAGTGACATAAATGTAAGCATGATATGTCAGGTGAGCAGGGAAATGGAGAAAAGAGAAAGGGAAATCAATTTAAGAGACTGACTGAATTTCTTAATGACAGAAAAATAGTTTAAAAATAAGACTTTTGATCTGTTTTGTTTGATCTGTGTGTGTGTGTGTGTGTGTGTGTGTGTGTGTGTGTGTGTGTGTGTGTGTGTGTGTGTGTGTAGTGTGTGTGTGTGTGTGTGTGTGTGTGTGTGTGTCAGTAAGACGCCCTGTGGAAGAGAAGTGGCGAGGTTGCGTGCATGCATCTGCCTGGGTGACGGCAGACTGCTAGGCGAACGCTGGTGCTTTGGCATGGAGGGTCAAAACAACATAATATGGAATGATTTCTGTACTGGCCATTATGGAGCGTGCCTGCATGTGTGTATTGTGTACGTAAGCATTCATTATGTCAGCCACTGCCACACATCCGATAGTTTGCTCAATAAGAGCATTATTTTTTAAATAATAGCTCCCTCTTTCACCATCAATGGCTGAGAGGTATTGATCGTCTGTCCGGTCCTCTTTAAGCCAAAGGCAAATATCCACTGTTTCCTCCATAATCAATCTTATTGTTGGTATACTAAGTAATGCAATGTAAAGCGACTGCTTATTTGACTATTTGGTTGTGTGTATGTGTGTGTGTGTGTGTGTGTGTGTGTGTGTGTGTGTGTGTGTGTGTGTGTGTGTGTGCGCCAGTAAGACGCCCTGAGGGAGAGAAGCGGCGAGGATGTGCGCACACATCCGGCTGGGTGACGGCAGACTGCTAGACGAGAGCTGGTGCTTTGGCATAGCAATGCACCATTTGCATAGGGGGTCAAAACAACATATGGAATGAATTCTGTACTGGGCATAATTATGGAGCGTGTCTGCATGCCTGCGTGCGTCCCTGCGTGTGTGTATTGTGTACGTAAGCATTCATTATGTCAGCCACTTCCACACATCAAATAGTTTGCTCAATAAAGAGCATTATTTAAAAATGATAGCTCCCTCTTTCACCATCAATGGCTAAGAGGTATTGATCGTCGGTCCTGTTTAAGCCAAAGGCAAATTTCCACAGTTTTCTCCATAATCAATCTTAGCGTTGGTATGCTAAGTAATGCAATGTAAAGCGTCCTGCTTATTTGACTATTTGTGTGTGTGTGTGTGTGTGTATGTGTGTGTGTGTGTGTGTGTGTGTGTGTGTGTGTGTGCGTGTGTGTGTGTGTGTGTGTGTTTGTGTGTGTGTGTGTGTACACATCATGTGAGAAGAACATACACCCTGAGAAATAAAGAATGAGGGGGGCGCTGTGAGCGCTGGGGGCGTGTCATCACCCGAGGTGGGGTTGGTGAAAGGGCCTCTCTGTGTGGGGTTTTCATGTTCTCCCCGTGGCCCCTAGGGTAGGTACCCTCACAAAAACATGCAGTAATCCTGGTCTCTAAACTACCTCCCCCTGGCCAGCCGGGGCGCCTGACGGAGGGGAAAGGAACTGGTCGGAATAACATGTTCCTTCCGCGCAGTACGGTACGTCCGGTGGGGGAAACTCCCCTCTGTCGGGTGAAAAAGAAGCAGCTTGGACTCATCATGCAGAGAAGGAAGCATGAGGTCAGTCCGCCATTGCGATAATCTGTCTGGTGGTTGTATATCAGGGAAATAAAAATAAATATAGGCTATAACACGTTACAGTGTATTCATAATGTTTAGTAGTGCACATACAACATTGTACACAGATCGGTGCAGTTTTAGGTAAAAACTAAAAACATGAATTGGCCTGTTATAGCGCCACCATGAGGCTGATGTGATTTTTTTAATGTGCCATTTCTTCCTCTGCCTAGTGGGAATGTGTGTGCATAATTTGATGGAAATTGCATGTTGTGTTCATGATTTGAGGCATTCTTTTCAAAACGGACCAATCCTTCAAACTTTGGAAGGGAATATTACAGATGGAATATGGGGAAGCGGACACATCATGACTATAGAGGTATACCGATTTTCATGATGTATGGATACTTTAAAAGGTTATCTTTGAAAAACAAAGAAAAGGTCAGAAACTTGCCAAAAATGTTGCTCTTTATTGGGTCAACGTTTCGGTCGATTAGACCTTCATCAGGACAGACAAAATGATGTATGGATAAAATGTGTACGAGTAATGAAATGTGTTTTGCAATAATCTGCCTCATGGTGGCGCTATAACAGGCCGTTATTGGGAAAAATTGGGGCAGAGATTCCTCGTTGGTATCCAGTGGTGCCGGAGATTAGCTGTACGCAGACGGACAGACAGACACACACACACACACACACACACACACACACACACACAAACAAGAAGAAGCAAGTTAGATAGCATGTGCTCCATGTTCTCAACTTGTGGCACGCAAGCACCATGAGACTTATTAGTGACCATATAGTGATTGATAATTTTACTGGTAGGACTCTTTCTGCAGCCTGCACCAACACACAAGGAGGTGCATGTTGTCATTTTTTTGTCGTCACTGTCACGGGTCGTCACTGTCACGCTGACAGGTTGACAGGCTGACAGCTGACACCGGTGGCGCAAGCTCTGCAGCGACCCGGGCTGCTCCAGCTCGCCACTTTTATTGGTGTTTATTGTTGTTTTGTCTGTGTCTCAAGTTTGTTCTTTTTGTGCACTGACTGTGTTTTTGATACCTGACGATGGGGCCGCTGAGATCGCTGTTCGTTATAATCGTCCGGGATATCATCGCGGAATGTTATTCGCCGGCGTGTCAGGACTCCACGCCGACAACGGCGACATATCTGCGCTATTCCTCCGACCAGCTCCGGCTGCTCCGACCCAGTGGCAACAGCCCTGTCAACCTGGCCCCAGTGCTCCCAAGTGAACTGTTGGTAACGCCACCGAGGAGCAACAACAACAGACGAAGGAGGAGGAGGGGTAGACGCGGAGGGGTGAAACAGAGGCTAAGGAGAAGGATGCACAGACCACCTCTTCCATCCGTGATTCTCTGCAACACCCGTTCACTGAGGTACAAGGCAGATACGCTACGATTAAACACCAGAGTTCTACACGAGTACCGGGAGTCGTGTCTGCAAGTGATCACCGGGACGTGGTTGGACGAGTCGGTTCCGGACTCACTAGTTTCCCTGGACGGATTCACTCTAGTACGCTGTGACAGGACAGCTGACTCGGCTAAGAGCCATGGAGGAGGGATCGCGGTTTACATAAACAATAAATGGTGCTCCCAATTCACTGTGAGGGAGTCGTTGTGTAACCAGGACATTGAAATACTATGTCTAAGTATGCGTCCCTTTTACCTTCCGCGCGAATTCGGTAATATTGTGTTGTGTGCTGTTTACATTGCACCTAGCGCAAATGCTGCTAGGGCAGCTACCGCTGTAGCTGACTGTGTTCACAGGCAATTGAAACGCACCCCTGAAGCACCGTGTTTTGTCTTGGGTGACGTAAACCATTGTAAACTTGAATCTGTGCTACCTGGATTTCAGCAGTATGTTGATTGCAAGACAAGAGGGAACAACATATTAGATAAATGCTATGGCAATATTAAGAACGCCTATCCAAAGCTAAACCTCCTTTGGCCAATGCAGATCACAATGTTGTTCATTTAATTCCCACATATAAGTCACTGCTTAAGAGCAGCAAACCACAGGTGAAAACCATTTATGTGTGGGACAATGATGGCATCGAAACGTTGAAGGGATGTTTTTGTTGCACTGACTGGAGCCTCTTCCATAGCCTAGACCTGGAGGAGGCTACAGATACCATAACAGAGTACATTAAATTCTGTAAAGATAATGTGCTGACTAAAAAGATCATAACAATGTACCCCAATAATAAACCCTTCATTTCAAGGGAAATCAAAGAATGCATAGCTAAGAAACAAAGGGCATTCAAGAGCGGGGATTTAATAACTATGAAGAACATTCAGAAGGAGATTAACCTTAAAATAAGGGAGGCTAAACAGAAGGAGAAGGAGAAGTTTGAGGCCTACTGCTCCTCTTCTAATTCAAAAAAAATGTGGGAATCTATGAAGGCCATGACTAACATGGCTCCAGCTAAGAAGTGTCTCTGTGTTTCGGATGAAAAAGAAAAGGCCAATGAGCTAAACAACTTTTATGCAAGGTTTGAAACAACTGACTTCTTGCATGAACAATATGCTGCCCTAGAGTCTGTACCCACACACAGTGATCTGGGTATTACTGTGGATGAACGTGCAGTCCAGAGGATGTTTTCCCACACATGTCCCCGGAAGGCTTCAGGTCCAGACGGGATATGTGGCCGGCTGCTGCATTCATGCAGTCAGGAGCTAGCAGAGGCTTGGTGTCCCATCTATCAGAAATCACTGGACTCATGTACTGTTCCGCCCACCTGGAAAGAATCTATTATTATTCCTGTTCCCAAAAAGGCAGGCTGCAAGGAAAATAATGACTATCGTCCAGTCGCTTTGACTTCAGTAGTCATGAAATGCTTCGAAAAAATCATTGTCAGTCTGCTGAAGGCAGCGGTAGGCTGCTCATTGGATGTCTTTCAGTTTGCCTATAGGAGCAACAGGGGTATAGAGGACGCAGTCTTGACCTTGGACCATTTTCTTTTGAAACACTTGGACAATAACAAAGCCTATGCACACCTTCTTCTTGTAGATTTCAGCTCAGCATTTAACACAATACAGCCACATCTATTAATAAAACGGTTGAGGGACCTAAATGTCCATCCGCTTATTATTAGATGGTACCACTCATTCCTAACTAAACGCACACAAAGGGTCAGTGTGAATGGCACTATGTCAGAGCGCAGAACCATGAGTACTGGAGCACCCCAGGGCTGCGTTAGCTCACCTGTCCTTTTTACCCTGTACACTAATGAGTGTAGAAGTGGCAACCCGAACAATTACATCATTAAATTTTCGGATGATACTGCCATCTTAGCCCTTCTGGATAAGGATAGGGATTTAGCTGACTACTTTTCAGAGGTACAGAACTTTGTAAAGTGGTGTGACGACAACCACCTTATTCTTAATGTTATAAGAAGACACAGGAGATGGTGTTTGACCCCAAGAGCATTGGTGACCACAGGCCTGTGGTCATCCATGACTCGACCATCTCACAGGTCTCCTCTTATAAATACTTGGGGATCTGTATTGACAACTCAATGACTTGGAACACACATGTGGACAGTCTCTGTAGTAAACTACAGCAAAGACTGCACTTCCTCCGACGTCTCAGGGTTCATGGTGTTGACCAAAGATTTATGTTAGTGTTCTATCGAGCAGTCTTGGAAAGCCTGGTCAGGTTTGGCATCACAGTTTGGTTCGGTAATCTCTCAGTGCAACTGAGGTCCAAACTGTTAAGATTGGTGCAGACTGCAGGGAAGATCATAGGGGTAAGACAACTCCCCTCTCTTCAGTCTATTTATGAGCAGGCTACATTAAAACAGGCTCAAAAAATGTCAGTGATGTTACCCATGTTTTAAATGGCGAGTTTGTACTTCTGCCCTCTGGGAGAAGATACAAAGAACCAAAGTGGAAGTACATCAGATTTAAAAAATCATTTGTATCAGCATCAACTAAGATGCTGAACGAGGCTCTGAAACAGCGGTAACTTCGTGAGGCCTGATAATCCACATAATGTGTGCAATTGTGTAATGTTGTGTCTTCCTCTGTAATGTATTTTTGTTGTCTTTGATGTTTTATGTGTGGCTGGGGTGAAAGCCCAAGACAAATTTCCCTTGTGGACAATAAAGTTTACCTTGACCTTGACACAATGGCAATTTTTTGCTGCTACAAGATCCTCAAAGTGTGGTCTGGGGACCTCAAAAGGGGTCCTTGAGGATGTTCCAGGCGGTCCACAGCAAAATAAGGTTTAACAGTTAAAGCACTTTAATGCCATTGTATACTTTGAAAATAGCCAATCTACAAGCTCACAACGCGTCCATTAATGCTCATTTTGAGCTTGTAGATCGGCTATTTTATTATCAACATGTTGATAAATCTTAAAATATTTTTAAATGGGGGTCTCTTCTGCAGAATGCATGTCAATTTGGGGGTCCTTGCCATGAAAATGTTTGAGATCCACCACTTTAGAGTTTTCAACTGGCCTGAAAATTACAATCCAACCCAAACAAACCAGTTGACTTGACGCCAAGTACCCTACTCGCCCCATTTTGGCAGGCCTTGATGCCGTCGTAATTCCTGATTCATATATTGACTGTGTGCCAAAAATAGCCGATCTACAAGCTCAAGTTCTGGGGGAGAGAGATGGGGCTGTGACATGCAGTGATGGCTGTCGGTATCGGGAGTCGAACCCGTGCCACACTGCCAGACTCGGTCTACCGGCCAAGGTGCCTGGACCACTGAGCCACGGCCCAGGCCACTTTTCTTATAGTTTTAATCGACAAAATGAACACTGGCATGTGGGCGGGCGTGCGTACGTACGTGCATCTTTTCGAAGTGTTGGGTGCCTGTGTGTGGGATGTATTTAAATGATTTATTAATGTGTGCGTGCGGGCCCTGCCATAATAAATGTTCATAATACGTGTAAGGGTTGAGCCTCTGCAAGCCGGTGAAAGCCCTCTCATCTTTTCCTCTGCAGCTCAAAGTCCCAAAATAAGCCTTCATCTTCTTTGCGCCGCCAAGGACTACAGCATGTAGAATGCATCAGACCACAAGGTGTATTGATTATTTAAAAAGTGCTGCTGGATGTAAGCGATGGGGCCAGCGAGAGGGGGGTTGGTGGTAAAGGGCCGACCACATAAAACAATCAATTCTATCATTCACATTGGCCCCAGCTGCTTTAAACCCATTGCTGGAATTATTTAAACCATTACGAGGGAGAACATTCAAGAGGAAAAACTATAGCACATTTATTTTCAGAAGCCATCCTCACATGCAGTTATTTTACTCAATTGATGCTGCTTTCTGAGAATGAATCCTGCGCCAACAGGAGACACAGACAGAGCTTTGTTTATTCCATAGGTAGTCCTAGTATGAACTCTATTGAAAACATGACACAAATGAAACATGAATTCTCATTAGTGACCTTACCAGTACAACATCAATAGCTGTTCTCTATGGGCAGCAACTTACTTCTGTACTGTTTTTATAAATAAAGGCTGTGAAATTTTGAGAATATATATATATATATAAATATACAGTATACAGTATAGGTATATATGATTAATTTCAAGTCGTTGCTAAGTCGTGCCATAGACCCTTTTGTCACTGTTACTCTGCAGATGTTCATGATGAGCACTTTGACTCTACTCCGACGGTCCGAGTCTGATCTTATACTTTGTAATTTAATAGACTAGATCTTACCCATTCTGAATATATGAACACCAAATGATGTACAATTGCAAAACCCATGTGACACATACTTGCAGAACGCCGATTTGCAATATTTTATAGTAGTATAAAATAGGGTTTAAACACCCAAAGGGGCGTACAGGGCTTTTATTTATTTATTTCATCATTTTTATCCCACAATTTTGCAACCCATTTTTTGTGGTTGAATGTGTTTTAGTTTAGAGATGCTATAGGGATCATGTGGTTGAATGTGTTTTAGTTTAGAGATGCTATTGGAATCATGTGGTTGAATGTGTTTTAGTTTAGAGATGCTACTATGCTATAGGGATCATGTGGTTGAATGTGTTTTAGTTTAGAGATGCTATTGGGATCATGTGGTTGAATGTGTTTTAGTTTAGAGATGCTATTGGGATCATGTGGTTGAATATGTTTTTAGTTTTGTTTAGTTTTTGTCTCTTCTAGAGTTTTCTCCCAGCATGCAGTGTGCCTGTACTGTACAGGGGAGTGCAGAGGGGATGTTTGCAGGGCATGCAGGGCTATCAGGCAGTGCACACACACAATATCCTCCCAATCCTCACAGGAAGTTGCCTTTGAAGGCCTGGTGTGTCTGACCGCTGGCATCACTACACACACATCGAGATAACAGAATGGAACTTGCAGGCAAACACACGCACACACATGCGCGCACACACACACACACACACACACACACACTGCACAGAGAGAGAGAGAGAGAGCACAAAGTGATTTTGCACAGCATACGGCGCAAATTCATTTTGTAGTCATTGCGTATCACGTCCCTGAGGCATTCTGTGCTCTGTGAGTGTGTGTGTGTGTGTGTGTGTGTGTGTGTGTGTGTGTGTGTGTGTGCGTGTGCATACAACAATTTGTACAGTATATTGGTCGCCACGACCGGATTGTTGACCTAGTGTCTGATGCAGTTCGAAAATATGTGCCATCTAGTGCAGCAATGTATAAACATTCAAGATTGTTACCAGATTGGTTTAGCTGTGTATGCGATGTCTTATTTGCTAACATCCCAAATACACCAAATGTTGTTTCTGTTGACACCAGTCACAAGGAGGTCCTGATTCTGGAGTTGGGCTGTGTCTTTGATTTGTACATGGACCAGGCACTCCATGACCATGAGTGGCCTAAGAATAGCTGGCATGACAAAGAGCAAAGCCAAACAACTTGCCAAATACTGTTCTGTTTCGGCTGCTATAGGCAGTTTGTCTGTGTGGAGGAGGAGGTGCCATGTGTATCCTTAAGTGAACATGAACTAAAGTGTGTGTGTGTGTGTGTGTGTGTGTGTGTGTGTGCGTGCGCTTTTGCTACCTTGTGGGGATCGAACTATGACTACACACCAACGACGTGGGGACCTGCATCCTTGTGGGCACCAAAATCCTGGTCCCCAGAAGGATTATCATTTAAATTGATAGAAAAACAGTTTCTAGTATTCCTAGGGCAAATTTATTTGGTTTTTAAAAAAGTGCCCACAGAGATAGAAAATCATGAAAAGTGTGTTAAAAGTGTGTTAATATGCTCCCCCTACTGACCAAAACTATGCAACTGCAGAAGTGTGTGAATTCAGGCATTTTCACACACCTATAGCCAATAATATGCCGTGCTGCCTATCACGTGTCACTTTAGCCAATCAGCGCGAGTTTAGCAGGTTACCGTACCGGTAAAAGGTGACACCCCCCAGTCTGCCTATCACGTGTCACTTTAGCCAATCAGCGCGAGTTTAGCAGGTTACAGTACCGGTAAAAGGTGACACCCCCCAGTCACACGTCACCCCCGCCAGCCTGAAGGCTCGTACGGTGTCACCGTCAAGGAAGCAGGAAGAAGGAGGCAGGAGGCAGGAGAAGAGAGAAGGTAACTTTTCGAACTATTTTGTAATTATCATAAGAATCGGATTGTTTTTGTACAGTTCAACTAACTATTACAATGCTTTAGTCCACAACTCGCCTGTGGTAAAACAGTAGAAACAATACCAATAAAGTTCCAAATAAAATAAGTATTTTATTATATTATTAAATGTATTATATTTTATATATACAGGCATCAAGCCTAAATCACTGTGGACTGGGTTTTTTTTTTTCTTGGACTGACTGTATTTTTTTTAATTTGATGTTGTGCAGGTCTGTCCATAGTGCACTCTTGGCTTTTCTTGCCTAGTAATACTAGTGTGAGCTAGACAATTTCGCGCAGCTGTGTTGAATTGCGTCTAATGAGCACCTCGATTGGAAACCTCTCCAGCAGATAGGTGGGGGGAGGGGGTGAATTTACTGCACTTGGTTGTAAGTAGCTATACTGCCTCGCTCACCCAAATTGTGTTGCCGTCGTTTCGTTTGGAGTAAAGGACAAACTTTCATCTTTGGTGCACGAGAAGAAAATTGTTATTCCAGTGACTGACTTCCTTTATTTTTTTCATAGGCTCATTCTCCGTCATGGCCCTGGAGAATGCTGCCAGTGACAACCGCTTCCAGGTAAAAGTGATTTTTATTCAGCTTCACAATAGCTTTGAATTGTTTGTAAGATGTTGTAAAACGCATTATAGAATGTGCGGCCACCTTCTTGTTTATAATTAAAGTTGGTAGACGAATGGTATACATTTATATATGCTCCTTTTTAAAAGACAAACTAAAAAGCAACATTTAACAATATAAATAAATTGTTGTAGGCTTAATCATCAATAAACAACGCATCGCATCTGCGCGTCTACAGTACCTAGTCCAAAACATAAATAAATCCAGTCCAGATCTGAGCAAGTTATACCTATAAAGCCACTGGACGCATGGGCTAAGCCTTTTTTTATTATTAAGGAAGATCAGCATGCATGTCACCGTACGTGTTCTGTTTGTTGACATTTCGCTGACGAGAAAACCCTCAAACATCGATAGCACATGGCTAACTTGATAGCCGTAACTACCGTGCCAGTGTGGGGACTCGAGGAGGAGGTTGAGGAGGAAGCGACAGCGGCTGTAAACGTTCTCCCTCCAGGCCAAATGGCCAATAATGGATTTAATAATGTAGGTCTCTGCATTGATACGATCGACATGTGTTAATCTCGTCTCGCTGTCAGCCTGTCACTCGCTTACGTTTTGACTACTGCAACGCTACCGTTGTAGGCTTGTCGCCAACTAGCCATTGAAATACAACAGAGAACGGGGACATTGAGGGGGCAGAAAACAGAGCCAGAGCGCTGTTCATGCAGCCTGAAGTGTGACAAGCTGGGCGGCGCAAATAAGAGCAATTTTAGGCATGTGTGCAACATCCCTACAGCTAACCAGTGCTAATGGATATGAACGCCTGGGCATTGTACGGCCCGTGAAAGATTACTTGATAATCCGAAAATAAAACATACTTTCTAATTACCTTATGGGTAAAAGCATCGCTTTTATTTAGGCGCATGCTTTGATTACCAAACTCCCTTGCAGGAGGACAAGTTAAATCCCATTATGCTTCATTGCTTTATTTAACCCGCCTCGCCAATAAAGTTAAGATGCTGCCGTATGGCGTTGTTGCGCCCAGAATGTTGCATGCTTCTGAAGTTCAGAAAGCTTGGGCGGTGCGCCGTGAGCTTGTGGATCGTCTGTTTTCGGCACACGAGTCGATCGACACCGTTGTACCACAAAGTAAATCTGGCAGAACGAACGTGCACACATCAACATACAGCGCCTGCCAGGCTGCCAAGTCTCAACAATACCATTACTGGTTGGCTTATTATTGTTTTCAGAACGTTATTGTTTAATGGTTGTGACTTAACACTCATCTCTCGATAGTAAGCAGCGCACCATGGGTTGTGAAAGTGGCACCTCCAGTGTCCTCTGAATGGAACTATTAAGAGAGCTACCTCTAATGTTCTCATTGTTAAAAGAAAATGCTAGTATTTACAGGACTTGTAACTTAAACAAAAACATAGTTTTCAACTGGGAAAGGAAACGTAGAAAGTAGAAAAATCACACCCATGTGAAGTGAGGGGTGATCTTATTGTACATCATCATGATGTAAAATAGTCACTCTGCCTATAATTTGGGTCAAATGTTTCACATTTAGTTTACCATTGCTTTGCCAAACAATGCCATTTACTGCTATTTATATAGAAATAAATTTGATATTATGCATAATTAAGTTCAGCCTTTTGGCCCGGCCCTCCAAAATATTTTCTGTTTCTCATTTGGCCCCTTGGGAAAAATAATTGCCCACCCCTGACGTATACCTATCTTAGCTAAATTAGCTTCCGCATGAAGGTGATGTCACACACAGCTCCTTGGAGTGTTTACTGCCCAACAAAATAATCCTGTTCTTATAAAGTTTATAAGAAGTGGAGAAGTCTTATAAAGTGGAGTAGGAGTATGTGGGGGTGACTGTGTGTGTTTTGTTTTTCAGTTTAATGTTGGAGTAGAAGTACTAGCAAGATGGACGGACTGTTGCGGAGGTGGTTAAATGCAAACCGGGTAGGATGTGAAAAGTCTCTTGAGTAGTTTTCATTTAGTTTTAGTCACATTTTAGTTACCTGGAATGTTTAGTCTAATTGCAGTCGACTAAATGTCATGCGATTTCTAGTCTACTATATCAACAGTTTATTTAGTCGACTAAATGTTTTTTGGCAGGCCTTGGTGGCGTCATAATGGCTGATTTTATACTTGCTGAAAATGGCAGATCTACAAGTTCACGTGTCGCGCTGTGACGTATTGTGAGATTGTAGATCTGCTATTTTCAGCATGCGACCAAGTGTAAAATGACTTATACTGGATCTCTTGTCCTCTCTTGCAGAAGGTGAAACCCATGTCTGCGGCTCTGCCCTCCACCTCCTCTGCGCCCGCCCAGTCCTGTGCCCGTCTCCCTTGACAACGAGACAACTGACAACCTGTTACAGCACAGTAGTGTTCTCCCAACCTCTCCGTCAGTGGCTTCTCCTCTCCTCACGAAGGTAACAGGGATTGTGTTCATAGTGTTATGATATCATTATTATTATTATTATATCATTATTCCTATACTAATCTTTGCTCTTGTCCTCTCTTCCCTGTAGATCATTCGACCAGCAAGTCGCCGCTCAACTGGCTGGATGACGCTGCCCCCATGCCCTCCAGTAGCCTCTTCTCTCTGGCCTCCACCTCCTCTGCGCCCGCCCAGTCCTGTGCCCGTCTCCCTTGACAACGAGACAACTGACAACCTGTTACAGCACAGTAGTGTTCTCCCAACCTCTCCGTCAGTGGCTTCTCCTCTCCTCACGAAGGTAACAGGGATTGTGTTCATAGTGTTATGATATCATTATTATTATTATTATATCATTATTCCTATACTAATCTTTGCTCTTGTCCTCTCTTCCCTGTAGATCATTCGACCAGCAAGTCGCCACTCAACTGGCTGGATGACGCTGCCCCCATGCCCTCCAGTAGCCTCTTCTCTCTGGCCTCCACCTCCTCTGCGCCCGCCCAGTCCTGTGCCCGTCTCCCTTGACAACGAGACAACTGACAACCTGTTACAGCACAATAGTCTTCCCCCCAGCCTGCCCCAAGATTTATCAGATGAAGATTTGGACACCGATCAGTCTTCTTTGGATGACAGAACGTCCAACTTTCGAGAGACTGGTAGTAACACCCAAAACGCTTGGGTGTAGTAACACCCAAAACGCTGTCCTTAGAGCCTCTGTGATTATTCCTGCTGTCGGAAACAAGAGGGTATAAAATACAGCGCTAGGGTTAAACGTTTGCTCTGAAAGAATATATATTCAAAGATTTGAGCCACATTTTCAAGAATTTTATAAAATGGCATATATATATATATACACACACACACAAGCTCATAGCTTTTCACAGCAGCACTATGAGCTTGTACATCTGCTATTTTTCAACAGCTAAAGTATAGCATAATGGATACAACACCAAAAGGGGTTAATACAGCAGAAACTCCATACCATTTGGATCAATGTGGATTTCGTCCAGGTTCTTCCCTTGGAGATCACCAACTCGTCCCTGCTCCATGGCAATCAGCACCTTGCTGATCCTCGCGAGCTGAAGGGTCTTCTCTGGTAACCTATAAAACTTGCTATGTACTCTGATGCTGTGTCCCATGAAATCAGCTAGCTGCCCCATCTCAGTTTCCCTAAGGTTCAGAACTGTGGACAGAGTTGCCAAATGTTTCCGCAGTTTGGTAGATGTAATTGCCTGTGGATTCTTGAGGCCACACAGATTGCTGTACTCTCGGAGAAGAGCACTCGAGCGATAGAAAGACATGGCGCCTGGTACGGCGAATAGATAGCGGTTATCGTCGAGGACGCCACATTCCTTTCTGCATTCACAGAGACAGACAAGTGATTCCAACATTGACGGACTTAGGAGAATGGGCACCATCCTGCCATTCTTTCCTCTAGTTTCAATTCTGGAGAAGTGACTGCACAGCTTTATCTCAAACTCAGAGAGAGCGTAGTTGATGTCCTCATGAGTGGATGATTTGTCTCTTGACAAGAATGATGTGAGCTGAACTTTGTTCGTCTTCCCTTGTCTGCGACGGTTGAAAAGCAGAACCAGAGCTTGAGTGACCTTGGACAGTTTCTTCCAGTTCTCCATCGACGACGTAGACTTGAGGTCCTCAATGTACTGGTGCTGCTTCTCCTGCAGGAAGTCGTGTAACTTTTTGACATCTTCTGTCAGAGGCAGGACCAGAGGGTTATTCAACTTTCCCTCCAACAGGGTCTCCTGACATTTATTGGAAATCTCCTCATTCCATTTTGCGTGGTAGATCCTTTGGAAGTTTTGTGCTTCTTCCGCTGCCTTTTTGTCACCTTGAATGAGAGCACGACTCTCCAGAAGCATAGCGATTTTCTTGAGGCTGAATCCAAGTTTCACTGGAAGACTGATAGATTTCTCTTTTCTCGTCTCTTTTTGTGCAGTGTGTTTCACTGCCTTCACTGTGAGCTCAAAGTTCTTTGGAAGGATGTACTCTTTGATACTCTTCAGTGGTGTGATGTCACTTCCATGAACAACAAGTCTCCCCAGCTCCCTCAACTTTTGCCGGATGTAGTCATATTTTGCGGGGTCGGATCCGTGCTTCTTGTAGAGGGACTTAGCCAACTCGAGAATACACCAGTCTTTTTTGGCTGCATCTGCGATTTGATCCTGTTTCATTCTACTCAAGACATCCCAGACATCAGTGGACACCCCATCGGGGATGGGTTCAGCAAACGCACACAACATTTGAACTCTCTTTTTTCCAGGTTGTCGCTTTACGTCTGGTTTGATAAATTTGCAGTTCTTCATGTGTCTCCACAGTGCAGATCTGGTCATCAACCCTTGGCAGTAGACACAATGCATGTACTCTTGGGCAGTCAAATCTTGTTTTGGCTGCTTGCTTGCGACCAGTGTCCCTGTGCCTGTTTTTAAGACTTCGATATTGTGTGCGAAGTTGCCTCTGTTTCGGAGTAGATCTATATGTAGTCGCCTTTCTTTTGAATTCTTCGGAAAGCTGAATGCCTTTACAACCTCAAACTCCTTGCGGTGAACAGTCTCCAAATGCCTTGACAATTTCAACATTGGCATCTCACAAAAGACACAGAAGTGACGTTTACTGTATTTCCGAGATCCATCGGCTTTTTTTCCGACAGCAGGAATAATCACAGAGGCTTTAAGGACAGCGTTTTGGGTGTTACTACACGCAAGCGTTTTGGGTGTTACTACCACTTCCCTGTCTCTCGAAAGTTGGACAGGTCTCTCTATGGTGTCACACTCTGTGGCCACATCCTCAAACCAATCACTATCACCGTCACATTAACTTTTATCGGCAGAGGGGGAGTACGTTCTGTCATCCAAATCCGAAAATGAAGAGGCCTATGCTGAGGAGGACGCGCTTGAGGGGGACGCCGCTCTTGAGGCCAGTCAGGACACATTTGAGGAGATTACGGAAGGTATGTGCTTTAATCATTACATCTCCACATCTTGTTGCACCTTTACAGCACCCCAACTCTATCTGCCTATCCTAAACTGTTTAAACTATAAACTGTTCCTGCCAGTTGTCTGGTTCTCACAGTCATTAGCTTGGAGGCAGCCAAACCTTTAACAACTGTCGCCATTTGTAATTGACACACAGATATTACAGGGAGAGACAGCAGACACGATCATCTCTAGCACATCTAGTTACATAATATTTGACTTGTCATTCTATAGTTGCTGACCTGAGTGGATCCGCGCAAGATGGGGAGACGGAGCCAACAGGAGGTAAGGATATTGGACAGGGTTTTACTTTTATTTTCCCTCAGCCAGGTCCTAGCGTACAAGTGGCTTTGTCGGTCAGTCTGTGGCATGTGTCATTTTGCACCAGAGTACCTTAGGAGAATCAACGCCTGTAGCTTTACCTAGCCTACCTGTGGCACTTAACAGAATGTTCTACTTGTCATTCCACAGTTGCTAAACGGAGTGGGTCGGCACCAGCAGGAGCCGGACAGAAGGAGCCAAAAAGAGGTAAGGATATTTTGAGTGGTGCAACAGCTTTGTGTCCCTGGGTCCCTGGCTGGGTCTGTCTGTCAAAGTACAAAATAGCGTTTGGTTGGGGTTTTTTTGTGATTAACTGGCGGGGGCTCGTTATCCCTGTTCAACATTACTTTGTTTCTTAAAGGCTAACATTTTGTCAGTTTGTTTAATGTTATATCCTGGAGGTTCTTTTCGTGCTCGTGTTAAACTATCCACTTTACAGCTGTCATATTTATCAATTTGAGAGGTACAACAGGTGCGTGTCCTCTGGTAGCTTCCTTAGCACTGGGTGCTCAGTTTTCCTACTGTACTAATTTTGGCAGCTATTAATCGGAACATGGTGATTAATTACAAAATCAGTTGTTAAACACAGTAACATGACTAAAATGGCCAAATCCGGATCTATAGTCAGTGGTAGAAATAATTGTAGCTTTTAGGCTAAAACGATTACCTTATAATACACTAATCTGTTATTCATTTCTCTTTTAGCTCGGAAATGGGAACCAGAAGAGAAAGAAGCCGTGGAGAGGCACTTTAACAGTGTGAATGCAGCCGTAAAGTTTTCTACATCTTCTTCTTTAGGGATGTAATTTTGTTATGGACATAAAATTTTATAGCTTTCCAATCTCTCTTTGTAAGGGCTGGCTCTGATTCCAGACACCTGTCACAGTCACGTTTGCCTGGGACATTACAAGTCTGTATAGATTCCTTAACACTAGAAGGTCTGAGAGGTAATTTTGACCGTTTTTTAAATTATTTTTAAGTTGATTATCTTTGCCCATGAAGCTTTCAGAAGAGCATCATCATCCATCACCATTCTATCATCTCAGAAAATCTTGACATCTGAAAAAAAATCTAAATGTGAATTTAAGCACATGCAACTTTAGCTGATTTTATTTCAGACCTTCTAGTGTTAAAAAACATGATACCTGTGCTTGACCTCGTGAGGAGAGGAGAAGCCACTGACGGAGAGGTTGGGAGGAACACTACTGTGCTGTAACAGGTTGTCAGTTGTCTCGTATCATGTCAATATCATGGTCAGTATAATGTCAGTATCATTGACATTCATTGTATATATCATGTCTAGTAACATGTCAGTATCTTGTCAGCAGAATCATGTCAGTAGTATCTTGTCTAGTATCTTCTCAGTATCATGTCTAGTAGTATCTTCTCAGTATCTAGCTCCATTAAATTGGAACCCCTATATCTATGCTGCTACGCTTTAGCCTCAGTTTAATTGTTGCCTATGTGCCTGCGTTAAGTTTATGTCGCAGTCCGCTCCTCGGACTGTGAACTTTGACTGTCCTTATTTGATATTGGACTTCTGGATGTATTTCTGTCATTTCACTGATTTCAGTATGTTTTGTATGTATTTGCTCATGTGTTCCTGACTGTTGGTTTGTTTCTTTTTGTAGTATTTGTGCCTAGTGTTCCTGCCTTGTAATTTGTCAGTGTTTCCACCTGTGTCATTTTAGTCCCCCAGCCTATCCTAATGTTTATTGTATTTTGGTTCCACCTGTGACCTGTTATCCTGTGTGTATTTAAGTCCTGTGTTTGCATATTGTTCTTGTTGTTTCGTAGTTCCCTGTGGTGTGAGTTCCTGTATGGTTTCTGTGTTTTGTCATGCCTTCTTTGCCCTGTTTATGGAAGAACCTCAGTTTGATTAATAAATCCTTCTAAGTTTATTGCTCTGCCTACTGTCGCCTGCATTTGGGTCCTCATCCGCAATCTTTTTGACAAAGCTGCATCTTTCCTCAATGATTTAAGTAGATTTGAAATGTGTTTAAAGGTAGCAGATCTGTTTACATACGCAGTGCTAGTGGTCCATAGGGTGGTTGTAATCCATTCTCTAGCCTTCTATCACAACAGTACACACATCTTGGTGCTGTGTTCCCACATTGTTGTATTTCTTCCAGTAGGCATGCTCCAAGTGTAGCTGTTGTCTCACAACCTCAGCCTAATACCTTAAAATGTAACTATCTCCCTTGAATCACAGGGAAATCCATTTGGATTTGAGACCCAGGTTTGAATCCTTGAGTACAGGCCAGATCAATGACAGGTTATAGTGGGCTGGAAGCCAATCTTAGCCAATGAGGATGGAATATGACAAATCTGAAAGACCCGTTTTGTTTAGTGAATATAACCTGGATGGGCGGACAGGGTGCAAAACAGTCTCGGTCATGCATTCCGGCCTGGTGGAGACTATAAGGGAATACAATTTAGTACCATGTATTTACTATTTACCCAGCCACTTCATATTCAGAATAAGAATCAGAATAAGTGTCAAGTGTCAAAGGCACGTAAGTAAGTACCAATCACTTATTACCTTAGTAATTACATAAAGATGCCATTGAGCATTCAATCAGCTGCTCACATCACACGTGTGTATGACAGCCAGAGGACTAAAATAGCAAAAGCGAAGCATCGAGTATAATAACTTCCCATCTAGAGTTTGAATGGACAGGGAGACATCGAAGAGGAAGTATGAGTGGGGATGAATAAACATGTCAGAACAGGTCAGCTCCATATATGGAGATCTAAGGGTTTGAGGTCAGATGTAGAGTTGCTGGCCGGCATATATGCAGATCTAGTCTTCTCCATGTATGGCTATCCGAGGTCAGTGTCTTGATCTTCATGTTTTTCAAAATAGTAAAAAAAAGGAGTAAGGGGTTTAGCACAAGGACCTGATATGTGCAAATATGATTGAAATCCAAAATGTAGGTAGACAGTGGAGCTGGATTAACTTGGGAAGGTAGGGATTTCCGCCTATGAAAGGTTGCTGATTCACAATAGAACCAAATATTGGCACCCTTGTTGCTTTGTAGGCAGAGAGAACTGTTTGTTGTTTTTCTTTGGGTGCAGAGAATGGAGTTATGTGTGCAGTTTCGGTTTGGTGTTTGTTCCATTTTTCAAGTTCTTGGTTGGCAAGGGGACCCCAGATATCGCAAACCATAGAGGGAGGTCTATGACAGTTGAATATCCATAACGTTGGTAACATCTGAAACTGTTATGGTGTACCCACAAAGATGTTAAGATCTGAAAGTGTGTTATGGTGTACCCACAAAGATGTTAAGATCTGATAGTGTGTTAAGGTGTCCCCACTATGGTGTACCCACAAAGATGTTAAGATCCGAAAGTGTGTTATGGTGTCCCCACCAAGATGTTAAATTCTGAAAGTGTGTTATGGTGTCCCCACAAAAATAACAATATCTGACAAGTCCCCAAATGGGAGGACCCAGTCATGTCTGGGGGAAAAAGTATTGAATATTACTAATTTAATGTCAGATTCTTGTTCCTGATTTTTTTCTGATCAAGCCTGATTTTTTTCACAGGCGTACCATGTCTAGAAAGGGGTGTTCCCACATGGGAGGTTCTAGTCATACGTCCCCACTATGTAGCAACTGCGAGTGTGTGTGTGTGTGTGTGTGTGTGTGTGTGTGTGTGAGTGGGTGTGTGTGTGTGTGTGTGTGTGTGCGCATGCACACTTCGCATGGAGTGTCCTCCTTGTCAGAGGCACTCTGATACACGGCCTGCATGTGTTTTTACTTTTTACACTTTGGTATATGAGCTGAATTTTTTTTTGCGACCGCCGTCAGCCCGTCACCCTTTCTCCCCCGCAAGCAGGGAAGTATCACACCTCCCGACAGCTGGAGACGGCATTGTTCAAGCTAATCATTTGCATTTCAACTGTTTACTATGTTGATAAGATAATAGGAATACAATGATTATTATCCATGATGAGGGATGTTATTGAATGCTCGGTTAGACTCGACCGACAGTTCCTTTCCATGAAGTGAGAATGCTTGCTGATGCGATTAAAAATAAAAGTGTTTGAAATAATTCCAACCAGATAGACCTACCGAACCTCTAAATGTTTTGTCAGTCAAAAGAACAGTTCTTTCTGCAAGCGACGTGGAACTGATCTGCAAGTCTGCCTGCACGCACGGCTTTTTTTTCTCTCTCTCCCTCTCGCTGCTGCTCACGGAGCCTCGGAGGCATGATGTAAATGTTCATGAATCCAACTATCCAAGTAACTGCCGGTGAGGTATGCGGAAGTGCATTTTAGATAACGCTGTAGCCAGGGGGGCAGTCAGACAGATATTTTGTGAAGCCAATAAGGAAATCGGGACTTCCTGAAAGTTCATATAATGGCCTGTTGTGGCGCTGTCATTGGGCCCAAAAAAAACTATATCTCCATAGAGGTCCATGTATTTGGGCCCAACTTCACCTAGATAGTATTACCTTAATAAACATGGTCATGAATACTTTCTGCTTCCAGTCACTAGTTTAAAGTCTCATTTCTCATGTCATAATATTATTTTTGGAAAATTATGGTCCCATTTATTAAAAAATAAAGTCGCGTATGTTCTGAGGGGCGTGGCTACCGTTAAAGTCTATGATCGGGAGCCACCCCCGTTCGAGTCAAAATAAAAACCAACGAAGAAGAAGGGGGGAAGTCCCGCCTCGTTGTCTGGGCCAGCCAAATGCAAATCATTACAACGCGATAGACCTCCCGAACATCTAAATGTTTTGTCAGTCAAAAGATAAGTTAGTTCTGTCCGTCCGTCCTTTGTCTGCAAGTGACCAGTGGAACTGATTTGCACGCACGGCTCTTTCCTTTTTTGGCACAATCAATCAAATATATATTAATTACATCGATAACACACGTGTAGCCTATAATGTTTCCCCCTCTATATAAAAATGACAATATATAACTCTAATGTCGTATTTCGTCTGACTCTGAGCAATGTGCCTGGCTCTGGCTGTTACAATAACGTGTGGTAGCCTATTTTGTTGGCTCAATACGGACAGTGTTTGGGTATTCAATATAGCGTCACTATAATTATAGTTTGGTAAACTGAAATGAAAAAGAAAAAATTATTTGAGTCGTCCTGTAGAGTTGAAACTGCTGCCTTGAAGTTGGACCACTTTAGGTCACAGACAGACAGACAGACAGACAGACAGACAGAGGCCAGTCATTGGAGCGGTTATAGGCACCGATCAAAAAAAGTCAGTCTACAAGTAAAGCTCACAACATGTTGGATCTGCTATTCTACCAGCGTACAGTTTGTACAGAAAGTATAGCGCCTTTACCCAAGGCGCTTTACATAGATTGTGCATTACATTCACCCATTCACACACACACACACACACACACACACATTCTTACACCGGTGGCGGCGGAAACCATGCAAGGCACCAACCAGGACATCAGGAGCAATTAGGGGTTCAGTGTCTTGCTCAAGGACACTTCGACACTAGCTCTGGGGGAGCCCGAACTGGCAACCGCCCGCTCTCATCCAGGCCAGCTCGCTCATGTCCACCGGCTCCCTGGCTATCTGAAACTCTCAGATCTGAACGAACACCTCTAAGGGCAGCCGAAAGAAAGTGGCACAAGACAAAGCTACCAGATGACCTTTCCCACTTTCACTCACTCCTCTCTGCCTTCGCCCTCTCACTAACCACTGCTAAAACCTCTTTCTACCACACCAAAATCCAATCCTGTACTTCTAACCCCAGGAAGCTCTTCTCCACTTTCTCCTCCCTCCTTAAACCCCCTCCCCCCACTCAACCTGCATCCCTCACTGCTGAGGTTTTTGTCAACTACTTCGAGAAGAAGGTTGATGATATCAGCAGCTCCTTTCCTCCCCTCCCACATAAAGTGGCATCTGACTCAACCAACACTAACCCCAACATACCATGCATGTCCTCCTTCTCTCCTCTTTCCCCAGACGAGGTTCTACAACTAGTGACATCCTCTAGACCTACCACCTGTCCTCTTGACCCTGTCCCGTCTCCAATCTTCCAGACCATCGCACCTGATCTGCTCCCCTTCATCACCTCCATCATTAACACCTCAGTAATCTCAGGCTGCGTCCCATCTGCCCTCAAGTCAGCCAGAGTAACACCACTCCTCAAGAAACCAACTCTTGACCCCTCAGATGTCAAGAACTACAGACCGGTATCACTCCTTTCATTTATTTCTAAAACCATTGAACGTGTTGTCTCCAACCAGCTCTCTCTCCATCTCTCACAGCACAACCTGCTGGATCCCAACCAGTCCGGATTTAAGAAGGCCCACTCCACAGAAACTGCCCTGCTGGCAGTCACAGAAGCACTACATGCTGCCCAAGCTGCTTCCCACTCTGCAGTACTGATCCTCCTAGACCTATCGGCAGCATTTGACACAGTGAACCACCAGCTGCTCCTAGACACCCTAGCGGATCTAGGCATCGGTGGAACGGCACTAAAGTGGTTCTCTTCCTACCTCACCGACCGGACCTACCAGGTTTCCTGGAAAGGTCTGTTATCATCCCCCCGAACCCTCCAAACTGGGGTCCCACAGGGATCGGTACTTGGTCCCCTCCTTTTCTCACTGTACACTAAATCCCTTGGCACTATCATCTCTGCTCACAATATATCCTATCACTGCTACGCCGATGACACACAACTGTTTCTATCCTTCCCCCCCTCTGCCACTCAGGTGGAAGAGCGCATCACCGCATGCCTGGCTGACATCTCACAGTGGATGTCCTCCAACCACCTCAAACTGAACCCAGACAAGACTGAGCTTCTCTTCTTCCCAGCTAAGTCCTGCCCTATGCGGGAGCTAACTATCTCCATAGACAACGCCCTGGTAACGTCTGTCCCAACAGCCAGGAATCTTGGTGTTGTCCTGGACAGTCAGCTCTCGTTCAAAACTCACATCACAGCTGTCACTCGATCCTGTAGGTTCACACTCTATAACATACGACGAATTAGACCGTTCCTCACCCAAGAATCAGCCCAGCTCCTAATCCAGACAACAGTCTTGTCAAAACTTGACTATTGTAACTCCCTCCTTACTGGCCTACCAGCATGTGCACTTAACTCATAGAATGCTGAAAGCGTTTTTAAACGTTTTATTATAGCCAAGCGCAAGAAGCGCATAACGTTTTTATACGTTTTATGGTCCAAAAAACGTTTTTTTATTGATTACTATAGTTCAACTATATTTGCGCCCGGACAACTCATAATGTAACACCGATCGGCTCTAAAAAGAGTTAAAACCCCCCCCTGCTGAAAAGAGGTGTTGGTCTGAGAAGCGTCTGGCACCGCCTATTGGTTGGTCTATGCGAGGACGTACGACGTATTGGAGACGGCCGTCCGGCATAGACCAACGCAGATGTCAGGGGATCTAAAATGGATGGGACAATGCTCTTGTTTGTGTGAATACACTCGATTCCCCCTCCCCTCCTGTTTCTACATGGTTTCTCCCGAGGGAGAATGGTGGGGGGGGGGGTCTCTTCCTCTTGGATCGCATTGGCAGTTCCCCCCCCACTCCCGAGTCCCCACTGCTTTCAACTGCAAGGCTTGCACTCACTCTCATTCTCGGAACAAGATACAACGCGATTTGCTCTCTGCCCGTATATAAACCTGCAACGATCGGCATTTGATTTCATAACGTAACGTTTGCCAGACACATGTGGAGTTAGTCATGGACAGATTGCACATCATTATCGAGGGCCCGCCATGATACGTTGGTCGCTGATCGCAAGCCGTACTGCTGCTGCGCTGCTCGCATCCAACCATCCAATCCACCCCCCTTTCTCGTTACAACAGGCTATTATAAACTCACCGTCGAGCAGCCTGCCCTGCACCTAATGTGATAAAATGAACGGCAGGACAAAATCGGATCGATTATTATCTGTCTATCAGCAACATACGGGTGTTTGTCTTGCAACGACAGGTGGTGCTTTCTCGTTATTTTTCTTCCAAATACGTTGACGTGCTGCTTCTGCTGCTGCCGCATCCATCTCGTTGTTTTTCTTGTTTTTTTTCCCAAACATGTCCAGACACAATCCGATCCAGTCTCGCGTCTCACCTTATAGATACGCGAGACTGGATCGATGAGGTTAGTGGTATGTCTGGACATGTTTGGAGCGGCACACGACAATCGACAATAATGTTGATTATGCAATATCATTTCCTCAAAGCCTAGTTGCCCCCCCCCCCCCCCCGTTACTGCGATTGTTTGTAGCTCGAATCACAGAATGAGTTCAATGAGCGTAGGGAGAGGGCACATATGGGGCTACGATTGAAGAAAGTTTCCAAGTCCGTTTTATGATCAGATAATGTGCATCAAGACTCTCTGCTTTCATAAGAAAAAAACTAATACTGTAATTGCGAATGCAATGAGCACTTACTATGAGACCTAGCAGATCACGTCTGTCTGTCTGTCTGTCTGTCTGTCTGTCTGTGTGTGTGTGTGTGTGTGTGTGTGTGTGTGTCTGTCTGTCCCGCTTACTGTATATGTGGACCTGGCCCTTTTGTGCCCATATATGGAGCTGAGTGATTTGTGAGTCATGGTGACATGAGTGTGATGGCGTGGTCCTGCTTTGGGGACTCCTTATATGGTTATGGCTGAGTCATGGTGACATGAGTGTGATGGCGTCTTTTGTGACCATATATGGAGCTGGCGTGGTCCAAGCACTAACTATGACACCCTGCAGATCATGTCTGTAATTTATTCTAATTGTTATTGCAATTTACGATCTGCGTTCGCCTTCCGCGTTCGCGCGTCTTACTCGTAATAATAAAAATCACACCCCTGTGAAGTGAGCAGTGCAATGTTGTGAAGTGAGCAGTGCAACATTGCACTGCTCACTTCACTGGGGTGTGATTTCTATTATTATTACAGTATTAGTATTTTTCTTATGAAAGCAGAGAGTATTCTGTTTCATACGGTATATAGTATGTACATGTCGCTATAGGCCTTATTTTGTGAATATTTAGTTGTTAGGTCCATGCTCTCTAAAATTATCTTTTTCAGAGAACTTTAGAGATGGCATGGGCCTGAATAACTATTATTCACAAAATAAGGCCTATAGCGACATGTACATACTATATACCGTATGAAACAGTCGACTCTCTGCTTTCATAAGAAAAATACTAATACTGTAATAATAATAAAAATCACACCCCTGTGAAGTGAGCAGTGCAATTGCACTGCTCACTTCACAGGGGTGTGATTTTTCTGGGTGGTATTTTTCTTATGAAAGCAGAGAGTCTACTGTTTCATACGGTATATAGTATGTACATGTCGCTATAGGCCTTATTTTGTGAATAATAGTTCTTCGGGTCCATGCCTTCTCTAAAGTTCTCTGGTGGGCGCAAGCTGCATTCAATAGCCAATTAGTGACAAACTGTATATGTGTACAATGTGTACTGTTTTCCTCCTAAAAGTAGACATTCAGGGCTTTCATTCGGTATATGGTTTGTATAGGATATTATTTGTGCTCAATTTTATATCGGTCTTTTGAACTAAAAAAACTGAACTGAAATGTCTGTCAACTTCAGGCCTCCATATCTCTGTTGTTTTTTTTCACAAGCAGCGTGCAGGCAAAAGCAGGTGTTAGAAAAAGGTCAATATCTCCAGAATGGAAGATGGTAGAATCATAATTTTTTTTTTAAATTGAAGTGGACAAGTTGGGCTTTCTTTTTATTTATGCGATTGTGATTCTCGCTATAAGAGGCCCCTCGCTGTGGGCCCCCCAAAAAGTTCAAAAAGCCCATGTTAAGCCTTCAGCACCAGTAAGCCAGGGTCCGCTAGAACCTGTAGCAGTCTATGTGTTAAGCCTCTCCAGCTGATCCAAAATGCTGCAGCTCGCTTGGTCTTCAACCAGCCAAAATTCTCACATGTCTCCCCCCTGCTCCGCTCCCTCCACTGGCTCCCGGTCGCTGCCCGCACAGAATACAAAACTCTGATGCTGGCATTCAAAGCAACCAAAGGTATGGCTCCCCCATATCTTGCAAGTATGATCGAACCCTACAAACCCTCCCGCTCACTCAGATCAGCCAACGCAGGGAAGCTGGAAGTACCCTCACTAAAAACGCCGGGACAACGCTCCACACGTCCCAAACTCTTCTCCCTTCTGGCTCCAAAACTGTGGAATGCACTTCCCATTGCAGTCAGAACTGCAGCATCACTCCCAATCTTCCGCCGTAGTCTGAAAACCCACCTTTTCAGACTCCATCATGGCCCATAGCACTTACCCCACCCCCTTAGATAGCAATTCTGTAGACTTAGATAGCATTTGATACAGACTTATAGCATGTTATGTAGACAGCATAAGTGCATTGTATGTAGTCATAGCACGTCATAGTACATATGTGTAGCATAGTAGTATAGATGTATAGCTTATATGTATAGTTTCATTATAGATATTCCACTGTTACTTTCTTAGCTTACGCATGTTTCATGATAAATGTCTTTATGTGATGTATTCCCATGCTTTTTGTTCTTGCTTAATGTAAGTCGCTCTGGATTAAGAGCGTCTGCTAAATGCCTAAATTGTAAATTGTAAATTGTAACCTGGCGGTTAGCATCCAGCCACTCTTACTTGAGCCACCGCCGCCGGCTAAACTGACCTACAAAGACAAAGTACAGTAACAACGTCTTTCGGATACACCGACTTTGTGTAACCCAAAAGTCAAATTAGCCTCTGTGTGATGTTGGTGGACAGACAATTGCCTCAAGAACAGATATACAATTAGTGTAGTATCACTTATATACAGTGTGCAGATATCTCATTTATTTTGGCTTTGTAGGACGGCCTAGGCCATATCAGAATTGTCGCCTATAATGACATGCCCAAAATAGGTACGTCAGTGTCAGTAGCGTGCACAGACAGTGTGCGTGCGTGCGTGCGTATACAGTGTGTGTGTGTGCGTGCGTGCTTCATCGTATTTATTATTATTACCTGCATATTAATAATAATAATAAATACGATGAAGCACGCACGCACGCACACACACACACTGTATACGCACGCACGCACGCACGCACACTGTATACGCACGCACGCACACACACCGGTACGGCTAAAAAAAGAACTTAAAAAAAAAAAAGTTTGCTTTTTGCAAGATTCGAACACGGGTCCGCACGGTGCCTTGACTATAGGGGCGAGAGCGCTAACCGTTACGCTACCAGAGGATGAAATAATTCCGAGAATTGTACTACTAGGACAAATAACCTGCACCACGGCACGCAAAAAAAAAAAAAACAATGGCGGATTCTGTTCTGCCATGGCGGATAATGAAGGATACGCCATGGCGTAAAAAAATAGGTCGTGGCGAGTCGCTGCCGCCACGAATTGATCAACTCGCCACGGCGGATTCTGTTCTGCCATGGCGGATAATGAAGAATACGCCATGGCGTAAAAAAATAGGTCGTGGCGAGTCGCCGCCGCAACGAATTGATCAACTCGCCACGGCGGATTCTGTTCTGCCATGGCGGATAATGAAGAATACGCCATGGCGTAAAAAAATAGGTCGTGGCGAGTCGCTGCCGCCACGAATTGATCTCGCTCCACCTGCACCATGGTCCACATACTGTACACTGTACAAAAAGGGCACATTGCTGTCCAGAGGGCAAGGGCCTACTGAGTGCTCTAGCACCCCCTAGTGTCTATCTGTGCACGCCACTGGTCAGTGTTAAGGTGCATATTACGGTATTGCAGTTGGAATGAATGTGAACATAATGTGAGTAAGGTGAGGTAATGATCAATGGAGGTCACATACAGTATGATACGGTAACATGCTTTTTTGCCATCTTTCCAAGAGTGTCTGACTGCAGGGCAGGTTGATCGATCAAGAAGTCTCTGCGAGGGCGGGGTTAGTCAACGGGGCGGGGTTAGTCAACATCAACCAGAGTAGAGGAAACACAAAAACGGAAACGGAAACAGATAAACGGAAACAGAAAAGGGCGTTCCCTTGTTCCCTCCTCACTCAGGGACTCGGCCCCGTGGGCCTCGTGCCCAAGTGGGGGTCCGCGGGGGTCCGCGGGGGTCCGCGGGGGTCCGCGGGGGTCCCCGGCGTATCACTGCCGTCTCTGGTCCGTTTTGAACGGGGGGAATCTCGTTGCGACCGGGCCGCCCTCAGGGACTCGGCCCCGTGGGTCTCGTGCCCGGGTGGGGGTCCGCGGGGGTCCGCGGGGGTCCCCGGCGTATCTCGGCCGTCTCTGGTCCGTTTTGGCCGGGGGGGATCTCGTTGCGACCGGGCCGCCCTCAGGGACTCGGCCCCGTGCCCGGGTGGGGGTCCGCGGGGGTCCCCGGCGTATCTCGGCCGTCTCTGGGCCGTTTTGGACGGGAGGAATCGTGGGCCCTATTGTAAACAAGTGTAATGCTTATGGCAGCAGTTCCCAAAGTGGGGTCCGCGGGCTAGGGGTATGCGACGCATAGCCAGGGGGTACCCAAGCTGACAAAAAAAAAAAAAATCATGTGTGTGTGTGTGTGTGTGTGTGTGTGTGTGTCTGCCCAGTGTCTGCCCAGTGTCTGCCCAGTGCCTCCCCAGTGTCCGCCATGGTGCCTCCCCAGTGTCTGCCCAGTGGCTCCCCAGTACCTCCCCAGTGTCCCCTGAGTGCCTACTGCCTCACCACTGTCCCAGTGTGACCCTGAGTGCCTCCTCAGTGTCCCCCTGAGTACCTCCCCGCAGTGTCTCCCCAG
The DNA here is from genome assembly GCF_963924005.1 of Protomyctophum bolini. Taxonomy (NCBI): domain Eukaryota; kingdom Metazoa; phylum Chordata; class Actinopteri; order Myctophiformes; family Myctophidae; genus Protomyctophum; species Protomyctophum bolini. The sequence continues at coordinate 50,148,181 of NC_137863.1, forward strand.
TGCCTCCCCAGTGTCTGCCCAGTGCCTCGCCAGTGTCTCCCCAGTGCCTCCCCAGTGTCTGCCCAGTGCCTCCCCAGCGTCCCCCCGAGTGCCTACCCAAAAGGGGTACCTGGTCCAAAAAAGTTTGGTAACCCCTGCTTTATGGTGTCGTCCACTCAATGTACTGTAATTCTGCAAACTGCATGTTAATCAATCTATATATATATATTGTAGTGACTTTTATAATATATATATATATAGAGAGCCTAATCACAGACTGCTGGACATTCACTGGAGAGCACTCCAGGCATAAGGTTGAGCAACCCTTTTGTGGTCCCACCTGGTTTCTTAGGAGGCACTATCAATAAAGTCTCTTCAATAGTTTGTTCCACAGTAATTCAACAATCTGGATGGATAATAAATAGGTTGTTTTGTCATAGTAGTAACTTAGTAAGGACTAAGGAGTAGTAACATATAGCCTACACTTGCTGCAGTAGGTGTAAAAGATATGCAGTCACCTTCACTCTGCGCTCCAACAATATCACTACCATGTGAGGTATGACAGCAGTTGAGCCAAATAAGTCCATACTAATTATCCATAATGTATAAATATGGATAAGAGTTCAGGACAGACAGGCCTTTTCGGGGAGGTTAGATGGTTAACTTAGATGTTTAACTGCTCTTCTGGGGTCATGTCAAAATTGGTTTCTACGTCCTCCTAAACTCAGTAGGCCTATGGGGACCAGGACAATTCCGGCTGTCTGTTGGTGTATTATGTTGGTCATGTCCATCTATGGTACATGGTGGTACAGTATATTATAACATTTTTTTCTTTTCAATAATTGTTACCTATTAAAACCCGGCTATAACCCACTAACCCTACGACACTGTGGTATTGCATATTCAGACTATTACCCCAAAACAGTATGTATACTCACTCTGCTTCTCTTCTGAAACTGGCAACTGCTATCACATTTGATCACTCCTGGATGTCAGACTATAACACTTGTATAAACCAATGAATAGTGTGACAGTGCTTTAATCTGTGGGCACAATTATGGAAACTCTGTATACAATACATATTTTGTGATTCAAAGTAACGTCTAAATGGTTTCTACATCTTCATAAACACTTACTACACCGTTACACTACACTATACTATTACACATCATAGTTCATGGTATCATATTACACGTGTCATAGCAGCCTCCACCCACCTGCGAGGTACCAACATGGACTTCCAGAGCAGTACATGGACCTGGGAGAAGTGGCAATTCAATAAAACAAGCAGAAAGCCTGCAACACTGCATGTGTTTGGAAACAACAATAGAGCCACAACATAGTGAAAACCTTTTATCCTTTTCTTTATTGCTTAAAGAATACAACTTTGTAATCAAATGAATGTGTATCAATTACAACCACGTTATCTATGTTTATATTAAGGGTTTACCACACAGTCGCATTGCAAATGTTTGATAATACACCAGAGGTGGGCAAAAGAACAAATTCAGCCCAGATATTTTACAAAGTAAACATCCTTAACATTGTGTACATTTGCTTGGATGCACTCTGCAGCCAAGCAGAGCAGTACGGGCATCTGGAATGGGTAGAGGGCTCAGAAGGGCTGGGCGCCTGAACACTGTGCATCGCGGGGCTGGCAGACTGACCACTGTGCATCGCAGGGCTGGCAGACTGAGGAGGGCTGGACAGCTGACCTGAATAGAGTTTGCACTTCGGCAGGTGTTTTCTCATCGCATCAGCCCTTAAAAGGGTGTTCTTACACCGCAGGGACAATGATAGTGTGCCTGAGATGTATCTGATCTGCAGTTAAGACAGCATCTAATGATGCGCAGATCTAGAGGGAGGGGAGACATACAATATGACAAATTAATATACAGTATATAATATACACACACAGCACCAACTCATTCTTACATTTCAAATGTACTTAAGGGGAGATCCATCCTTCATAGACCACTGGCAGTCACTAGACTGACTCACTGACTGAACACACAAATTGCATGCGTTGCAGAGATGGAACCTGGGTGAAATGAGTGCATGAATAACACACCCTGCCTGGCCAAGGCCAACAGTCTGAATAAGTCCCAATGTCAATTTGAAAGATAATGAAAATGCCTCCTCTCTACAGTACATCCAGACATACATCCTAAAAATAAAAAACAAGCTTATACATACCTTCAAAAGCGATTGCAGTTTTAATATGAGCAGTGGTACAGTGTACAGCAGGTTGTACATTGTTTGAGCTGTACAGACTCATTGGTGGTCAATATGGAACGATGCATCTGTTAATAAAAAGAAACAAGACAATTTTAACAATTACACTGAATTTGCAGAGCAGATAATCTACATCTGTAGACAGGCATTAAGTCCATAGATCTGTCAATTTGCCTATGCTGTAACAATAACAGTAATCTTTTTTTTTAAGTATTAAACTAATAAAAATGATCCATCATTTAACAGACCTCACAAATTAAAATAATATGTCACCAGAAGCAGGGATGCATGTTGTATGCAGCCATGCTAGCTGCTGCTAATGAATAACCTAACACTTTGGCTACATGTTTAAGAAATTATTTCATATTTATGTCAGACATGCTCTATGTGAAGAGTTTTCCTGTGTCATTAACTAATTTCATGGAACATAACAGCTAACAAAATAATGCAAGTGCATGTTACAAAAACAGAATATAAGGGGGAAAACGAACCCGTTTAACTCCTAACGCTAGGTGCATTAATGGTAGTTTAGCTTCATAAGTTAGAATCGGAATATTGCTTGTTGTGTTATTACTCGAGTGTTAGCTACCGGTGTATCCTTTATCTGTCCGGTATTTAGCTAAGAGGCTAAGCTACTCGAGCAGGCAAGAAAGAAAAGAAAAACAAACTCATTAACTCCTGTTCATAAGGCTATAGTTTGCACTGCAGAACGTTTACATTTATATTAAGTTATACTTATAATATTAATATTGTCTTGCTGGTTTACGTACCTTGCGGAGGAAGAACGAGAAGAGTCTGGAAAGTGGAAAGAACTGCAGCAAACGGGCTGTAATATAAGTAACCCAATAGTGTAAGTGGTGCCAGATTTTGCAACAGAAATGTTGAAAAGAAGCCACTCAACAAATTGCAACAGATTAGCTCATTTAAATCTAATGTTCATCAACTGTTTGAAAATAGCAGAGCTAGAAGCATAGCAGCATATTAAATTAATAATAATATTAATAATAATACAAATAACGATAATAATACAAGTCGCTTATAATAAGCGGACATGGCATGCGGACAACAACAAGCTCCCATGGACCGCCCCCACCCTTGCAGTACTTCCTGATCAATGCCCTCCCCCCTCGCAGAGACTTCTTGATCGATCAATCCTGCCCTGCAGTCAGACGCTTCTCCATCTTTCTGCAGTTTGCCATCCATAAACCTTCTCGTTTGCAGTGTCTGCCGTTTTGTTTGAGTCAACTTTTGACTCAAACAACCCAAAGGAACCCAAAACCACGAGTTGAATAAAGGAGCTGCGGCTTTGTTCTGAGAGAGGAGGCAAAATGGAGTAATATGTTTAATTGAACCGTTTCACCTCCATGCTAGACAGACATAGATTCTCAGTTGGAATGGTGATGAAGGCTTATGCATACTTCATTAGTGAGTGCCTTTGGCTCGCCCATGTGCCAACAGTACATTCTCTCACTCTCTCTTGTCTCTTGTCTGATTACTGGCTTGTGTACAAAGCCTTCAGTTAGACACGGGGGTAAACATTTGCAGCATCACAAAGATTTATATTCTTTCTGAAAACATTGTTAAGCTCTTTGTGTTGCTCAGCGACTGCCTCTTCAGATTTGAATAGCTTTGCATCTGCTTACTTTGACCCTGAAAACTTTTGTCCGTCAGGAAAAACAATATCTTATGAGAGATAACTCTGGAGAAATGAGTAATGACTGACTGCTATGTTATTTATTAGAGCGCTTTTGTATGTTTCCTTCAGCCTTTACACCCCCCCGCACACCTCCGCTTTCTCTCTACATTTATCAACTGAGAAATCTGGGCAAAGTGATATAAATGTGTTTGGGGTAAAATGTCACCAGAAGTATATACAGTATGAGCAGATCATAAACATCCTGTAACTGCAATCCTTTTCACAGGTTGCCATTTCATTCTTCTTCTTCTCTATAAATTCCATTGAAAGACTCAAACAGGATTCAGTTTCCCCAGTTCCTTCAAGTTAACTTGGTAGTAAATGTGTCTTTGGGGACTTGCAGCAAACAACTCACAAGAAGGTATGTTTGAAATATCCCTGGTTGCTAAATATGACTCCTCATTACTGACTGTTTTGTTTATGTCTTCGTATAGCTGCACGCCCCTTCAGTAAGAGAGATATTAGCAGTATTGTTGAATCAGATGAAGATTAATTGTTATTGTATTGCCGTTGGTTGCTATGCTTACTTTCCTGTTACTAAGCAATAACACTATATAGTGTCTATAGGGCCTTGGTAAAAGCCAACTCGGATCGTTACACGTTCGTTTTTTGGGCCGAACAAATAATTAGAAAAACAAAAAACAAACAAAAATAAGTGTTGTACCTTGCCCTTTTTTTCTTCTTTCTAATTATTTGTTCGGCCCAAGAAAATTGTGTTTGTTGTCATGAGTTGTCACGATCCGAGTTGGCTTTGACCGAGGCTTACAGGTCTTTAAATAAATACTTTATGAAACATCTATGGGAAATATTAATTGGAAATTGTCTTCCGGGTCGCTCATCAGGGGCGGGCCTGCGACGCTCTATTTGCTCCTAGTGTGAAACACTACATAAGCACCTTAAGAAACAGCTCATTGATGTCCTGCAATGAGCCAAACAGAAGCTGGCAATATATGTAATTATTCTACTGTACCAATCAGCAAGGCACGTTTTGTTTTTCATAGCCTATTTCAACAACAAGGCAATTCAACGTGCTTTACACTAAACATTTAGACATAAGACTCGGAGCACATTACGTAAACACATTATAAAAGGACATTTGAATACAATTAAATTAAGGAGAAACCGATAGGGATTTTTGCGATGTCTTTCCACTAACACAGGTCGACAGTTTCAATGGACAAGCAAGCGCACGACTCTCCATAATGCCATTTGTCTTGGTTTTTTTTTATGAAGCATTCATTATGTAAATTTCACGTATTGTCCGTGCAGTATCTTTAACAGTCTTTATACGGTATCTTGGAGTTCTTTGAGGTCTCCTAGCCAGGGAGACTCTGACACACAGCGGTGAGACGGCAGTGACATTTTGTCACCGTGCCTTTGCAGGCGAGCTAAGGTCGAGTACCACCACCGACCGGGCATCACGCAGATCCCTGCAGATTCTGAAAGGGGTTACTTTCACCGCCAAAGAGCATTCAGAGGCAGGGGAAGATATTGAGTCACCCTGCCGTACAGATAAAAAGACCCTCTCGTGCCCACAAACCATCGGATCAAAGGGAGGGGTCCCCTGGCCCGAGGGCCGTACCGCAGATCTTTTGATTCCCAGAAGGCGTGTCAACTCGTTCCGCTATGCGTCCGCCCCTCAAGGACTTCAGACATGAGGACATCTGCTCGTCTCTCCCGGCATTATAGATTTTTTTTCCATAGTCCGCCTGACGGATTAAGCATAGGAAAATCATATGGACTTAGAGGCTTGGCCTCAGTGGTTTTGGAATAACAGTGCGATGAGGGCTGACTTGTTAATAGAGAAGAGGTAATAGCAGAGACGTATAGTGAGTGAGTTGGAGGGATTAACTTTTTTGTATTTTGTATTTGTATTACTGCATGGTGGTGGATTTTTTTCACGTTCACCATCTGCAGCTTGTTCCCAGAGAATTTAACCAGTGTATAGTTTGAAGGCACAAGGATAATGCAGAGCACTGAGCAGGTGATGGAAGTTGTCATTGCAGTCCCTCCCCTTCACTATTTTCAGTCAAATGGGCAGGTGGAACACCAAAAATTTCAACTGTGCTAACTGCTAATAAGCCAATCTGGAATAAAGTGAAAAAAGGGTGTTGAAACTTTGGAGTAATGACAGCAAGAGGGGAAATAGTTTCAGAATATTCCTGTGGGCTGGTTCTATACATTTGAACGCATTTGTTTCCTTGAAAGGTCCTCCTGCCTCGCTGTCACAGTGTGTTTTAACAGTGGGAGAACAGTATAGAGCACCCCTTAAACTCACTGTAATCCACCCACCCACTCAAACGTATGTATGCACACACACACACACACACACACACACACACACACACACACGTGCAGAAAGGCCCAGGCATCCAGGTGCGCACACCACAAATCAAAAATGAAGGAAAACACATGTCAATCAACCCCAACTGGCCAACTCCCTTCTAACCCGAGCAGTAGCCTAGTAGTGTCGTTGCTGTCGGGAGAAAACCTCATAACTCCATTTTTGAGGTTTTTGGCATGAAGTGCTAATGAACACCCTTTACGTCTGTGTGTTATTTCGAACATATTGAACCAATGGAAAGTAGTAAAAACCACCTCTCCCCCTCTCATGGAAGTAATTGACAACATATAAAGTTACAACACCAACTTTGATGAGACTGTATTGCTTTGATTTAAAAATATATAAGGTTTTCTTAATTTCCTGAGAAATGTATATTTTTCATTTCCTGAAAAATGAACCTTTTGGAGTTATGAGGTTTCCTCTCGACAGCAGAGATATAATAATTTTCACCAAAGACGCTTTATAGCTCCCATAAACAGAAGAGAGGGAAGAGAGAAAGAAAAAAATGGGAGAGGTGACCACATTTGAGGCCATTCTCTTCTATTCTGTCCACTCCCCCTCCCTGCCTCACTCACCGCATATCCTTTCAGCCCCATTCTCCCGTGCCCAGGTCCTCTGACAGGAGCAATCACGGCCTATTGAAAATGCCCGTCTCATCAGAAAATGGCAGCATGTAGAAATCTATAAAAGGTTTTAATGTCAGGGGCCCCGTGATTGCCCGGGCTTTTATCAGTCATTCACCAAATCATGGCGTCAGACACTCTTCCTGACAGGAAAAAAGACAGGAGGAGTGCATCATGGGTAATGGCAGGGCTGTGCTGCAGGTGGATGGCCCATACCTTATCAATACTAATTGTATCTGCTTGACAGAGATAATTTTCCTCAGTGCCATAATTTGCCCCAATGTTCCTATAGAGAGAGGGGGGGGGGGGGGGGGTGCTTCAGAAAGAGAGACATACAGATTATAGGCTGAGGCATGGGTTTTGTTTCAGAAAATAAAAAGTACAAAATTACAGAATTGAACGATAGGCCTATTAAAGGATTTATTTTCCTTTGAAACTAACACTTAAAAAGTCAACAAAGAAAGCTACTTTGGCTGAAAGCAACTCAAGGATCTGAAGATGAAAGAAACCCAAAACGTGCAATATTTGCTCATTTCCAGGATAGGAAAGGAAGGATTTTTATTTATTAAAGAATAACATTGTGCACTCATCCAAAAAATTGAGCACATCATCCATCCATCAGGATGTTTTCATGCATGAAACTTGATTTAGGAAATTCATTTCAGCATGTTTACAGTAGCTATTTGGCCATGTTCATAGCAGAGATGATCAAAGGCAGCACGCAGCCTGTGCCTCAGACATTTAAAGCCAGACATTATTTACCTAGCCAAATGAAACACCTCCTGGTGAGCCATGCCGGTGCATTTTAATGAGTAGCTTTGGAATCAAACAATCATGCACAGAGACATATTGAGGGTGCAGGGTTACGTGGCAATAGTTTGCCAAACGGAACAGCCATGTCATTTTGATGAGTGCACTCAATCAGGTCTCCACAGCAGATGAAAAATACAGCAAAAGCTTAATTGCTTTGGCCATTCTTACACAGGAAAATCTTCAGTGTTAATTTAACTCTGAGTGCGTGCAAAACATTGAACCAAAAGGCTGTAAGAGTCTATTATTAAAACAGATGATTTTACATGGATGAGAATGTGCTGTCAGACTTTTGAGGAAAAGCAGTGGGAATTTCCGCAGGACTTACGTCTGTTTGTAGTGGATTTCAAACATCCATAAACACGATTGCTAATGTACGTGGCACTTTTGATTACCGCCCGTGGCAGCAAAGAATGTGGCATCTGTTCACTCCAAGGACAAGGTGTAGTGAACCACCTCCTATATGCACAGAGGATCAAGGCTAACAATCTGCCATCAGATGGGGGAACTATATAAAATAAACACATTTCATTTTTTTCCTGTTAAAAGTAAAATATGTGAATATTTACAGTATCTACAAGGTAAAATATTAAACACAGTATTTAGTGAATCCAAGGTCCCTGTAAAAAGTACACACAGTTTAGAGGGTGTCAGGCTGCCGACCAGGAGTATGTGTGTGGAACCAAGCAGGAGAACGAAACACAAGAATGTCTGGTAGAAAACACTTTACTAAAATAATAGGATCAAAAGAACACAGGAACGCCACACATACAAGAACAGCAGCGCAACGCTGGCGTAACACCAAACTATAATCCGACACAGAGTCCAGCAAACACACCACTTAAATCACAGAGTCAATAATTGGCACAATAGTTCACAGCTGTGTTCCCAGGAGGAAACTGTCTCTCAGGTAGGGTGGAGGAGGGGAATACAACAGGGTAGGTAGGAGAGAACATAAGGGTGGCGGACCAGGCATGGGACGTTCTGGGACAGAACGTGACAGCACCCCCTCTCTAAAGGCCCGCTCCCCAGGGACCGAAGAAAGAGACTGGGGGGGGCAAAGCCAACCTGGAGACCAGGATCCGGACTCCTCGTGGGGGGTAGGGTGGGGCATAGGGTGAGGAAAACTGCCAGGGGTGGGTAGGCACAAGCAGGAGAGAAAGGACAAGGGGTGAGAGACAAATTCAACACAACACAGCTCAAAAGAAAAAAGCCTCGCAGGACTAAAAAAACAAAACACAGTAGAAAAAAACCACTCAGGGCTAGAACATACTAAAACGACCCCCTCGGGGCACTCAGGAGCTCTCCGTAGGAGAAACGCTTAGAACTAAAGCCTCGCACGGCACAACTAGCGTTTACCAATAAAACAGAATTAACAAAAAGGCATCAAAGCTTAAACGTGCCTTACGGGTCTGACAGGGCAGCGGATGATGACATGGCCAGGTAGGCCGCAGTATAAGCAGAGGCCTTCCCTGATCCGTAGGTCCCTCTTGGTGTCTGGACGCCGACCTCCCTCTCCGGGCTGGAAATCCATGGAACGCCGCTGACTGAAACTCGCCTTCTCTCTCTCGACAGAAGGACCCCAGGACGGCTCCGCCGCACTGGTCCCCGGAGAACCGAAGACGAAGGTGCCTCTCCTAACCTCCTCCACTGGCACGGTTTGTGTCTCAGCATTACACGCAGCCGGCACGGTTTGCGTTCCCACTTCCCTAGTGGGAACTCGACGTACCGCCGGATTTAAGTTGAGCCCCCGGAGCGTCAGCATCATAACGGTGAGAGGACCGGCGATTCTTGCTTCTAACGCCGCGAAGCGTTCGTCCAAAACCCGCTCCAAACCACCCTCCTGGTGGTCCTGGCAGCTGTCCCCCTCCGACCCGCTCCATGCTGGTTCCATATTATGGTCGGATTATACTGTAAGGCTGCCGACCAGGAGTATGTGTGTGGAACCAAGCAGGAGAACGAAACACAAGAATGTCTGGTAGAAAACACTTTACTAAAATAATAGGATCAAAAGAACACAGGAACGCCACACATACAAGAACAGCAGCGCAAAGCTGGCGTAACACCAAACTATAATCCGACACAGAGTCCAGCAAACACACCACTTAAATCACAGAGTCAATAGTTGACAATAGTCCACAGCTGTGTTCCCAGGAGGAAACTGTCTCTCAGGTAGGGTGGAGGAGGGGAATACAACAGGGTAGGTAGGAGAGAACATAAGGGTGGCGGACCAGGCATGGGACGTTCTGGGACAGAACGTGTCAGAGGGAATGGATATCCCAGTGGAGAGACACTGTAAAAAAGTACACACAGTTTAGAGGGCAGGGATATCCCAGTGGACAGACACTGTGGGATATCCCAATAATCCCATGTGGACATAAACTGTCGACGGGGTGATAATAATAATAATAATAATAATAATACAAATTATAAGGCGCCTTTCAGGGCACTCAAGGTCGCCGTACAACAAGTTAAAAACAGTTGACACAAAACAGTTAAAAGCAAAAGCAGACAATAAAGTATAGCTTGCAGCAGAAAACACAGATCATCATAGGCCTGCCTAAACAGGTGGGTTTTGAGGTGGGTTTGAAATGAGGTGATTGAGTCCATGTTTCTTATATCAGGGGGGAGGGAGTTCCAGAGGTGAGGGGCAGAGCGGCTGAAAGCTCTTGATCCCATGGTGGACAGACGGGCTGGGAGGACTTTCAGTTTGATGGAGGAGGCAGACCGAAGAGACCGGGTGGGAATGTCGATGTGAACAAGGTCAGACAGATCAGGGGGGGGGGGGGGGGGGTGAGGTTATGGATGGCCTTGAAAGTATGGAGAAGGATCTTATAGTCAATGCGGAATTTGATGGGAAGCCAGTGGAGTTGGTGAACCTCCGATGACAGGGGTTCTGGTGATGATACGTGCTGCAGCATTCTGGACCAGTTAGAGTTTATGGAGAAGTTTGTGGGGGAGACCAAAAATAAGGGAATTACAGTAGTCTAAGCGGGAGGTGACGAGAGCATGAACCAGGATTGCGGCAGTGTGGGGAGTGAGTGAGGGGCGGAGGAGGTTGATGTTTCTGAGGTGGAAGTATACCGGATGGGGTTGTTGTTGATGTGGGTGTGGAATGAGAGTGTGCTATCGAGGACGCCACCCAGACTCTTAACCTGAGGGGAGGGGGAAACCGAGGTGTTGTTTATGGTGAGGGTGAAACTGGGTTGCTTGGAGAGTGTGGATTTGGAACCAATGAGGACTACCTCGGTTTTATCACTGTTTAGTTCGAGAAAGTTTGAGGTGAACAAGGATTTAATTTCCAGTAAGTAAGGAGGGAGGAGGGTGGGAAGGTGGAAGAGGGTTTTGAGGAGACGTAGAGCTGGGTGCCGTCCGCGTAGCAGTGGAAATGGATGTTATGTTTACGGAAAATCTGTCCAAGGGGGAGGAGGTAATGATGAATAGGATGGGTCCCAAGGACAGAGCCCTGGGGGACACCAGAGGAAATGGGGGAGGGATGGGATGTGAATGATTTTAACTGAATAAACTGAGTACGGCCGGAGAGATAGGAGTGAAACCAGTCTAGGGGTGTGTCAGATAAACCAATGATGAGCATACCGTGTTGTGGACAGGAAATGGCATCCTGCTTAATTTCCTCCAATGGGCCTGAGACCGACCACCCCCCCGCTATAAATTTAAATGGAAGATGCTCAGTGGCTTTTTGAAGCACCCGGAAGACTGCCGGAAGTACAATTATAAGTCAATGTGAGTGGAAGTTATGCCCGGACCTCAAATGTGTGGGCTGAAGTGGTTCATGTATGTTTTGTAATAAAAAAAAATCAAAGTAACTAGTCTAAAGATTTCAAATAAATTGTAGTGGAGTAAAAGTTAATTTTGGGGTCTTCAAAATGAAAGAATCTGCTGCATCTGGAGGCATAGTGACATACAGACTGATTCAATGTTGCAGTCAAAGAGTTAATGGAACCAGCGAATCAGTGGCATGGACTAATTAACCACAAGCAGGTGCCATTTGCCACAGCTGTTTGGCAATCTGCATCACCATCTCTCCACCTCAGAAAGAAGGGATGATACAGAATAATACTGTACAAACAATCAAGCAAAATCCCAAATAACCTTGTTCATAGATACAACACAGTTTGTCTTCAATTTATTAATGCAGTTAAAGTATTTTCACCGTAAATGCTAAAAGCTAATGTGCTGGGTGATATAGTGCTGCTTACTCGAACCAAACAGAAGTCGCCACAGAGTGGCTGCAGTGGCTGTCTGATGCGGGATATGGCTAGACAAAATGCCCTGTAGCCTATACAGTTATTATTTTCTGCATTTGTTCAGCGTAAAACAATTCCTCTCGTGAAATTGTCCTCCTGAACACTGACAGCATAAGCAGTGCATCCCAAATGGTCCATAGCGGATAGCATCTTTACGCGTTTAATGCTATTTATCCTTGGTCCATGTTGCATTCGCAACCTGCTGTTCTTGGAATGCATCTCCACACATCTAATTTAACAAGCCATTTAACCCAGTGGTTCCCAAACGGTGTGCTGAGGCACAGTGGTGTGCCCTGATGCGACACAATAGTCCGACATATGTGGCCGGATAAGACTCACATGTGGCTCCGACACACATGGCCGGTTAAGACTCACCTGTGACTTCCCTGTGCGCTTAGGGTTACGTTAGGGTTTAGGGTATAGGACTATTGCGCGTCGGACTGTTAAGACGTCGAACCAAAGATATGCACCCGACACAATGTGTGAAAGGGTTTTATTTCCTGGCCATGTATGGGTATTATTGAAAAACACATAACCTAGCTGAGAACAAAAGGAATATATTGGTAAAACAAAATTATGAAGATATCCATTCATTCTCTGTGGTCAGCAGCCTCTGGAGGAAAAAGCAGCACATGTAGTACAGTAAGTAAGAAGCAATCATTGGTTAAACAAAGGAAAAAAATGTGTTGCATTAAACTGTGAGCTTGTGCATTGGCTATATTTCGCTATGAAGGTGCACCTTCACATTTGGACTTGACCATTGGTGTACCGCTGTATCTATTTCTTGTTCCACCACTCACACAAATCCTGCCTGTTGCACCAATCAGTTCCAGGCTGGGTGACAAGGGAAGGGACGAAGAAAACAGATTAAGGTACATCCTTAAATTCATTCAATATTCATTGACAACCCCCCCCCTCTCTCTTTCTCTCTCTCTCACGCACGCACGCACTCTTACAGGGCTTGCCGTCTTGACACGCCTGCCTATACCTTCACCTCCACTTGGCAATGTGGAACAAATTAGTTTTGCACCAGACAGAGCACAGTGTCTTCTCCTCATCATTCAGACCAGAATACACTGTGTGCGTGCGTGCGTGCGTCCGTGCGTGAGTTTGTGTCTTTGTGGGTGTGTGTGTGTGTGAGACAGAAAAAGACAGATGAAGAGAGGCATGTATGTACTCTACTGTATGTATTCATGTATTAAACATGTACATGAGGCGTGTTGCCCCACTTGAACAGCAAAGGTCAGTCAAGGTGAATTTAACAGCTCGGCGTGATACAAATAATTATGGCTTGCAGCCGTGCTGCTGTTTTACTGTATGTATTATATTATATGGCTGGATCGCTGGCTTGAATGAAATGGCCAACAGGAGAGACATCTTAGTAAACTCACCGTCTGCTTTTGATCTGAATGTTTTGTGTGAGTCAGTCGGGTGATAGGAGTGTGTGAATAATATGTGTCGATGTGATTAGATGCATGTGTATGGGTGTGCATGCGCATGTGTGTGGTGGCTCAGAGTCTGTGCCTGATGATTAAAACTCAGATATCTCCCCTGGTCAAGGGGGAATTCCCTCTTAGACTATTGGTTGAGACGTTGGCTTTCAACACGGCTTAGAATCCCAGGCGTTAACATTGATGCGATTGGATGCACGGCGGTGTGTGTGTGTGTGTGCGTGAGTGAATGTGCGTTCATGCATGTGTAGCAGTATAGTAGCCTCTGCCTGATGATCAAAACTTAATGGGCTAATGGTTAATATGTTGGATTTCCACGCTGGAGACAAGGGTTAGAATCCTGGCCGGCCCGTTACACATGTTGATGATACACAATCAGGTTAAGGTGCACCTGATACCGATTGATGTATAAGTATCACACTTAACGAGTTCGCCGACTGATCGAATGGCACATCAAATTCCAAATCAAAGTTCCATTTGGACCTGAGCGGCTGGTTGGGACATGGGTCAAATTGTAATTTAAATGAGTTAAATGATCCTATACGCTAGTATACGGCATGATAGCAGCAGTAGCGATAGGAGCTGTTTTCACTGAGATAGGAGCTGTTCTCATTATCGGAGCTGTTCTCGCTATAGGAGCTGTTCTCATTATAGGAGCTGTTCTCATTATAGGAGCTGTTCTCATTATCGGAGCTGTTCTCATTATAGGAGCTGTTCTCATTATAGGAGCTGTTCTCATTATCGGAGCTGTTCTCGCTATAGGAGCTGTTCTCACTATAGGAGCTGTTCTCACTATAGGAGCTGTTCTCATTATAGGAGCTGTTCTCATTATCAGAGCTGTTCTCGCTATAGGAGCTGTTCTCACTATAGGAGCTGTTCTCATTATAGGAGCTGTACTCACTGCAATATGAGCAGGGCTCACTACAGAAGCAGATGGGCCGCTTCAGGTTTCCCCAGTTAGGATGATTGAATCCTAGCGGATCGATCATGCTCAATCAATCATAGAAGTGCAATAACATTAGTCTAAATACTCACATATTGGCCATCACTGCAATTATTCATCTGCAGAATGTGGTCATATGTTCTGTTGGAGGTCAGGGATGTTGATTCATGCTCGAGAGATGACTGAAATCTGTCCGATTCAACATATTTGACTCAATGTTCTCTGATCATTGTACTGCACATGGTAGAGGATGTATAGTATAATAGTCTCTATTCGGGGGGGGCTTACGTTAGTCAAACATAACAATAGTCTGACATACGTGGCAGGTTAACATTCACACGTGGCTCCGACGTGCGTTGCCAGTTAAGTCACAGGTTAAGTTAGGGTTTGGGGTAGGGTGTCGGACTATTGCATGTCGAACTGTTAGTACGTCGGTCGGACCAAAGATATGCATCCTCCCTATATTCCGGGGGCAAACATTCATTGAAAATAGCATATCTACAAGCTCACAACAAGCCTGTTGCGTTGTTTGCGCTTGTAGATCGTAGATCTAGTAATTTGGTGTAGGGCGGAAAAGGTAGTGGACCTAGTATAGTATAGTATAGTGTACACCAGTCAACAAAGTATATACCGTAGTATGTAAGTGTATACCCAGTATTTGGTGGTGTAGGAAGTTTTATTTTTATTGTTTGCAGAATGTTGACAGAGGCATGTATAAAAGGCATCCAGCAGTGCAAAAGTATGAGCATTTTTTTCTCCTTGGTAATCTGCAGTGCCTCATGGCCCAGAAGTAGATCACGCAGCAACAAACAGCAAAACAGAGAGCGGGACAGCACAACACCGCAGCAGATGTTAATAAAATGTAAATCATAATAATCGTGTTCCAGGAGGCCCCCAAAATGGATGATGTCATTAGGGGCACAGCCGGAGCCTGGTCCCAGAACAGCTCTCTCAGGTGGAATATACGGCGGCCTTACTATTCTCCAGCTGAAACGTAATGTAGCGTCCAATTCGTGCTCTCCTCTCAGAGGGGGAGGCTGCTTGCTTGTTGAATAATTGAGACCCAGATAAAAGACCAACATTAGACTACGGCACAAGCCACTACAGCATGGCCCGCTTTCTCCAAAGCTCTGTTTCCGCAGCCCCGATCGGGCAGTCAACATCTTCTCGTGCATTTATCTGCTCCGACACCAAGGCCATTATACAGCAGTATATGTAGTTAACTGTTCTGTGTGCTTACACTGAGCTGGGTGAAAAAACAAAGCTGTTTTTCTTCATTTTACATTTTATTTTAGTTGTAATGACAATGCCCAATTCCCACATGTAATTCCTGACACTGCTGACCTCTACTTTTGGTTTTGTGGGAGGGTGCAGATAGATGATATGGATCCTACCAGGATCAATACAGTTGTCATTAGTTACGTGTCATGGCAGTACCTCAGTATGAAAAGTACATACGTATAGATTCTGTAGTTCTGTACGAAAAATAAATAAATAGAGATTTAGGGTCTTGCTTGGCCATCTGCACTTTGACTTCCCAGGATTTGCATTTTGAATTGGCTCTTAAAGGGTATAAATATAAATTAGAGATGCACAATATAAAAAGAGATATGATTGTCATAGATGACCGACATCATAGACTGGCCCCACGAAGACCAAGATACACATGGAAGCTATTATTAGACCGCAACGTATTGTTTTGTTTGTTTGTTTGATCTTTGTATCTCACTCCGTCTCTCTTCTTTCTGTTTTCTGTCCACCTGCCTCTCTCCATGGCCCACCCCTTTCATTGTCTGCTTTTGGAGTATAATTGCCTTTATAAATAATTTGTTGTTTGGTCTTGACCCTGCTGATGACTTTCTGAGCGCTGCATGGCTTAGGCTTCGTACACACCTACACAACAAATGTTCGGTCCGTTTGCGATGTCTGATTGCTGCTCCAATTCATTTTCAATGGGAGTCACATGGTTTGACCAAACATTTTTGTTTGATGACGGGGGAGGGGCAGAGGCCTAAGGCCTCATTCACACGCAATCAAACAAATGTTTGGTCGTTTCTTTGTTTTTTTAGGCCACCACAATGCTTTTCCAATGGGAGTCACATGGTTTGACCAAACATTTGTGTTTGATTGCCGATTGCTCCCCCCTCAAACATTTTTTTTTGGTCAAACCAAACATGACTCCCATTGAAAATGAATAGGAGCAGCAATCAAACAGCAATCAGACATCGCACACGGACCGAACATTTGTTGTGTAGGTGTGTACGAAGCCTTAGTGTGTTTAATGTTACTGGATAGAAATGGTCCACCAAAGATTAACTGAGGTGATGTCAGGGTTAAAGCAAAGCAACCTAGGTTGTCTTGCGTCTCGTGGGAGGAGATGAGATGTGTCTAGATTCACTGAAGGCTTGATTACTGTGTTGCCAATCACCCTTCTATTCAAGGTTTCTAGGTGTGTGTGTGTGCGTGCATGTCCACATCCCCCAATACAATTCCTTTGGTAACCGCTCTTGTTTTCAGGACTTTATCCTAAAAGGACAAATGTAACATCTTTCCACCATTGTTGCTGCTTATATTGGGGCATACACAAATCCAAAGTTGCAGGACCCATGCTCACACCTGTGACTGGCACACACCTGCCAGCACTTGAAGCTCTAAACAAAGTGAATGGCAACAGGACAATATTACAACTATATAAACATTGTAAAGGTGACATTTTGTGGGCAGTTTTGTTCTCCACCCAATTAGCAGAATAAGTGGTGATTGGCAGCCAGCAATCAGGCCATGGTCAGCACCAAGGGAGGTAAATTAAGGACAGGACACCAACGTAATTTTCTCTATCCAGCAATTCCAGCTGGAAGATTCGTCGCACTGCATGGGTGCAGGCAAACTGCTGCCGGGTGTTCAATGGAATGCATTGAAGTCAATGAGGTGTTTTGAATTTACTGAGACTTTTGTTAAATACTCATTCCAGGAGAATAAAAGAAGACATATCGCACTTTGTTTCTGCTTTGTGGCAGCAGAAGTGTAGTTAAGCTGTGCCAGCCTTAATTCCTTGTTTGGCTCATTTTCAGCTCCGCTGTACCAGCCTTGCAGACTATGATTGTATATCATTAGCATTAGCTCAGGCTGTTTACCTTTTGCCAGAAACGTTTAGGCCTACATGCGGGAGCGATGCAAGACAAAGTCATAAATGACATCCGAACATGATGGACAGCAAACCTATGAAGCAGAGTTCTGGGGCTTTGAAAATCCTGCTTTTAACCGAGGTAAATGGAGGTGGCTTGCAAATTCCATAGCTGGTGGTGACGGAGGCGTTGCATAGCAACCGGACCAAGGTTAAAAAATGGTTTTGGGCTCAACCGCTATGGAGTAAACGGGGGGCACGAATATGTTCGTACCAAGCAGATAACGTCCCATAGCTGGGGGGTACGAACATATTCGTACTTCACAGAGAAAAATGAAAGAGGAAAAAGTAAGTTGAACAAGTATTGCGAGACTGCCCATCATTGCCAGTCTGACAACCTAATCCTACACCAAAAACCTCGTCACACTCTGGATAGCCATACATGGTTTGACATACTAGTCTGCATACTGAGGGGGCACGGTGGCACAGTTGGTAGTGCTGTCGCCTCACAGCTAGAAGGCCCTGGGTTCCATTCCCGCTCGGGACGCTGTGGATGCTGGCGGCGTGTTTCCTCCTCCGCGTCATCAGTGCCCATACCCGAAGGCGGGGTTGGCGAAAGGGCCTTTCTGTGTGGAGTTTGCATGTTCTCCCCGTGTCCCCTAGGGTAGGTACATGCAAACATGCAGTAATCCTGGTCACTAAACTGCCTCCCCCTGGCCAGCCGGGGCGCCTGATGGAGGGGAAAGGAACTGGTTGGAATAGCGTGTTCCTTCCACGCACTACGTCCAACCAGGGAAACTTCCCCCTGTCAGGTGTAAAGGAGCAACTTGGACACTCAGGCATGAAGGAAGCATGAGTTCAAGTCCGTTGCTCTCCCCTTGTCCCCCATATATGAGGACTAGGTTGGTGGAGGGTGTGTAGAGCCCAGGATCACATTAGATGATTGACACAGGGGTGAAAAATGCATGGCGAATATCGCTCCCGGCACCACTGGGAGGCCGCGCAGGGTTGCCCTGGTTTTCTCAGTCAGGTTGGCCTGAGAGAGCCAGACTTGGCGCCGCGCCTGAACGAGAGTGGACATCATCCGTCCCAGCTCTCTTGACATGAGGCCGAATGCCTCCAGTGATGCGTCGCAGAGGGTGTTGGCGTCTGCGGGCTCTGCGCTCGCGTTGTTCGCCTGCAGAGATGCAGAGAGGGCGAGCATGAGGTGTGACAGGGAGTTGGAGATCCTCCCGGCACGGGCTCCTGCATCATAAGCCCTTATGAGGAGGTCATCGGTGGTCCTGCACTGGGGTCGGGGGCACCTGGTGTCCTGCCGTAGCGCCTCGTCGGGGTCGACAACTAAGGAAGCGATGCAGGGCTTCACAGCCGGCATGCGCTGCAGGCCGACTCCTTCCGGGTTGTCCATGGCCGCGAGGGCACGCCCATCGGCAGAGAGACGAGAGCAAGCCTTCGAGTCTCTCCAGCAAGTGTGTAGCTCCTTCAGGAAGTCCTCTGAGTGAGGAATGGTAAAGCTAGAGGGGGCTGGCTTGTTCTTGAAAAAACGGCTTGACGGGGCTGACTCCGCCTGCTGCGGTCCAGCCAGGCCCTGATGATCAAGAGCCATGTACAGGGCGGCCCTCATGGAGCCCTGCTCAGAGGCCTCGGAAGCCGCCTCTGCCCCATCCGCCTCGCTTTCATCATAGTCATGGAAGTGAGTGGCTGAGGCCGCCAGGGACAGTGTGTCAGGGTCCTGACCCTCAGGGATCAGGTGTGGCATCGGCGGAGTAGGTGGTTCTACGTCCTCCGGCTGGATCTCGGGCTGACGGGCCATGAACATGGCCCTCATTAGGGCCAGGTCGGCAGACATCTGGTCGACCTTAGATGATAGCCTATGGTCAGGCCCCGCCCTTCTCTTGGAAGCAGGGGTCGAGGTAGCAGGTGTGGTGGATCGACGCTTGGAAGCCCTGGTCTGGCGTTGAGTTAGCATGCCCAATGGGGGAAGCTCACCTTCCACCTTCTCCACCTGTGCCAACCTGGCTATCCTCACCTCCCGGGGCATGATGGTGCAGTTCATGCATGGGTTGTCGCCGAGTGCCTCCCTCAGATGTTGGGGGCCAAGACACCCAGGGCAGAGGTCATGCCCATCCTCTGGCCGCAGAGGAGCCTGGCAGGAAGTGCACAGGTGGTGGCGGGGTTCGTCCATCGGTAACCCGCAGATGTCGCCCAGAGCGCGGACGCTAGTTGTTGCTAGGGGTGGAGCCGTATGCTGGAGGGAGGGAGCGCGGACGCTGCCTGTGCCAGCAGAGGCTACTGTTGGCTGTGCTAAAGGCCGCTTAGCTGGAGGAAGGGGGCGTGCACGCCACCTATGCCGGCTAAGGGGTGCTTTAACAGCGATAGAACAGTATATATAATTATATATAGTATATAATAATAATATAATATATATAATATATAATTATATATAGTAGGGCTGTCAGTTCACCTCTATAATCCAATTCGAATTTCATTGCTTCATTATTTGTAATTTTCGAAAATATTCGAATATTTACATTGTTTATTTTAGCTCATATTTAGCCTATAATAATACACAGATTGACGATGCACGTTCTGTCCACTAGAGGGGCCCCCCTTCCAAACGACAAAGCAGTACTTTCAGCCCATGTACTAATGGTTTTCGGCACAAAATAGCGTTTAAACTGTTGTTTTATTGAGCACAGTGCACTCAGCACGGTAAGATTGTTGTCTGTCTATAGTGCAAATGCATTTTACAGTGAACGTTGTATACTTCTGATACAGTATAGTCTGAGTAGTGAGTAGGCTAGTCAGGAATCATGAACTTTTTCTTTTTTCTTTTTAAACAGAATGCTGTCACGATGAACAGGCCATCATTAGTAAATAGCAATGAAGATATATAGAGAAGCCTATATTTTGCGCTAAAGTAATTGTTGAATAACACATAAATGTAGGTTTTAAGGCTAGAATGGCATTGTAGTGGACTATAGTGAGAGGCGAGATTGTCTTTCCTTCATTGCGGGACTGCAGGACTAGTCTGGAGATAGTTAGTCGTGGATGATCAGCTTCAGACAGTCAGTGTTTTTGTTCGTACCTGGAGTTTTGCATTATCTCCGCTGTGCACAGGGGAACTGTCTTTAATATATCCATGGTCGTTTTCAGTTGCTTTCCATGTGCAACACAAAAGTAGGCTACCATGTGTTTGTTTTGGTAATAGCCTACTGCAGGCGCAGCCATGCTGATTCACGTAATCGCGTAGGACAAAATGAAACCAGCCGGACCAACGTTAATGGTTTAATGCACGTAGGACCCGCATTTTCAAACTGTCCACAATATGCGACAGACTCGACGGTACTAATAAAACATGTGAGTGATTCTTCTTAGTTGCAGCGCGCTGTGCGACTGTGCGTGTGTGCATGCGTGCAGAGGAGGGAGGAGGTGACGAGGCGCGCGTGTGTGCGTGCGTGCAGATGGGAGATTTCACAGCGGTAGATTCGTTACTCAATACATTTAGTGAGCGGATAAAATAACATAAAACAAAATAAAAATATTAAATAGAATTAATAAATGATAAAAGCTCCATTCGAATGGCAATTTTAGCTTTCGAATATATATATATTTTTTAATATTCGAATTTCTTTCATATTATGAAATTCGTTCTGACAGCCCTAATATATAGTATATAATAATAATATAATATATAGTTACATATATCTAATTTAACAAACAACAACCTATAAAGAGGCAGTGACTCTATGCCGAAATTAAAGTACACTCTTGAAAACAGTGACGACCAAATCAGTCAAGCTAATTCACATAGCCGGGGTTACTGAAGTACCCTCCAAGATACGCCAAACTTAAACTATAAGCTTAATAGTATAGCATTAAATAAGTACACTACAGTACACAGAATGAGTGTTACTCGAGTTGCACCGTGCTGCGGCGTGCCGCGTCGCAGACACGGCTAAACAGAAAAAAAAACAATAAACAATAAGCAATGTCGACTGACGTGCTGGGAGCGGGCAGCGCTACGCTTGCCGTCACTAGCACTGCAGCATAGCATACAATTCAATTAAATTCATGCATGGGAATTAAACAGTGTAAGCTGGCAAAGAGACCCGAACTTATCCGTTCAGCTTTGACCAGTGCTGAACGGGACGCTATCAGGTCACCGATCGTAGCACGCAACCGTGTGTGTGGCAGGGAAGCAGCGCGCACGCAGCCTATGCGCACAGGGGTTGTTTGCTTACCTTTGTTAGTTCGTTCCCACGGGGAAAAGAAGATGTAAAGTCGATGATAAGAGTCGCAGTTCCTGGAGGGCGAACGCACGCGTCGCTACTCCGACCAATAATGGTCACGGGACTACCAGCGACTCAATAGTTCTGTAACAATGCAGTTCAATTCTGCTGTAGAACTCTGTACTGTGTACAACTTGCGCAGCGAGAAGAAATTAGGAACTGAGCCCCAGGTGACTGCCGGAAGATATAGACTACTCCGGGGGTCATCACGGGGTCAAAATTGACATTGTTGGTATAAAATACTCGACTGCGCATGCGCGAAGGGACGTATTCAGTGCTTAAAGCACCGCCTCTGGCGGTCAGCAGGGACGAAATAGAACGGTTGCAACAATGACAATTAAGGAACCAATTATAGCAAAAATGAGGGAGGTGCGTGGGTCAGTTCAGAATAAGAATAACTAAAGAAATCAGTAAATAAGTTTAACTGTGATTTATTAAATCAAAACAAAATAAAGTTTTCAATCACCAAATGTTCACTTAATCAAATCAAAATGAAATAAAACTGTATCAAAAGGTAAAGACTAAGTGTCCTAGCACTGTCCAAAACTAAACTCATGTGTCCAACAATAAAGCAAATCCAAACCAGTCTGTAGAGTGTGGCCAGTCTCCTCTCGCCACCCTTAAACTCCTTCGTAACGTCTGGTCCAATATCCAATATCCAGGGAAATAATCCAAAATGGAAAGAAGGTCACTAAATCTAATGGTAGAATCCACTATTCAGGAAAGTACTCCGGAAAGGAAATATGGCAAGATTTGGGAAATATTCCTCTTGCTTCTCCAATAGCCTGTCTGTCTCTCTGTTCACCTCCACTCTGGACTGACAGAGTCAAACTCCCCAGGTGGCCCAAACATTGTGATTGCCCATCACTCCATCAGCCAGGTGAGATGTGGGCGGGGCTTCCCAATCACTGACTGTTGCCATAGCAACACATGTATCTCACTGGCTTCTTGTGGCATATAGTCCAGCGGATAACTAGGAAAAACTCATAGAGTAGCAGATTGGTGGAAAATAATAAAGTACATGGAAATTGAAACATTGCAAACAAAAAATACAACAATGTGACACCGTTTGGGACTGGATCTTTCCCTCCCTCTCTCTCTCTCTCTCTCTCTCTCTCCCCCCCTCCGCACGCACTGTTCCTTTGGGCATAGAGGCACAGCGCTGAGGCTGAGCACAGACAGAAAACGTCCCTGGCCTACTCCCCACACAGTGACAGCACTCCATGTTTACGGCACAGAGCCAGACAGAATATTCTGTATAGGCTACACTGCAGTGTTTTTATGTGTTTCCTTAAGCAATTGATTAATGTACTCGTCCTCATTTCGACCAGGGCTTCGGTCTCCTCATTCGACCACTATGAGGTGGTAACGGGACGTCCATGGTAACGGGACGTCCATGGTAACGGGACATCTTTGCGCTGCGTAAAATACCGTCTCCAGCTCCTCCTCACCCGCCACATTGTTTGCTTCATTTCCTTTATTTGCTGCGGATTGCATTCACACCTGCACCGAATCATAATCAAGTGCGATTGGAAGCGAAGCGAAACCTCAGTTTTTGGTCATAGTAGAATGCGGTTCTTTGATGCGCATTAGGATTTGAATGATGCGTCACACCTGCCAAACAAAGCGCACTTTCCGACAATGTGCAGCAGGATTCGTTTTAATCGCAGTAAAGTTTTCTGGTGTGAAGGTCACCTAGGAGCTCAGGTTCGAACTGGCAACCTTGCGGTTACCACCCGGCCACTCTACCCCTGATCCACCGCTGCTCCAAATAGTTGGGAAATAGCCGATCTACAAGCTCACCCTCTACAAGCTGTATATGTAATGTAATGCCGTTGCTATCGGGCAGAAAACGTTGCATATCCATATTTTATTATTTTATTATTTCAACATGTTAATTTTGTAAATGAATGCCTTATTTTGTCATACAAGAAACTGGGAGATCTAAAAGCGTGTTGTGATGTGATACTGTTTAATTAAAAACAAATAATTTGTATATAAAAGGAATAGTTTTGGAAATGTTTACGTCACTAAAAGTACATTTAGGAAGTGTAAATGATTGCAGAGGGTTTGTAGTGGTGTGAGTGCATTCAGCGCATGCCTTGGCTTAAAGCAGTGGTTCTCAACCAGTGGTCCTTCACAGGGTTCCATGGGGTCCCCAGCTAAAGGATGGAGAGTTGGTAACCAAACAAACCCTTATATCTTTAACCATTGAGAGTGTAAAATTAAACCAAATGAACCTGTACGGCTCCATTTGGTTTAATTTTACACTCTCAATAGTAAAAGTATTGTTAATCATCTGTCTGCATTACTTAATTTATTTTACAAGTCTACACAATTAGAGAATGTGGAAGAATTGTTATTTTGATCAAAGGTTGACTGCTGTGTCTATCCTAATGGTGCCACATCAATACAGCATGGACAATATCTTATCAAATGATAATATTGTCTTGCGTTTGAGATGCTAAAATCTCATCAAATGGCGAATAAATAATGGACCTCGATATGATTTATTGTGATTTGTTTGTGTTGTAAAGCTTGATGAATAATTTCAGTGTCAAATATATACTGCATCCAAAGTAATGACATGTGCATTTTGGGGTCCAATCTGGTATGCCATCTGCTTTATTAGTTTAAAAAAAGGAAAAAGGACAGTAATTTTGTATTTTAAAGCACAATGCCTGACACCAGATGGGTAAATAACTTAGCGACATTGTCAACCAGTGGGTGTCCGACAGGCGGGATGACATTTATCTATGACTCCGCCTCCAACCAGTTAATCAGTAAACAACTAGAAGTTCAGGCGCCTCCGGGGTACACGGTACACAGACTTAGTAATGGCAGATCGGGGGGGGCGCTGCTCGCATTCCTCTGTGTGGACAAAAATGTGGGCGTGGAATTCTCTAAAATGTAATGACAGAGCACCGAAGTCTGACGTAAATATGTAGGCTACTTTTTTATTTGCATTGTATAATCCCCATAGAGGGATTTTAGGTCGCCTCATATAAGAAACATTTTTAAAGATCTCTGCGTATAATGATATACCACAAAATAGGATCGCTATAGGGTGAAAGCGGTTAATCTACAAGAACACTTGAGAATAAGACAACAATTTTACTATTGGCAGATAGGACTAATCAAATAACCGAGGACACTGCCAATATTATGGAGGATGAATCTCTAAGCATCAATCATCCCTGTAATCAAACATAACTTAAGATGGTTGACTGATGAAGATCCACTGCCCAGCCAGATGTATTTAAACAGGCTAATCTAGTATGTGACGGTTGGTTGACTGATGAAGTAGCCTGTGGCTCCTTGCTGGTCCTGTGAATGATTTAAGAGAGGTCCAAGTTTAATAGGCCTCCATAGAAGAGGAGGACGGGCACCATTACATAGTACTGTTTACAAGGCTTAGGTCTCTCTCTCTCTCTCTACTTCCCCTTTTGCACAGGCCCTGTGGGGCCTTTTTAAGATGCACAGGTCTGCACCGCAGGGAATAGGTTTGTGTGTGTGTGTGTGTGTGTGTGTGTGCCAGACCATGGCTCCTTCTGTAAGCAAAAGTCAATATAGTTTCAGTCCTTTATGTCTTACTGCCACCAAACAACACAATTGGAGAGGAGGGGGTGGGACGATGCTCATGAGAATTATACACTGATCTTTTACACTGAAAAGCGACAACGTGTCACAGTCTGTGTACAAAAATGAATGACTGAGCATCATTATTTATATTAGATTATTTTTTGATAACGTTGATGTAACAAAACGTTTACTTTTCAAATGGATCCAATCCAATGTCATTAGTCACTTGTTAAAACCTTTCATTGATTAAATATCAATTATTTATTCATAAAACCCACAGACACAAACTTAACCACTTTCAGGTTCACTTTAATAAACACTTTTCAAAAATAGCAGAACATATCTCATCTACAAGCTCACAACTTGTCGTAGTGTGATGCATTGCGATCTTGTAGATCAGCTATTATTGCTATTTTTGTGTGACACTTGTAATACAAAGGCCATTAATTTACAACACACATCATATGTCATAAATATGTTATAATCTTCTATTCATGCATTGTAATATGGAGTCATAAAAGGTCATGAAACAAACTGTATTTATGGATTAATCTTTAATAAAACTATTCTGAGAGCACAATACTTATATCTATCTCTCTTATCACAATTGTAAAATAATGCCACTGTGCATCACAAATCTTTCCTTTCCCGTCCTCCCTCGCAGCCTCCACTGAGTTCAGAGTTGCCACTCTGTATCAGCAGCTGCCAGAGCCCCACATGTCCCTTGATCCTCCAGCAGTGGCTTGTGGACGGACGTGGACTGATATATACACAAGATAGAGAAGGAAACATTGCAGCATATCATGCTGCCCCTCATGCTAGCTGGTATTAAATGGCTGTTGGTGAAGGAACGGAATCCGTCCATGCAGGCGCTATTGTAGTCTGACAGCTGTAGAAGTCATATATGCCATAAGCCTTGCCAATGCACTTATTTTTGGATAAAGTACAGGCCATGTGGATGGAAAGTGGTTGGGCGTGGGCCGATACCTTGGAATAATGTCCGCCGAATGTGTTGTGTGTGTCGAAAAATACAAGTTGAGTGATTATGCTGTGGAAAGCTAGGCGCAGCAGCTGGTGGAAATAAAATAAAACGTAAAAATAATATGATGGCGATGTAGAAGGAAGATTCTGCACCTTAGAGAGAGAGAGAGATGCTGACCATTTATTTCATCCAAAACCTCAAAGTCAAGGGGGAACAAATCTTCACATTTATTCATTTTATCTCAACAGAAGAACTCTCTAAAACTCTACACTAGAAGGTCTGAGAGGTCATTTTGACCGTTTTATTATTATTTTGAAGTTGATTATCTTTGCCCATGAAGCTTTCAGAATGAGCATCATCATCCATCACCATTCTATCATCTCAGAAAATCTTGACATCTGAAAAATAAATCTAAATGTGAATTTAAGCACATGCAAATTTAGCTGATTTTACTTCAGACCTTCAAGTGTTAAACCTAATCTTATTGCTAACCTTATTCTCAGCAAAACAAATGCAAGAATACAAGAACTGCATGCCCCATCGAGCGGTTGGCATGAAGTTGGCGGGGAAAAAAATAGGGCAAGCGTGTTTTAAGGCAAAGAAGTACAAGGTTTAAGTGGTTATATTAAAGCACAGAGATTATTGAGTGTATATACAAACATTTCTCTGTGAGCCAATGTATTCAGAATATCACCACCTCTAGTAGATATCATGACTTTCTCAATCCTATGGAGTTGTAACGAAGAGGTGAACAATGATTTGCTTCAGCATACTATTTTGCATAATATTTTTTTCCTGTCTGCATAGCAGTTTGTGCCTCAGTATTCTTTGTTTAAAGGGTTTGTTCAACATGCAGTATACTAGACCACAGGGACGCAGTAATACGTAAATCATATAAGTTGACATTAAGTTAATGAATTCAGAAATAAGAATCTTCCTCCCAGTGTGGGGATGATTGAACGACTCTGTACATTTCACACATTATACCGTATAGGTATACTGTTGTTGTGAGCCATATGGTCATATATTTAGATGTGACAATATTGAATACTGAATGGGCTACTCTTTCCTTAAACCGAGTAGCCGTGTGTGTGTGTGTGTGTGTGTGTGTGTGTGTGTGTGTGTGTGTGTGTGTCTGGTACTGTGCGCTTCACGCATGTGTATTGTGCGCGTGAACATCATCTAGATCTTATCAGTTCTGTTTGAAAAAAAAAACTAACCTACTGTGGTATTATTATCATTTCACTATCAAGGACCACACCACCAGATAATGTTAATAAGTTTAACGAAATGTATTTTGTTATGTATTAACAAAAAGAAGAATGCATAAATCGATTAACGAAATGAATAATGTACAGAGCCATGACTCACGACAGGTCATCTGGTCATCCAGCTGGTCATTGGAGAACCGTGGGTTAGATGGGCCTTTATAGATGGGTGGAGGTGACCTGATTGGAGGTGGCTTGAGGTGGACGTAGCTGGTATGGAGGTGTGGTACCGTGGGTTAGATGGGCCTGGGTGGAGGTGACCTGATTTGAGGTGGCTTGATAGGAGGTGGACATAGCTGGTATGAAGGTGTGGTACCGTGGGTTAGATGGGCCTGGGTGGAGGTGACATGATTGGAGATGGCTTGATAGGAGGTGGACGTAGCTGGTATGGAGGTGTGGTACCATGGGTTAGATGGGCCTGGGTGGAGGTGAGCTGATTGGAGGTGGAACAGTAGGCCTACAGTACACTTGACTCAGAAACCGGTACTGTCATTTGATTCATACTGAAATCACTCAGACAATGAAATATATATTTCATGAATCTGATCAAGGTATAGGTTGGCATTTTGATAATGTTTCAGTGAGAGAACCTGAGAGGAGGTTCTGTGATGTATTATTTTTTCAAATTAATCACTTTCAGATAATTAAAAGGAGCTATACATACATTAGAGGCCACTTATACAGGCTTATTTTGCCTACCCTTTTTGAAAAAAATAACTTTGGTTTCAAAGATAAAATAGAAAGTAGTAACACATTGGTATGACTAAGCTAAATTCATCAGATAAATTTAAAAAAAAAGCAAAGAAATCTAGGCAAACATCTAAGCAAAAGACAATTTTTACATACTCTAATTTGAAGAGTAACAAAAGTTCCAAAATTAACAAGTTTCAAAACAAAAATTTATATAATTTTCAAACATTATTATAGTGAAAAAAGTACAATTTGATTCTGGTTCCCCATTGACCAACACCAAGCGGGAGAGACCATACTGTGTTGCTTTTTAACCACAGAAAATGGGTCCATTTCTACACCCTGATGCTTCACCATACCATACTCTGTGACTAGTAGGTCACAGAATAAGGTTCTGGCTCCACACACAGATTTACATACACATACATACTCATCTCAGCACTTACACCCATATCATGCTTACACACTTATACACATACATGCAGTACATACACTCACTCAGGCACGTAACTATGTTCAAGGAGAAGCACATTAAACAAATCAACTTTTTCTTCTGTACACTGGCATTTTTAATTATAATTATCTGTTTGATTGAGTGCTTTATCATAGTAAAGTTTTATATTTGTTTAATAACTTATTTTTTTAACATATTTTTAAATGTAGTGACAGTTTTGCACATTTTTAGTTCTCTATCTAAGTTATTCCATAAGTTCACCCCTTTTACCGATATACACCTGCCTTTTATGTTGGTTCTAGCACTTCTTGTTTTAAATATACACGTACCCCTGAGTGCATACTGGGATTCCCTAGCCTCGAACAGCTCCTAGATGCAGGGTGGAAGTATATTATTATGTGCCTTGTGCATGATTACAGCTGTATTTAGGTCCACTAGATCTTCTAATTTGAGAGTTTTTGTACTGGTTGATGTGTATGTGTTCCCCCATACCTCCACACAGTAGGTTTTTTTTTATTTTTATTAGATGCAATTGTGAACAATAGCCAAGTAATACATAGTAAATACATATCCATTGGCCAATCAAATGGTTCACTGCAGCTCAACAGTCAGTGTGAGGGGTGGTCAGGAGATGTCTGTGGGCTCTGCGTTTAAAAGCTTGAAGGCCGTTGTCTGTGATGGAGTCCACTACATGTTCTGGTAGGCTGTTCCACACCTGAACAGCAGTGTGGAGAAAAGTTCTGTCCAATGTTAAGTATGGAAGTATGAGGGAGCAATACAGTATATGAAGTGAATTCCTATTTTCTAAATGTTTCATTTTATATAATATTGCAATTGATTTTGATATTTTTGTTTTTGTGTTATCTATATGGGGTTTCCAACTGAGTCTATTATCTATTGTTATTACCAAGAATTTATGCTCGTACACTCGTTCGATTTCGATGTTATTAAGATAATTTGACTGGAGTCTTAATTTTTCTATTGGAGAAGATGATATATTTGGTTTTGGATAAGTTCAATGATAATTTGTTGATATCAAACCACTTCTTGAGGATCTCTAGTTCCCTTTCCACTGCCTGCAGGAGCTGCCCGATGTCTTTCCCGGAGCTATATAGATTGGTGTCATCAGCAAATAGGACGCACTTCATCAGTGGCAATGCTTTGCATATGTCATTTATGTACATGATGAATAATTTGGGGCCCAATACGGAACCCTGTGGCACTCACATGTAGTTTTCTCATATTCATATACACTTTTAACAAATATAGTATGTGGATTTTGGTTAATAATTGAGTGGTCCAGGCCTTCCTTGTCTCCTGGCTCGGCTATCTCATTGGCTAGGGTTGGTCCGACTTTGACAAAAAAACGATTAAATTCGTTTGCAATTTCTTTAGTTTCATTTATAATTGTGTTGTCTTTATAGAAGTAGTTTGGATACACACCTTTGCCAGTACCTTTTCTAATTATGCTATTTAATGTTTTCCATGTGGCTTGGATATTTCCTCTTTGCTGTTCTAGTTGTTTATAATAATAATCCTTTTTATTTGATCTTATTATATTTGTCAATTTGTTTTTGTATGTCTTGTATCTGGTCCAGCTGTTACTTGGCTTTCTAATGTATTTATAAAAATATTATCAATTAACGTAGCTGTTTCTGTTGTTATTCTGGTAGGTTTAGTGATTACAGGGAATAGGCTGTTGCTGAACATTGTATCAACAAAATTAAAGTTATTTTTCTCTTTCCATGTGGATTAAGTAGGTCCACATTAAAGTCGCCACATGCTATGTGCACTTTGTTATTAGTAAGACTGCCAAACATATTGTCTACTTTATTATTAAAAGTGTCAAGGCATGTAAAGGAGCTACTTGCATGCAATGTCAGTTATTTCCTCCCTAAAAAACGTTCATGCTACTGGTTCTCTTTCCCCCGGAGAAGGACCTTTAGATCTGGCTATGAGCAGACACAGTCAGTTAGACGCCAACTCATTCATTGTCTTGCCACTCTGACCTTTGTTGATGGTGACTGAGAAAGCACAATCGGTCTTAAGCGTATCAAACTGAACTATATGTGACTTTTCGTGGAGCTTTCCAGATCCAATTATTTTGTCTGGCCCTTTCTGATGCCTTCCACTGTCTTCCTCTTAGCTTAGATGATTGAAATTAGAAACATAATCAATGGCTATGGGCAGCCACTGCCCCAAACTAAAATATTCATGGCATGAGTGATGCTTTGATTATAATTATTTTAGTGAAAAAAATGAATTATACACCTGTGAATTGATACCATGAGTATCTGCAATGGGATATACAATGTTACTGGTTCCTCACTATAGGTTCAAACACCAGCTGAGTGTTAACTCTGTCTTTATGTATGTATCGTGAATCATATGCGACACATTGTGAGCTACACATTTGAAATTTTGAACTTATGCATAATGTGTACATTGTGATGCCAAAACCTATTTTACTCAAGTACATTTTGAATCCCGGACATTTACTTGCAACAGAGTATTTCTAGATTGCCCTATTGATACTTTTAGTTAAGTAAAACATGTGAGTACTTTTTCCACCATTGGAGAGAATGTTGTCCTCATTGACTTGAACGTTTATGTGGTACTTCCCTTTTTATATGCTTACTGGAGATTGGCTTTAGCTCCACTGAGATTCACCGCTGTTGAATCCCACCTCTTTTTCTAACTCATTTCTCGCATCCACAAGGCTCATATTTATCATATTGCATGTGGCATGGGACTAGTTACTACAATCATGCTAATCCAAACATTAGAAGCAACCAATAGTGACAGTTACCATAACAGCCCCACATGAAATATGCAAATATATTCCATCAACAGTGTGATTGTCGGTATCCCCTTGTTGAGACATTAGCTTAAATGAATGTGTATGAGCATTTGATGTTTTTAATAGGCATTGGTTCTTCAACACAATATTATTTGTTTCAAAGTTTGAAAAGATATCCACATTCTTATTATCTGGTGTATACAGGATTAGTCCATGTCTACCATATTGTCACATTTGCAAAGTACACGATTTAACATTAAACAATGGTCCCTTATACAAAGATTAATGCAGTTCCAAGGAGAAATTACATTTTCCTATTATTCTCAATTGAGTTATTCTGGGACAAAACAGTCGTTCCAATATGTTGATACTGATCTATAAGTTATTCAGACATGAGATTTAATGCAATTGAACAAACTAACAAAACATTATCTTGACAAATGCTATCTTGCGGCCCTGGCAGCGCTAGCTGTTACAGAGGCTGGCAGTATTTCTCCCCATCATGTCGCCGTGCCATGCAGCATTCGTTGATTCATTCTTCCCAGAGAAACTAGAAAGGTCAAGAGCTGCATCATCACCAAGGCCTCCTCTTTCAAAAGGTTCTCTCAGGTTGCCATGACGCCAGAAGTGAATACAAGCGCCACGTATCCTGTGTGTCTGATGTGTGCAGTGGTGGAAAAAGTACAAAAATATTTTACTTAAGTAGAAGTACTGATTCTCTACTTGAAAATTACTTAAGTAAAAGTACAAAGTACCCATTAAGAAAGTTACTTAAGTAAAAGTATAAAAGTACCTCAAATTAAATGTACTTAAGTACAAAAAGTACCCGGTGTAAAAATGTACTTAAGTATAAAAGTAAAAATTACAAAGTACAAGTAAAAAGTACAAGTAAAAAGTACAACATGCTTTTCAAAATGCCTACAAAGAAATTAAGTCCAAAAGTGGCTTTATTTCAACACTCGTCTCGAAACTGGCCATTCATTATCAATGGCATTTAATGTTTGTGTTGGGATAAACACTAGAAACTAAACTGGCCACTCATTATCATTACAAACATTACAAACAACTCAGGGTGCAAGCAAGCTCACACAAAAATATATTTCAGTTTGGGGTCCACAGTAATTTAGGGGAGATTGGGGAGAGCCATTGCAATTTGCAAAACAGACATTATAATTGCGTGAATTCACGCATTATAATTAGCCCTTCACTAATTAAGCCCCACCGACTCCACTTTGCAGGGCAAACTGTCTCCCATTGAGATGCATGTAAATGATTTCTCCATCAAAATAATCGATCATTTCAGTAGCAAGAGCTTGAAAATGTCTTCTAAATAGAGTAAAAAAAGCCTACAGTAGGCTATATGCCTATGCACAGATGTGGATTACTGGGGGATAAAGTTGAAACCGATATCAACTTTAACGACCATCCCGTTCGACAGACGTTTACATGCAATGCACGGTAAAGACGGCTGATGTATATTGGAATACAATTCACATTAATATAGCTTAAATAACTGTTCTAAGTTGTCTCTCAGCTGAGCAAACATGTCAGGACACAGAGGCGTTCTTAGAATAGCCAGTGGCAACTAACTAGTGACCCACAAACAAATGGTTGTCCTTCCTGTAGCCTAGGCTGTTAACCACTACCATATAAGGGGACAATTTGGGACAGTGGGGGTTTGAGGACCCCCACTACTTTTAGCTGTTGTCTTTGATGTCTCTGTCTTGAGTTGTATAAAGAGCTTAGTGAAATGTCTGTCTATGTGTGAGTTCCCCACAAGCCGTGAGGCTGGTTGGGTGCAT
This sequence comes from Protomyctophum bolini, assembly GCF_963924005.1. NCBI lineage: Eukaryota > Metazoa > Chordata > Actinopteri > Myctophiformes > Myctophidae > Protomyctophum > Protomyctophum bolini. The sequence goes on from NC_137863.1 coordinate 50,181,524, forward strand.
ACCTGGAGCTCCATGCTCCATGGCTGTGATCTCTGTTGTATTCTACACTCTACAATAAAATGGACTTCGAAACTTTCATCTGCGTGCACCGTCGTCAGTCTTCTCTCTTGAAGTTGTTAGATAGGAATTATACTTCACAGTGGTGCGAAACCAGGCGCTTTTTGATGCATTTTTTGCGTCAGGCGAGTGAACCAGTGGCATTTTTCAGTCTAATATAGTGTTTTCGGTCGACAATTTTTGGAGGACGACGACGACGGCGGTGGTGCTGCGCGCTGATCGATCCAGCAGCGATTCAACATGATGGCGACGGCCTGCCCGGCGCGGTGGGGAGGTGCGGCGATGGACGACGGCGGCTCTCGAGGATCGGTGACCAGGGCGGTGCACAGCGGCTGGACGGCGGGGTGAGGGTGCGCAGCGTAGCATATACCCCGGCCCAAGGAGCTCATCGGTGGTCAACGATCAAAGGGAGGTGGTGGCGCTCTTCTTTCAACTCTTCACGGCGTCGGCGGTGTACGCCTCTGCTTGGTTCGGCGGCGACGGCGACGCGGCTGATCTACAATCTAGCAACGCAGCACGCAACAAGTTTCTGCCTTGCAGAAGCCTACAGGCTCCTGCGATGACGCGCTGGATCACTTTCTGATTGTTCAGTCATGATTGGACTGTCATGGCTGAAAGGGAGGAGGTGATCATGAAAGTGAATTCAAATCAGAACGAAAGTTTTCGAACAATGGACAACTCTCCATAACAGAGCGGCCTACGCGTCATTGCGGTACATAAGTGTACTGCATCACAACTTCGTTTGGCCTGTGAGCGCTGGCTGATGAATGAACACTCGAAGGTGAGACAGAGAAAGAAGAGCAACATTACAGTGAAAGAAGTTATATTATATCAGATGGATATCGTTCCATTTGATTTCAAATGTATGTCTACGTTTGTAGTTCAACATATAATGGGCATGTATGTTGATTTTATGTGTCGGGTATTTTAATTAGAGAAGTTGACTTAATGGGGATGATGCCTAAGGGGTATTTTGGAACTGAATAGAGATATTTACTGGAGTGAAATTAGTAGATGTTTCTTTGTCAGGCGAAAGACAGCGCTCCTGTCGTACGCATAAGTGTTAATCGTCCTAATTGTGCATAAAGTTCTTATTTATGTTCGAATAAATTTGTGAATGGGTAAAGTCAACAAAGTATTTCTATGACATGTGGGGAAATTCTAAAGTTATACAGGACACTCTAGGATTTTAATGTAAGTATGTAACCTTTAGCATGCAAGGAGACCTGGAGACATACATTCTTTGAAATGATAGGAATATAGAGTTAGGAGGTCGCAGTAGACTGGTTATTTGTGAGCCTTGGTAATCTAGAGTGTTTAGATAATTATGGATGCTCTCTGCATGTGCGAAAAGTGGAGTTAACTAAACAAAAAAACGAATCATTTTTTGGATGACTATGGTAAATTTATCCCTGACATTAGCTGAAGCTAAGAGCTTTAGATGTCAGTTATGAATTTCCGTAACACACTTTGAATTCGATAATTGGGTGCTTTGATAAGGCAAAGGGGTTGGATTCATTTCAACGACGTGTATTTTGTTTCAGTGTCAGATTTCTGTAATACGGTTTATCAGTTATGTCATTTGTCAAATATGTATGAAAGACTGGGATTTTGTATATCATTCTACTGTAATTGTTTGGATTCTTTGTGTCATATTTTTGATGTTCCAGTCAGTCAGTGCAAAAGGGAGGACGAGGGTGAATTGTGTTCCATATCCGTTTTATGAGGCAATTTTGCCTCAAAGGGAGGATGTGATGTATATTGGAATACAATTCACATTAATATAGCTTAAATAACTGTTCTAAGTTGTCTCTCAGCTGAGCAAACATGTCAGGACACAGAGGCGTTCTTAGAATAGCCAGTGGCAACTAACTAGTGACCCACAAACAAATGGTTGTCCTTCCTGTAGCCTAGGCTGTTAACCACTACCATATAAGGGGACAATTTGGGACAGTGGGGGTTTGAGGACCCCCACTACTTTTAGCTGTTGTCTTTGATGTCTCTGTCTTGAGTTGTATAAAGAGCTTAGTGAAATGTCTGTCTATGTGTGAGTTCCCCACAAGCCGTGAGGCTGGTTGGGTGCATACCTGGAGCTCCATGCTCCATGGCTGTGATCTCTGTTGTATTCTACACTCTACAATAAAATGGACTTCGAAACTTTCATCTGCGTGCACCGTCGTCAGTCTTCTCTCTTGAAGTTGTTAGATAGGAATTATACTTCACGGCCTACAGTGATTATTATTGCAATCACCTGGATGGGTGAGTCGTGTAACGCTCCTGACGTTAAGATGTGTATGTGAGTCCCATACACATGCGCTGCATCTGCTGCTATTGCAGTTCTGTTTTCGTCACATAATGTGACGAAAACAGAACTGCAATAACCAGCAGATGCAGCGCACGTCAGACACACACACACACACACACACACACACACACACCACACACACGCACACACACACACACACACACACGCGCGGCTCGCTGTTATTTATTCACCGCACCAGAGAGAGACAGAGAGAGAGAGAGAGAGAGACGGGCGCTTCTTGTCCAGCTTTTTCAACGCACCGCACCACCATGCTTCTGTGTGAATGTGAACGAATGAGTGAGGCGATGACTTTATAAACTTTATGTGGAAAATGCGGAGATTGCGCATATTTCGCGTGGAAATGTGTAGCGAGTAACGAAAGGTGTCCAATTTTAATGTAGCGGATTAAAAGTACGATTTTTTACTTGTAAATGTAACGAAGTAAAAGTAAAAATACAGAAAAATAAAAATAGTAAATAAAAGTACAAATTCTCAAAATGTGTACTTAAGTACAGTAACGAAGTAATTGTACTTCGTTATTTTCCACCACTGGATGTGTGTCACAGAGCATCACGTGTCCTGTGTGTCTGATGTGTGTCACAGAGCGTGTCCTGTGTGTCTGATGTGTGTCACAGAGCGCCACGTGTCCTGAGTGTCTGATGTGTGTCACAGAGCGCCACGTGTCCTGTGTGTCTGATGTGTGTCACAAAGCGTCACTTTCATTCCACAGTACTGTTTACTTAACTCTATCTGTGTCGCCAGTCTTCCCAAGAACGTAGCTAAGCTATGTCGCCATTGCCCGCAATTCATTTCATTCATTATTTTTTTAATTCTCTGTTGGACCTATATGAACACGGAATATATCAAAAGAAGCTTTAGAATGTCTGGATTCATGGAAAAAAATAAACTGAGTTGATAATATGTTTTGTTATGTACATAAACAGATACATAAAGCTTGTTTTCCATGTTTACCTCTGTCTGAAAACTACTATCAGAGTTAGACGCATTTTAATGTTTTTTTAATGTTTCAAACACCTCTAGTCTAGGTTATACTATAGCCATATATCAAATGTGTGTAATTGTAAAAAAAATATATTCAAGGAGTTGACCACATCATTTAGTGTGTTGCACGCTGGATACACGTCCGGCTTGGGCGGCCATCTTAGATTCTAAATAATTAGCGTCAATGCTAGTGAGCTAAAATGAAGCCATCCTTGCTTTAGAAAGCGCCAATGTTCCTATCGGGATCAACGGATAATCAGCAAAGACCTCCGTCCGAACATCGCATGTTTTATCAAAACTATGGAGAGCTCCGTAGGTTTAGAGCTATTCAGCGTTTTAGTCCGGCTGTATACAAGAAGTGAACGGCACTGCAGATGCACGAACCCATCTAGGATCACTGAAGAAGGAAAGGCCAAGCAAAAAAACAAACAAAAACAAAACAAGAAATCAGCGATCCGGTTTGATATCAATAATAAAGCTTATCTGACGTAACGTTCCGCCAATAGCGGTTGCCGGTTGGATTCTAATTGGCGGAACGTTCCGTCACGAGCAGTTAATTAAATACATATACAGTTTTGAGGTAATTTTACCTGCTTGAACATTTCCAATTTACAATACTTTTACTGCTACTCCACTACATCTCAGAGGAAAATGTTGCACTTTTTACTCCAATACAATTATTTTAAAGCTTTATTTACATTGTAGATTTTTTTGATTATTATTACAAAGCACACGGGCGTATCCCAGTGAAAAAGTGACGCATGCACATTGTGCATACCGGTACTCTCCATTGCAGCATTTGTTTAGGTCACTCTGCAGCGCGTATTCCCCACCCTGTGATAAAGGGTTCACTGTCAGATGACTCAGATCTATTGGTAAAGGTTAGGTCAGAGCAGGTCCTATAAACGTTATCCTGCTTGGGCCTGGACCTTGCAGTCATTGAATGGATGGATGGATGGATGAATGGATGGATGAATGAATGATATAATATATAGAAATAATATCTGGGGGGAAAATGTATTATTGATCATCATTTAGATGTCAACAGTGACATCATTTAGATGTCACTGTTGCTGGTTTGCTGGTCCATCAGAGCATGCGTGCGGCCACGCACGCATGCACACACACACACACACACACACACACACACACACGCAAATCCAGTTTTCAGAAATGTACATAATCATGCTGATTATGCAACTCTACCCACCGAATTTCCACCTCACTCCCATGAACAAACACTCACACGGAGACACACACCTGCTGTGCACTGCACTGCAGCACATCATGCACTACACACACAAGTCCCCAAGGAAGCAAATGATCCCTTGCTGGCATTCTACAAAGCCTCCACTGATCTCCCCACTGAGAGGAGCCCCTGGGGAGTCAGCAATCCAGTCCTCAGGCCTCCTCCTCCTCCTCCTCCGCTCCGCTCTGCTCTGGGGTGATAATCCACAGTTCTGCTGGCCTGGTCCGAAACTCCAAACAGGCAGGAGTTCAGGATAAATCCTCCGGGCCATTACAAATCCACCTGACTATACCCTCAAACACAAAGTCCAGGAGGAGATACATCCCAAACATGTCCCCCAGTATAGGGTCATGCCACTATAGGCTTGTTGCTGGATAACTCTGCCAGTTCTCCAGAGGCACTCTCCATCTTGCAGCTGCAAGCATCCGTACAAAGCATGGCAGGGCCTCAACCACCCCAGCAGTCCTATATTCTCTATAGAGCGTCGCAGTCCCGCACCCTATAGACCCGGAAAATAAATCACCGTTCATTTTCCTCATAGACTTTTCAGAAAGTATTTATTTAAAGATGTTTACGCCGCAGACAAAGCCAACTCTTGTCGTGACAAATCGTGACAACAAACATTTTTTTTCGGGCTGAACAAATAATTAGAAAGAAGAAGAAAACGGCAGGTTACAACACTTTTTTTCTTTGTAATTATTTGTTTGGTCCAAAATATTGGACCAATATTATAGTTTGTTGTCATGATTTGTCACAACAAGAGTTGGCTTTGTACGACGCTTATAAGGTCTTTAAATAACTACATTTTGAAATGTCTATGGGAAAAATGCATTGGAAACTATTTCCTGGGCCTGGCGGCGTCATGAAAGGGGACGGGACTGCGACGCTCTATAGCCCCATCTCAGATTTTGCATAGAAACTCTTTTTCTAGCCGTGTCCAGTGGCTCAGAAGTATCTGTACCGTAATTTCAATCTAACGCAGCGAACGACACATTGTACTGTACGTCATGTGGTGTTTCAGTGGTTTACGATGTAGAGGGTGCTCTTCCGCAGGGTGCATATCTTTGGTCCGACGTACTAACAGTCCGACACCAGGTCGACCCCAGACCCTAACCTAACCGCACACGGAAGCCACGGTGCTTAACTAGGGATGTCCTTATCCCGATACCACAAACTGTGGTATATTGTAGTTCCCATTGTGTCATTTTTTCCAAGAAAAAACAAGAAAGGGAAGGTTGGGGGGGGTAAGAAGATCAAGCCAGGAAAGGAGAGTTGAAAACTTGAAATGGGACATTCTGTAGAATGAGTAGGCTACTTTTACTTTTGGTTACTTTTAAGTACAAATACTTTCAGAATTTCAGACAGTTGCTGCTGTCAAAAACAAAAAAAACACTTTGTGTTTGAAATGGACACTTTCTAAGGTGTGATTTGTGGCTCTAAAGATGAATACAAAATCTATATCAACATCTTAATACTGTCCAATGCTTAGCTAGGGGGGGGGGGGGGTGAACAGAGTATTTATATATTGCAGTAGTGATACTTTTACTTAAGTAAATAGTTTTTCCACCACTGGCCACATGAAGCATCACACAGCTCCAATACATCATAATCCAACTCTGCTCAAGCCAAATAACTACTGTCGCACACCCAAGCTCTGCAACAATGCTAAACCACCTCCACATGTTTACACTACACAAACAGAAAGAGCATTGCGAGGCCTGGGTGTGCATGAGCCTGTTTTTTTTTTTTAACTGCTGCAGTGAATAATATCTACACTCGGTGTGATATTGTTGTGTTTGGCTTCTGAAGACTTGAATTCTGCCACACAAGCTGTATGTCAAATCATATTGACATCCCCCCCCCCCCCCCCTCCTCCAATAACTCCAAAAACGTGGATCATAATAATTATACATAACTGGGATCATGTGTGGGATTTTAAAGGAGACCTAGTCAGCTGGTCTATATTGCCATTCTCGCTGAAGTGGCTTATTGTCGATATCAGCCGGTAACACGTAACGCGGGAGTCTATCTCCGTCACAATGCGCTATAGACCCCTGGGAGATGGATTGCTGAGGTGGAGCACCACACCTACCATCAGCTCCCAGTACTTCCCTCATGACTCGACGCACCAAGCCGATCGAGCTACTCATTCGCTGAAATGCGTCCTTGCTTGTTTGCCTGTGCCTTAATTAATAAAATACCAGAAATGATTTTGGAGTGCTGCCAATTGTTTTTTTTTATACATAAATACAATCTTCACCTAAGCTGATTTAGTTATAAAAGCTAAATATTTTTTAATAATATTATAATAAAACAATCTTTCTCCCAAGTCAATAAATCAAGATTGCTTGAGATAGCTTTAAAATTAAATAAGATATTAAAAAAAAATGCTGTCTTCACAAACAAGACTGTTTCTAAATGTTTGAAGCGTGCCGAATCTGATGGAAGTGGTTTCGTAGCTCTACGACACTCCTAATGTCTAGCGTAAATTTTAATAAGTCCCAGAGCTTAGGGACACCAAAACAAGTGCACTGGGGACTATTATCAGTCGATCCCAAATCACTTGAAACATGCAAAAAAAGAAAGAAAACAAATTTAAAAAAATAAAACCTTTCATTATATATGTAGGAGAAAGAGTTAACCATAGTTACGGTTTTTATTGGTGAGGCACGCCGCAGTTACAGTCACCTTGTAACCGTAAGTCCGTGTGCTGAGAAACACATATCAGCGCGTTCGCCTCGTCGTTCTGAGTCGGAAAATGGTCTCGGTTTTTTACCGAAGATTTCTGGGGGCTAAGTAGCTATTACACCCACTTCCCGACATCGTAGAGAGACGAGACCACCACGGCTGTATTCAGGGGGAGTCTAGGGAGCCCGCTCCCGACGCTCAAAGACACTCGGAAGACCCAGAGGTCAAGCGTTGACATTTTAGCCTTAATTTTGAGGCCTTTTAGCTTTAAAATTCAATAAAATAATAAAAAAAGCAAATCTTTATTTATAAAGGAAAAATAAAATACAATACACAATTTACACAATACACAACATTAATAGGGGGGGAATGGTAGGCAAAGTCTGGGCCTCAATCTTGTGGAGGATCAGGATCAGGTTCCGCCTCCGCCTCCGCCTCCACCTCCACCTCAGCGTCCTCGTCCTCCTCGTCCTCCTCGTCCTCCTCGTCCTCCTCATCCTCTGAGTCCAAGACAATTATGTTCAGGAACATCAGAACATTTTTCGGCGATGGGACCAAAGTTTTTGCCATGGTTCTGTAAAGAAAAAAGATTTTAGATTGCGAATAAGACATTTCTTATAGTGCATTCATAAATCAACATAAAACCATAACAAAACGAAAACTATCCTCTTGGGTAGTTATTTCAATATTTTGAAATAATATTTCACTTATTTTGGTGTCCCTAAGCTAGAAAATGTATGAAAATAATCAATATCAATTTTAGTTTATAGTGCTTTGAAAATGGGAAGATTGTTAAGTCAAATCACACACATTACAGGCATAATATGGGTGGGTTTAGGCACAGACAAGCAAGCATTCCCCTAAAGTGTAGACTAATATTTATTTTCAATGTATAACAAAAGCGCTCAAACTCAAAGTTATTATCAGGAACACACGCAGAATGTTTATTGTTTTTAGTTTTTTTCCATGTTCTATTTATTTGCAAGGATTTTTGGCCAGTGTTCTGTTTTGTAATTAAGTATTATTCTTGCCTGAGGCCACAATGTGATTACTCCTGCACACCGTGAGCTGGACTGTTTGTTGGTTTTGGAAGGTCGATGCCAAATTTTGCACGCACACTCTGGATGCCAACGATGAACCTCTGCCCCAAATTTCACAGAACGGCCTGTTATAGCACCACCAGGGGGGGTCCAAAAAGGGTAAAAATAATCCCGCAAATCGTTACACACTATCTCTATAGTCATGTGTTCAAGACGGATCTGTCGGATATTTCATATTCCATCCTAATTGGCTAACATTGGCTTTCAACGTTTGCAGGATTGGCTCGTTTGTAACAAAAAATTTCAAATCATCAACGCAGCGTGCAATATACGTAAAATCTTTCACAGACTTTCATACTAGGCCGAGGAATATATCCCACCCTTTTCACATTGGTCTGTTATAGCGCCACCAACAGGTGGATTTTTGCAAAACACATTTGTGGAACAAAATGCCTCAAATCATCCAATTGCCATCCGAGGTGTAAGAACATTGGCCTATTATAGAGCCACCTGGAGGCCACAACCTGACCTGGCCTGGTGGAGACCTGTTGTGCCCCGAGGGGCACTTTATCTAGTTCCCTCTAAAGTGTTCCTGTATTTGACGGTCCCATGGGAGGATGCCATCGATGAGGCATTCGAGCGGAAGAAGCTGCGCTATGCCAACTTAGCAGCTGAAGCAGAGGGGCGGGGCTGGAACGTGAAGGTGTGGCCAGTGGAGGTGGGCTGCAGAGGCTTTGTAGCCAGTTCCACCACAAGGCTCCTGAAGGAAGTAGGGATCAGAGGGCAGGCCCAACGGAAGGCAATCAAAGAACTTTCCACTGTGGCAGAATAACTGCATGGCTATATGGCTAAAACGTAGGGACGCAACATGGGCTGCCAGATGACCACGTGGTGCCACCATGCGACACACACCCAGGGCTGACCAGCCTGTGGTGGACCAACTTCCAGAGGGTTGGACAGAGGTTGTCCTGTGATAAGTGGCCGAAACATCCAATGAGGTCGGGGCACACAACTGAAGATGTGTTGTACTGGCGGCACCACGGGATCATTGCCAATTCCACCCCACCCAAGAGGACATCCCCAATCCATTCAATTGTTTTGCTGAATATTTAGGGACCTTTAACAACCAGTCCTATAAAGAGTCCTAAATATAAAATAACATTTGGACTGAAAACCTATTTTAAAACCTTTATTTTAGGTTGTCCATAATTGCAACTGAAGGTCAAGGTTAACTATGGAATCGCAGATTTCCCGTCAGTTTGTGTGTTGGTCGGGCATGTGACATCATCCGGGATGGGGCATGTGATATCACGTGACATCAGCGATGGAGATCCCTGATGTCATCAATATTAAGCCCATATATGGAGATCCCTGATGTCATCAATATTGGCCAGCAACTCTACATCTGACATCAAACCTCAACCCCTTAGATCTCCATATATGGAGCTGACTTGTTGGTCCCGCATCTGAGTTCTCAACAGGCCCATGCCAAAGCACCAGCGCTCGCCCAGCAGTCTGCTGTCACCCAGGCAGATGCGTGCCGAGGTCGCTTCTCGCCCTCAGGCGTCTTACGGGATTTATTGTGACCGAAGGTCGCAGTTGACTATGGAATCATGCATTTCACGTCAATGTGTGTGTTGGTTGGTCGGGGTGAGAGAGCATGTGACATCATCAGCAACTGTACATCTGACCTGTTCTGACATTCCATATGTTGATCCTTCCCCATCCTTTCCTCTTCCATGTCTCATTTTTGACTTTTACCTGTCCATTTAAACTCTAGACGGGCCTGCGACCAAAGTTAATAGGTCAGCCACACCCGGCAGCCGGCGAAAACTAGAGTTCTTAACAGGCCCGAAAATTAAGAGCTGACCCCCCATTCCAAAGCACCAGCGCTCGCCAAGCAGTCTGCTGTCACCCAGGCGGATGCGTGCACGCGACCTCAGACGTCTTACTCGTATATATATATCAAGCTCATATATTTCAAACATACCAAAAAAAAAAAAAGGCCTTTTTTTAAGGTTGGTAGTGCTGTCGACTCACAGCTAGAAGGTCCTGGGTTCGATGGAACCCAGGACTGGCGGTGTGTTTCCTCCTCCGCGTCATCAGTGCCCATTAAGGCGGGGTTGGCGAAAGGGCCTTTCTGTGTGGAGTTTGCATGTTCTCCCCGTGTCCCCTAGGGTAGGTACCCTCACAAAAACATCCAGTAATCCTGGTCTCTAAACTGCCTCCCCCTGGCCAGCCGGGGCGCCTGATGGAGGGGAAAGGAACTGGTTGGAATAACGTGTTCCTTCCACGCGCTATGTCCAACCAGGGAAACTCCCCCCTGTCAGGTGTAAAGGAGCAACTTGGACACTCAAGCATGAAGTTAAGTCTAAGCACGAGTAACTAAGCATGAGTTAAGTCCGTTGCTCTCCCCAGGTTGGCGGAGGGTGTGTAGAGCCCAGGATCACATTAGATGATTGACACAGGGGTGAAAAATGGGTTACAAAATCGTGGGATAAAATATATTAAAAAAAAACTAAAACTAAAAAACATGTTTTTTTGAGATTCACCCTTTTGTGCAAAAATGTAGCCAACCCGTGGGTGGGTTCTTGGACTGTTGGCAGCATCTCATGGCCCTGATACTTTTTAAGTGTCCTGAAGTGAATGCCACTCATGGTGAAATTAAGTGTAATCCTAATTTGGGAGAACATTGTTCACTATTTATCTCTCTATCATACTATTTCCCGGCACCACTCAGTGGCCTAAATGTGGACACACTGCAGAACACCCATGGCTGCAACAAACAGACGTGGAGACAAAACACGGCATGACCATTCATCACCGCTAATAGGTCATAGTTTACACCACTGACACCGAGCATACATCATCACCTTGGACGCGGGACCAGGGGGAAATGGAACCTGAGGTGTGATGGCCGGCGCCGGGAGTCTGGTGTGGAGACTGTATACGATGTCAGCTGCTTTCTGAAGAAAACCAATCACGGTCCTATCAGATCTATCGCTGCAGGGTAGGAGGTTAAGTCCTGCTCTTTGCACCAGCACACGGTAGCCTATGACCTTCTTCTGGCCTATCGGCCCCGGGCTGCTCTCCTGTGCCTAGTAACCATGTGCTTTCCCCCTCTCAGCTGTCATGCTTCCTGCCAATAGAGAAACATTACTAGCGGGTATCAAAAGTCGGCACATTAAAATAAATCCATCTTAGATTCAAAATGAACTGTATAGACTGTACAGTATACATATACAGTATTGCTCTATTGGCTCTACTGTTGAAACACATTATGTAGACGTCTGGAAACGTCATAGGGACTCGAACCGAGGGGTACATACGACATCTGTAGACGTCCTAGCGCATCCTCAACCAGGCGAGAGAGGAATATTATGAATTTTTTCCTTTTTTTAATTTGTCAGTTCTCCTTTCGGCTACCGTATCTATATTCTATATTCTATAACGATTACAATAATAACAATTAAAATAACCAATTATAGCAAAATGAGGGAGGTGGTGGGTCAGTTCAGAATAATAATCACTAAACAAATCAGCATATAGGCTTAAACTGTGATTTATTAAATCAAAAGAAAATCAAGTGCTCTATCACAAAATGTCCACTTAATCAGATCAAAATTAAATAAAACTCTCAAAAGGTAGTACTGTCCAAACTAAACTCAAAGTGTCCAAACTAAACTCAAGTGTCCAAAAATAACGCAAATCCAAACCAGTAGAGTGTGGCCAGTCTCCTCTGGCCACTCTTAAACTCCTCGGAAAAGTCTGGTCAAATGTCCAATATCCACACTCCAGGAAAGGAAGAAGTTCTCTAAATCCAGAGGTCTAATCCAAATTCAAGGGAATAATCCAACTCCAAGGGAATAATCCAAAAGGGAAAGAATGGGCAAGAACATGGGAAATATTCCTCTTGCCCACAGCAGCAGCCTGTCTGTCTCCCTGCTCCTTTACCCTGCACTCCCTGAGTCAAACTCCCCAGGTGGCCCAAACATCGTGATTGCCCATCAACCCCAGGTGAGCTGTGGGCGGGGCTTCACAATCACTGCCGGTTGCCATAGCAACCCATGTATCCAACTGGCTTCTTGTAGCATAGTCCAGCAGATAATTAGCAACATTTCATAGCGCAACGGATTGGTAGAAAATAATAAAATACATGAAAAATTGTGCATAGCAAACAAAAAATGCATGGAACCAATGTGACTCTGGGCACAGATGTTACATATTCCCCTCCCCTAATGGAAGAGGCTCCTTGGGGCCAAAGTAAGCCTTCAGGTTCTGCACATGATATACATCACTATGGTCTTTCGGCCCTAGAAGTGACACAGAATAGTTGACAGGGCCTAACCTTTTCTGTATCTTAGCAGGGCCCTTCCACTTAGGTGCGAGCTTGGCCATGAAACCTGCTTCTGCTTTGGACAGGGGGTGATCTCTGATCCACACTAGATCCCCAGGTTCAAATGTGACCTGCCCACGCCTGAGATTGTAATAGCGACCCTGTTTCTCTTGAGCCTTTGCCACATGCTGTCTGACACTCTCCACTAACCTCTTCTGTCTTTCCAGCAATGCATAAGTGCTCTCGTCAGGATCAGGGGCTCGGCACAGGACCCTCTCCAGTGGGCCTTTCAGTTTGCGTCCCAAGGCTACTTCTGCTGGAGTGAAGCCCGTGCTTTCCTGCCATGCCGAGTTGATTGCGAACCGGAACTCTGAAAGCCACATGTCCCATGTATTGTGCTTGTCCTTGACAAAAGATGCCATCATTGTTTTCAAGGTGCGATTGATGCGTTCGGTCAAGTTTGTCTGAGGGTGGTATGCTGTTGTTAGCTTCTGGACCACACCCCACTGTTGACATATCTGTGCCAGCAGCTGAGAGGTGAACTGTGCCCCTCTGTCAGACACGAGGTACTTGGGGGTACCCCACCTAGTGAAGATTTCCTCGATGAGCAAGGAAGCTATCTTGGGGGACTTCGCTTCTCGTATGGGGAACAGCTCAACCCATTTGGAGCAATAATCGACTACCACCATAAGGTATTGGTTGCCTTTCCTGCTCCTAGGAAAAGGCCCCATGAGATCAACACCCAGCATGAAACCAGGCTCCTTCACGGCAGTCGATTGTAAGTGGCCTGAGAGCTTGGTCAGTTGGGGCTTGTACTTCTGGCAGGTTATGCAGTTCTTGGTGTACTCCCATACATCCTTCCTCACATCTGGCCAGTACGCAACATCCAACAGTCTCAGTAGGGTTTTCAGCCTTCCTAGATGTCCTCCAAGTGGGCTGTCATGGAAGTAGTTGAGGAATTGGGACCTCATTCCTTTTGGGATGAACAACTGCCATTTCTGTCCTTCCTGCTTGATGGGTACAATCCTGTACAGGAATCCATTTTCGAGGGCATAGTGGATAGTGCATAGTCCGTGTTTGACTTTTCCATCTTGCACCTCTTTCACCAACTCTTGTACTTCAGGATCATACTGCTGAGCCGCAGAAATATCGGCCCAATCTACAGGGAGGGTGCATCGGTGACTGTGAACAGCACGGCTGACACACAGAATGGCTACGTCTTCCACCCCGACAGGTGCTCTAGACAGGGCATCTGGAACAACATTAAATCGTCCCTTCCTGTAAATGACAGTGAAGTCGAACTCCTGTAGCCTAATTGTCCAACGTGCCAGTCTGGAAGTTGGTTTTGGGTGGTTGAAGACCCACGCCAAGGAAGAATGGTCAGTAATCACCTCGAACTTCCGCCCTTCCAGAAAGGCTCTCCATTTCTCTACCGCCCATACGACGGCAAGGCATTCTCTCTCTGAAACAGAGTAATTTCTCTCCGCAGGGTTGAGGACACGCGATGCGTACGCAATGACTCGCTCAACGCCTTCCACCTCTTGGGTAAGCACGGCCCCCAACCCGATGCCACTTGCGTCTGTCTGAACCTTGAAAGGTAAACTGAAGTTTGGCGCCATCAGCACTGGAGCTGTGGTGAGAGCCTGCTTCAGATCTTCAAAAGCGGCTTGGCACTCTGAGGTCCACACCCACGGAGTGCCCTTCTTTTTTAGCGCATTAAGGGGTGCAGCCCGTTCAGAAAATCGGTGAATGAACCGATGATACCAGCCGGCAATTCCCAAGAATCTTTCAATGTCCTTCACTGAGGACGGTGTCGGGAAAGACGAGACAGAATCAATTTTCTTAGCCTCAGTGTGGATTCCTTCGCCAGACACCTCGTGACCCAGGAAGGTCAGTGATCGCTGGAAGAGGTTACACTTCCCCAAGTTCAGGGTGAGTCCGGCTCCCTGCAGCCTGGAAAACACCTCTCTCAGGTGCTGTAGGTGCTGCTGATCGTTTTGTGAGTAAATCACAATATCGTCGATGTACACAAAGCAGAACTTCCTTATCAGCTCTCTCAGGACTGTTTCCATGAGGCGTTGGAAGGTTGCCGCTGCGTTCTTGAGCCCGAAAGGAAGAACAAGGAACTCATATAGACCCTGTGGAGTGGCGAAGGCTGTCTTGTGGATGCTCCGAGGATCCATTCCCACTTGCCAGTATCCACTCTTCAAGTCAAGGGTGCTGAACACTGTGGCAGCATGCATGGACTCTAAGATCTCATGAATATGAGGCATGGGGTAGGCGTCCAAAGGGGTTTTAGCGTTGACACCTCTGTAGTCCACGCAGAACCGAAGCTTTCCACATTTCTTCTTCACCAACACCACAGGTGCAGCCCATGGTGAAGCAGATGGCCTGATGATTCGCTTGTCCAACATGTCCTTAATCTCTCCTGCTACATACTCCTGTTTCTCCAGTGACATCCTGTATGCACGTCGACGGATAGGAATCTCATCGTTAGTTAGGATGCTGTGGTTAACCACTGAGGTGTGGCCAAGTGAGTCCGTACAGACGGATGACCAGTCTTTGAGAAGATGTTCTAGCTGGCCCTGAACCTGTTCACTGACAGATGCTGCTTGAACCAGCCTTTGCACATGGTCTACCAGACCGGGGTCACTTTCTTGCTCCCTTCCATCCTCCAGTTGACTACTGGTGTGGACACATGCAGCAGCAGGTACTGGGACAGCAAGGTACAGATGTGCACCATGCAAAGGGTCAAGTGTCGAGCTTTGGTGGTTGAAAGGATGGTACTCAAGTTGGTCTCCTCTGGAAATGGCATAGCGGGAGTTCTTGAAGTCAAGTATGATTCCTGTAAGAAACATGAAGTCCAGACCAGTTACAACTGGAAAAGCCAGGTGCTCGTCTTTCATAATCTTGACATCGACTGTGTACTGTCGACCATGAAAGCCACAGTCAATCATTGCATGACCAATGGCACTGTTGATCTTGCCATCAGCCAACATGAAAGCACCATTGTGGCAAGTCTTCAGTCCCTCACTGGGACCTTTTAAACGTCTCCACAAAGACTCCTGCACCAGAGTATAGGTACAGCCGGTATCCAGAAGACCCCAACAGTGGTATGACTTCAGGAGCATAGACAGCATGATTGGCTCGCTAGGCTTGCCTTGCGTCTCAGCCGACTGCACAACAGAAAGGTTTCCAGGGGTTTTCTTTACTGACCATTCTTCCTTGGCGTGGGTCTTCAACCACCCAAAACCAACTTCCAGACTGGCACGTTGGACAATTAGGCTACAGGAGTTCGACTTCACTGTCATTTACAGGAAGGGACGATTTAATGTTGTTCCAGATGCCCTGTCTAGAGCACCTGTCGGGGTGGAAGACGTAGCCATTCTGTGTGTCAGCCGTGCTGTTCACAGTCACCGATGCACCCTCCCTGTAGATTGGGCCGATATTTCTGCGGCTCAGCAGTATGATCCTGAAGTACAAGAGTTGGTGAAAGAGGTGCAAGATGGAAAAGTCAAACACGGACGCATCCACTATGCCCTCGAAAATGGATTCCTGTACAGGATTGTACCCATCAAGCAGGAAGGACAGAAATGGCAGTTGTTCATCCCAAAAGGAATGAGGTCCCAATTCCTCAACTACTTCCATGACAGCCCACTTGGAGGACATCTAGGAAGGCTGAAAACCCTACTGAGACTGTTGGATGTTGCGTACTGGCCAGATGTGAGGAAGGATGTATGGGAGTACACCAAGAACTGCATAACCTGCCAGAAGTACAAGCCCCAACTGACCAAGCTCTCAGGCCACTTACAATCGACTGCCGTGAAGGAGCCTGGTTTCATGCTGGGTGTTGATCTCATGGGGCCTTTTCCTAGGAGCAGGAAAGGCAACCAATACCTTATGGTGGTAGTCGATTATTGCTCCAAATGGGTTGAGCTGTTCCCCATACGAGAAGCGAAGTCCCCCAAGATAGCTTCCTTGCTCATCGAGGAAATCTTCACTAGGTGGGGTACCCCCAAGTACCTCGTGTCTGACAGAGGGGCACAGTTCACCTCTCAGCTGCTGGCACAGATATGTCAACAGTGGGGTGTGGTCCAGAAGCTAACAACAGCATACCACCCTCAGACAAACTTGACCGAACGCATCAATCGCACCTTGAAAACAATGATGGCATCTTTTGTCAAGGACAAGCACAATACATGGGACATGTGGCTTTCAGAGTTCCGGTTCGCAATCAACTCGGCATGGCAGGAAAGCACGGGCTTCACTCCAGCAGAAGTAGCCTTGGGACGCAAACTGAAAGGCCCACTGGAGAGGGTCCTGTGCCGAGCCCCTGATCCTGACGAGAGCACTTATGCATTGCTGGAAAGACAGAAGAGGTTAGTGGAGAGTGTCAGACAGCATGTGGCAAAGGCTCAAGAGAAACAGGGTCGCTATTACAATCTCAGGCGTGGGCAGGTCACATTTGAACCTGGGGATCTAGTGTGGATCAGAGATCACCCCCTGTCCAAAGCAGAAGCAGGTTTCATGGCCAAGCTCGCACCTAAGTGGAAGGGCCCTGCTAAGATACAGAAAAGGTTAGGCCCTGTCAACTATTCTGTGTCACTTCTAGGGCCGAAAGACCATAGTGATGTATATCATGTGCAGAACCTGAAGGCTTACTTTGGCCCCAAGGAGCCTCTTCCATTAGGGGAGGGGAATATGTAACATCTGTGCCCAGAGTCACATTGGTTCCATGCATTTTTTGTTTGCTATGCACAATTTTTCATGTATTTTATTATTTTCTACCAATCCGTTGCGCTATGAAATGTTGCTAATTATCTGCTGGACTATGCTACAAGAAGCCAGTTGGATACATGGGTTGCTATGGCAACCGGCAGTGATTGTGAAGCCCCGCCCACAGCTCACCTGGGGTTGATGGGCAATCACAATGTTTGGGCCACCTGGGGAGTTTGACTCAGGGAGTGCAGAGTAAAGGAGCAGGGAGACAGATAGGCTGCTGCTGTGGGCAAGAGGAATATTTCCCATGTTCTTGCCCATTCTTTCCCTTTTGGATTATTCCCTTGGAGTTGGATTATTCCCTTGAATTTGGATTAGACCTCTGGATTTAGAGAACTTCTTCCTTTCCTGGAGTGTGGATATTGGATATTTGACCAGACTTTCCGAGGAGTTTAAGAGGGGCCAGAGGAGACTGGCCACACTCTACTGGTTTGGATTTGCGTTATTTTTGGACACTTGAGTTTAGTTTGGACACTTTGAGTTTAGTTTGGACAGTGCTACCTTTTGAGAGTTTTATTTAATTTTGATCTGATTAAGTGAACATTTTGTGATAGAGCACTTGATTTTCTTTTGATTTAATAAATCACAGTTTAAGCCTATATGCTGATTTGTTTAGTGATTATTATTCTGAACTGACCCACCACCTCCCTCATTTTGCTATAATTGGTTATTTTAATTGTTATTATTGTAATCGTTATAGTATTGCTCTATTGGCTCTACTGTTGAAACACATTATGTAGACGTCTGGAAACGTCATAGGGACTCGAACCGAGGGGTACATACGACATCTGTAGACGTCCTAGCGCATCCTCAACCAGGCGAGAGAGGAATATTATGAATTTTTTCCTTTTTTTAATTTGTCAGTTCTCCTTTCGGCTACCGTATGCTACGCTCTGAACTCATGTTAGTTTACCGTTGACTTAGCTGTTCGTGTCGTTCAGAGTAAAAGCGGCCATGTCTTTCCGGCACCCCAGAGCTCCTATTTTGAAGGAATCCCGGCAACGGTTGTGTTTTAGCCCCTGTATACTTAATTGACTGCGTCCTTCATTGGCCTAGACTTGATCCCCTCCTCTTTTCCCTCTAGATCGATCTACAACAACCTCACAAGTCACAACGTGTCAATGGGCTATCTTCACAGATGACATGACCAGAATAGGGATGCTAGGGTTCATGTGGTTAAGTAAAAACACTCAAGTGTAAATGTATACACACCATGTACTTAGTTGAGTCACAAACTAAGGTTCTGTGACCATCCCCTGGGAACAATGTTTTGATGATTGATTTGACCTCTGTGGACCCTTTAGAAAATATTTAGCCCCCAGGTCCCTCGCAAAAATCCTGGCATTTTTTGCTAGAGAGCCAAATTCTAAATGGTGCCCGGTGCCATAGCCAAAAATTTACTTTTGATCCAGATGATCTAGAATCATGTATGAAGACACTTTTTTATACAAGTCAACCATGAGGATTCCAAATCTGACACCATTTTAATCATAAGACCTTGTTCTGGCCCCAAAATCCAAGATGGCCACCAATTTTTACAGACACAAAACACATGTCAGAGAATTCTGTGTCACTGGTTTCTGAATCATCAGAAAATGCCAGGATTTTTTGCGAGGGACCTGGGGGCTAAATCTGTTATAAAGGGTTCAAATCAATCATCAAAACATTGTCCCCAGAGGATGGTCACAGAACCTTAGTCTGTGACTCTACTAAGTGTACAGCTGGGGTCGGAAACCTGCCATGTTCTATTTCTTGATAGTCAGTGTGCCATATCAACATTAGGTTTAATTATGGCAGCAAATTGAAATAATCTTTAACTGATTTTCTTCTTTAGAAATGTGGTCTTTCACATCAAGATGTAATAATGATCATTAGACTGAACCCCAACTATCTCCCAGACTCCCTGCCAGTCCCCAATCAGAGTTAGGAGTTTGAATGAATGTAGAATTATGTGCAGGATGTAATTTCTATATAAAGAGCGTGATGGCCGGACTTTGAATACTAATTAAAAAACAAAAACATCTGTCTGACACTCACGTCAGTGTGTCAGTGATCACCCTCCTCTGTGCCAATGTTGCCATTCCCGCTTAAAGGGATAGTTCAGATTTTGTTAAACTTAAGCTGTATGCAATACTTGTCATTAATATAGTGGTTGCAACTGTATTCATTGATTGCCAGAGTCCCGTGGTGAGAGATCTGCTCTGCTTTTGGTCAATATTAAGTAGGTCATTTTGTGGGGGGCACTGGGGCCACACAGTAAAAGTAAATTAATTCACAAAACTAACGTAATTTGTATTTTTGACTTTTTTTCAACTTTGACCCCTCTATCACGTGGAACTATAGTGTTGTGATATGGACACAAAAAACATAGTTCCGTGTGATAGAGGGGTCAAAGATGAACGAAAGTTGCACTAACATTAGAAATAGGTCAACAATACTGTTCCGCGGAGTATGAATCTCAGCGTTGGAATTCTATTAATATGATGTGCAGTGCATAATGTAACAATAGTCCTCAGTAGGCTACTAAACTGTCACTGGGCCTGTGACCCCAGAGCAGGCCCTGACTTTACTTTACTTTACTACGGATGTGTTCACTAAATGTTGTTTGTTGTATCACAATGAATTAATAATAAAGTTATAAAATACACGTTGGTAGTACTTAAGTATTTAAGGTGTGAATATTAACTGCGCTCTTCCGAGTGATCCCAAATGGGCTTCTTCTGCCTTAAGCAAAAGCGTGATACCCACGGAATGCTAGAAAGATGTACAAATACAAATGACGTTAGTTTTACTTTAACTAACTTTAAATGTTTACTTTTAATGCGTGGCCCCCTGTGCCCCCCACAAAATGGAACTACTTAATATTTCACCAAAACCAGAGCAGAACTCCCATCACGGGACTCTGGCAATCAATTAATACAGTTGCAACCACTATATTATTGGCAAGTATTTCATACAGCTTAAGTTAACAAACTCCGACTTTTTAAAGTGAACGCGTATGCGATTAGACTTGTAAACGTCTAATCTCTCTTTTGGGTCTCGAGCTAAAACGTTTAGGAGCCACTGATATGCACAGCATACAAATGGAACCAAATTAAGTCATTCTGTTCCATGTTTAGTGTTTGTAGTGTTCGCTTCAAGTTGACAACCAAGGCTTTTTATTCTGTGTTGAACTTGGCAGTGCCCTTGGCCAGCCCTTGATGTGAAAAGTTTTGAATGACAACGTTTATTCATGGTCATACGCTGCTGCAGGTTAGAAAGATGTGCGGTGAACTCATAGAGTTCTGGAGGGAGAGAGAGCTTGAGCATCTTTGATGCATCCTCTCCTTCAAAGGCTTGTTGGCTTTCTTCTGGGTGGTTCTTAGGCACTTTCTTGCGTTGGTTAAATTGGGTACAAATGACTCGCTTCTAAGCTGTCACTCACTTGATCCTTATCTTTGCCGACACATCCATTCCTGCACTTCATTGCAGCTCACTACATCTAACTCTTTGAGCAGCGCGCAAAGGAAGTCTCCTCTGTTAATCTGTGCAGAGAGAGAGAGAGAGAGAGAGAGACATGTAAAAATCACCAACATGCATCTCCTCCCAGAGAAGCAGAAGATCTCAATCTTAATGTTTTATTAGTGTGTCGCGTTTCACAGGGAACATCAAATAGGTGATCACAGAAGGATCTGTCTTGGCAGGGGTCTCGTTCCCCGCCCTCGCCTCATTTCATGCAGTGGATTATTAGAAGATTATTCTCTGTGTTTGATGATTGGTGGAACCTTGCTCATATTGGTGTCCAGGCAGGGTGCCTGTCATTAAGGTTTAATAAGACAGAGTGCATAGATTGAGATTCTCATTAACAGCTGAGCTGCCCATGGGGCATTCACATGACCTTTACACAGAAAACAGGCCCAGAGAGAGAGAGAGAGAGAGAGAGAGAGAGGGATAGTGACAGAGGGCCTGATTCATTAAAAAGAAATACGCCACCGTTACACTGTGGTGGAAACAGATATCGTATTTATCCGTCCGATCAAGCTACGTTGAGATGACGTGTTATTCAGAGAGCGGTGTGTACCACAGGTGCGCTGGCGTATCGCAGGTGTATGTCATACTGAATGCAGTGGGTGCAAAGTGATCGGAAAAGCACCCGACAACCTCATTTGCATTGATCCACGCCCCATATCGCACCATAAAAGGCTTCAAGCATGACTCAGCAGACAGCAGTTTGGTCTGTCAAAAAAAGAAAAAAGGCTTTGCAACTATGCGGCTTCACAGCCGCGGTCAATGCATGAATATAGCCCGCACTCTATTAAAATGTCCACAACGGTGCGTGCTCCGCTGCTGAAGCAATATCATTATAATTTATTTAATTAAGTTCGGGACCAAGGCGGGTGCTGCACTCACACCTTTGCAGTCAGAGGTAAAATATAGGCTATCCGATATTTAAAATATCGGATATATGTCAATGCAAAAGTCGTCTTTTGAGAGAGAGAGAGAGAGAGAGAGAGAGAGAGAGAGAGAGAGGGGAGAGAGGGGAGAGAGGGAGGGGGGCATGGCTTGCGCGATAAAGAACAGTACAAGCATATACATTCATAAGTGAATAATTGGGATCCTCTTGTCTGAAGAATTTAAGAAATTATAATCCAGTGAGTTTATCCAGTGAGTTAAACTATTCTGTGTGTGGCATCCATGCATGTGATCAATATCAATACATGATATTAATTTGTACTGTTCACCACACGACCAAATGCTATATTACAACTCGGCAATGATAAGCCCTTATAGGCTACTGATGAATGCACCTGAGGGTTATAAAAAAAGAAACAACACTCGCCTGCAGAAGTAAAATAGATATCCGATGTATCAGATGTAAATTAATTTCATGATGTCGTCATATTAAAATGATTCGCGGGACACGGCAAACTCATGATGAGATCAATGTAGTAGCCTACAGCATATAGCCTACACAGCTACAACGTTGCCCATATTATAATTAATTAAGGTGAGCTGGCTTAAAACTGACTGGCCAAATTGCACGCTGTGGATTTATAGCCCTCGTCGTGACTGCTGTCTGTCTGTCAGACCGGCATGTCTGTCAGTCTGTGAACCATAGAATGCCATAGATAGATAGACCATATAACAGTCGGGCCAGGCCGTGTTCTGTCCTTGCCGGGCTCACCGCGCCGTTATATTAATTTTCCAATGTAAATTTCACCCAGATTGGACTCGGTTCAGCGGCCGCATGCTGCTGTCCGCCCCCCCCCCCCCCCCCCCCCCCCCCCCACACACACACACACACACACACACACCGACAGTCAGAGAACTGACTCACTAAACAACACTAACACACACTAAACAACGTTGGATTCGTACAGTGCAGAATGCAGATAAGTGTAGGCCTATGTTCTTATTATAATTGTGAGTTTGTTTTTTAACATGCAGCGCGAGCCGATCTACAAGCTCACAACGCACTGCGAGTAGCCTAGAGAAGGCTGTCAAGTGAGCAGCGCAATCGCGCATGCTATAGAAATATCCTAATAAATAAATAAAAAGGTGTCACTTGCAGGGGCAGTTTCCTTATGGGACTTGACTCTAGAATGCATGCATAGGATAGGCATACAAGTGCAAGTGCACTCGGCTTTTATATATCATTTTTTTATGTGCTGAACAATGTTAGGGTCGGGACACATGCCTACATATTTTATCTGCGATTTGGGAACTATTTATTGATTCAGCATGAAGACTAAAGCCTTCTGAATATATCCGTAAATTCGTCCGCCACCTAAAGAGGCCCCGTGGGATTTTACGGAGTTTCCGACCAACCTACGTGAGCGTCAAGTTCACGGCCATTTCCATGAATTCCAAATTAATGTGGGAAATCCACGTAAATGCCTTTCCGCTAGCTTCACGTCATTATATCAGCGTAAACGCGTTGAAGAATCAGGCCCAGAGAGAGAGAGAGAGTGTCACTTTTGTGCCTTTACTGGTAGAATAGCAATAAAACCCAACACACACATGCACAACACACGGGTGCGCGCGCGCGCACACACACACACACACACACACACACACACACACACACACACACGTTTTGCATTTATTAACGGTGTGCAGTTTGCAGTGGTTTATTCTCTTAAATGGATCCCTGGCTAATAAGACAAATATGTCTTAAAGCATTATTCTTGCCCTCTATAACAAAAATTTCAAAATAATAACAATAATATTTTATTTCTTTCATAAATAGAGAATCTTTCACTCAATAGGGACTGCTCCCGTCGCAAGTTGATGATGTCATATGCCCATGTGGGGTCTAGCTCTATGGAATTATGGAATGCATAATGCTAATAAAAAAACAAAGTAATACTTCCTAAAGTTAATATGAGCATCAAAGCAATATTTTAAATATTTTATATTAGCACGTGCATTCCATAATTCCATAGAGCTGGATGAGAAGTGTTATTATTGCCCCTCTGGTAATAAAATTAATTCAAATAATAATTAAAGTACACACCTTATGGATGATTTTAATTAGTTTAAATCAATAAAAGTGATCTTGTGACACAAAAGCCTGTCTATCTAAAGTAACTTGCATGGGGAATGTGGTTACAAGAGTGAATACTGAATTCAGGTTATTATTCCAAAAGTATAATGAGTGTCCATCTTGTCACATTTGGCCAAATGTGACCAGATGGACACTGATAATACTTTTGGGTTAATAACCAATGACTACGCCACTCTCTCAATCACAGGTTGAGAGACCTGAATTCAGTATTCACTCTTGTAACCAAAAATCCCTGTGCAAATTACTTTAGAGAGACAGACAGAGGCTTTTGTGTGGACAATCACAAGATCGCTTTTACTGAATAAACTAATTAAAATAAAGCATTCATAAGGTGTGTACTTTAATTAATTAGACAAATTATCAGATACAGACAGGCAGACGGTGGAAAAGGCACTCAAATGTTTTACTTAACCCATTCCCTGCAAAGGACGAGTTAACGAGTGTATGTTTTGCAATAATAAGTATATAAAGTACAATATTTTCCTCTGAAAAATAGTGGAGTAGAAGTAAAAGTACTGAAATTTGGAAATACTCCAGCAGAGTAAAAGTACCTCAGAATTTTACTTAAAGGGATTGTGACATTTAAAACACATTTCTGTAGATTTTTTGTGTTTTTTGTGTTTTTTGGCCTGCTCCGCTCCCTCCACTGGCTCCCGGTCGCTGCCCACACAGAATACAAAACTCTGATGCTGGCATTCAAAGCAACCAAAGGTATGGCTCCCCCATATCTTGCAAGTATGATCGAACCCTACAAACCCTCCCGCTCACTCAGATCAGCCAACGCAGGGAAGCTGGAAGTACCCTCACTAAAAACGCCGGGACAACACTCCACACGTCCCAAACTCTTCTCCCTTCTGGCTCCAAAACTGTGGAATGCACTTCCCATTGCAGTCAGAACTGCAGCATCACTCCCAATCTTCCGCCGTAGTCTGAAAACCCACCTTTTCAGACTCCATCATGGCCCATAGCACTTACCCCACCCCCTTAGATAGCAATTCTGTAGACTTAGATAGCATTTGATACAGACTTATAGCATGTTATGTAGACAGCATAAGTGCATTGTATGTAGTCATAGCACGTCATAGTACATATGTGTAGCATAGTAGTATAGATGTATAGCTTATATGTATAGTTTCATTATAGATATTCCACTGTTACTTTCATGATAAATGTCTTTATGTGATGTATTCCCATGCTTTTTTGTTCTTGCTTAATGTAAGTCGCTCTGGATTAAGAGCGTCTGCTAAATGCCTAAATTGTAAATTGTAAATTGTCTTGACATCAATTTCACCCCCAAAAAAATTAACATTCAGTGTATTCTCTGCTGTCTGGACTTTTGTGAATAATTATGCAAAAATAGCTCATCGGGTTGGACGGTGGTGTCATAAACCTCCGCCCCCTCTCCTCTGCTCCCTGCCTACCGATTCTACTACCCGCCCCTCTCCTCCCCCTCGTTCCTCTCTTCCCCGCCCCTCTCCTCTCCTCTCCTCCCCCTCTCCTCTCCTCTCTTCTTCCTCATTCTGACCGCGACTTTGTTTGTTTCAGTAATAATGGCTTCTAGAGATAAAGCAATCTGCTCTGTTGTTGCCTGTGTCAATCAACACAAGTCTTTACACTATCCACCAACTGGCCTAGTTGAAGACACACGCTCTAGGTGGATGAATTTTATTTTTGATGGTGACGTTCCAACCAAGATGTCAAAGAAGCTAGGTTTACCATACGTCCTCTTTTGCCCGGACAAGTCCTCTCTTTTGGGGGCTGTCTGGGCAGTCCGGGGGGGGGGTTATAAATTCCTTCAAATGTCCGGGGTTTTACCATAGAGTATTAGGTTTTACACGTATCGCGTGTAGTGTATCGGTATCGCACTATCGCTACGCTCACAGACCATTCAGACCAATGTGTATTACAATGCACGTTCAATGGTTTGTAGTGGAAAATCACTGTGAAAAAAACAGAAGAGTTTCTGTCTTTGAGGGGGGCGGAGAGGTAGGGAGGGGTTGAGGGGTGGGGGGGGGGGGGGGGGGGGGGGCGGAGCGGGGTAGTGATTGACAGGAAAGGGGGAATTACCGACATCTACTGGCTAAAAGAAGGTGTTTTTCCATGCCTTCTCAGGCTGCATATTATAGAGACACAAAAGATCCTGGCAAGAAATACTGGAGTGGAGTTTTTCTGTTCAAACTTTTTAGACACGTTTGAAGGACCATGGCCAAGACTTTTAATGTTGTTAAAATTATGTTATAAATAATGAACGAAGCCTGGACAGGCCTTGTTTACAATATGAATCCAAACCGGGGCACTGGAGAGCTCCACATCGTCAGCTCTGTGCCGTCAAAGAAACGCTGTTTTGACCAAAAATGCCATCACGGCACATACAGCACGCACCCACCACTCTCCATACATTTAGTCAGGACCTAGGGGGGGGGGGGTGGGGGGGGTGTTGTTCCATTTTGCCTGAAGTTACTGTACAGCACCTTGTAATTTCCAGCCCCAACACTTATGTTTGTTGCTAATATTTTTTTTGTTGTTTGTTGTAACCTGCTAACAGAGAAATGAGTTCAGCTATGGATAAGTTTATTAAGTCTCCGTCAGTGGAGTACCTTGATCATTGTTCGAAGGACCAGCTATTGTTTATTGCTACACATTATGACATCACAGTGACAGAAAAGCTCAAGCCAGCAATAAAGGAAAGCCTGGTCGGAGGGTTGGTGGCCAAGGGCATTCTGCAGCGTGTTGAGGACGAGGTAGATGAGGTCAAGTCAGAGGTTGATTACAAATCCTGGTCTCTAAACTGCCTCCCCCTGGCCAGCCGGGGCGCCTGATGGAGGGGAAAGGAACTGGTTGGAATAACGTGTTCCTTCCACGCGCTACGTCCAACCACGGAAACTCCCCCCTGTCAGGTGTAAAGGAGTAACTTGGACACTCAAGCATGAAGGAAGCATGAGTTAAGTCCGTTGCTCTCCCCAGGTTGGCGGAGGGTGTGTAGAGCCCAGGATCACATTAGATGATTGACACAGGGGTGAAAAATGGGTTACAAAATCGTGGGATAAAATATATATAAAAAAAAAAAAAAATGGAAAAGATAACTTTTGATGTTAAAACAGCAGCATTTGTTGGAACTAGAAAGACTTAAACAACAAACTGAGTTGGCCAGATTAGAGTTGGAAAGCAAAAAGCTAGAGTTGATTGAACAGGGTAAGTTATCAGCAGAGGCATTGAATAATGGTAGCCTAATGCTGAAAGGGGAGGAGGTGTCAAATCTATGGACATTGGCAGTAGCCTGAGGCTCCTTCCCAGGTTTAATGAAAAGGACCCTGACACAAAATTGGACAGATGCAGATTGTGCTTTAATGGTGCAGTCGGCAATCACAGGGAAAGCACAAGAGGCATTTGCTGCGTTAACACATATGGACTCTAGGAGTTATGTAAAAGTTAAAGAGGCAGTGTTAAAAATATACGAGAGGGTGCCAGAGGCATACAGACAGCATTTCCGTACCTGGAGGAAACGTGATGGTCAGTCTCATGTGGAATTTGTGCGAGATTTAACTACACAGTTTTCTCGTTGGTGTTCATCATCTGAGGTTGATGATTTCGAACAACCGTTTAACCTAGTGGTCTTGGAGCAGTTCAAGAACACTGTGCCATCTAATGTTGCCACATACATCACAGAGAACAAAGTAAAGTCTCCAGGTGAGGCAGCAGTCTTGGCTGATGAATACGTGTTGATTCACAAAGGCAATTTCAGTGACAAGGTTACAGGGATCCATTTTCTCATGTAACGGGCAGTTCTGAGTTTCACAGCCACAAGGCTGACCATGTGGTGAAACCGAGCAGGCAGGACAGCTCAGTTGAGGTATGTCACTACTGCAAAGGTAATGGACACTGGAAACTTCAATGTCCAGTTCTCAGATCTAAAGATACGTCTTCCAGTTCACAGATAAGACCAGCTGCACTGGCCAATTCACTTAGGCCAGGTGCGTTGCCTCAGCAGGGTTCACTCTTGCAGCTACGGATGGATGGGTATTTACCATTCATTTCGGAGGGGTTCTTGGCGGTCAAAGGAAGTAACAAAAGAGTGCCAGTAAAGGTACTGCGAGACTGTGGTACACTTGATTCATTTGTGCGAGCCTCTATATTACCTTTTTTATCTGAAACAGACACAGGGGAGACTATTTTAATTCAGGGAATGGGAATGGGTTTTTCCTGTTCCAGTGCATAAAATGTCTCTCGTTTCAGATATGGTGAGTGGAGAGGTTCACATGGGGGTGCGGTCAGAGTTGCCGGTTGATCGTGTCAACATAATTCTCGGTAATGATCTCTGTGGAGAGCGAGTATGGGCAGATCAGGTACAGAATGTGATCACTCGAAAATGGCCTATGTCAGTTCAGAGAAACTGTTCATCAAACCGACAAAACAAACATGGCAGATCAAGGCAATGTGTGACAAAACAATGTTACTCAAGTCAGACTGTGGTGAAAGCAGGAACGGTGAATCCTTCTCTTTGTACAGCCAGAGTGACTAGGTCCTCACCTAGAGTTACAGAGACGGGTGCAGTTCCAGAGTTCACCGTACAAGGTCGGTAGAACTTTTCTCAATACTTGACAAATCACATTACACCGACGTCCCTTCCAAAGTCAAAGCAGAAACGGATGGGATGGGCTTTGTCACACCTACAGTTTGGACATTTTCCATATCAAAAGGTTTTGAAAATGTGATTGTAGACCTACTCCCCCTCAAAAATATAATAATGATAACAAAAGTGAAAACAGTAAAGCAGGGATATACTGCTACACATGCAAACACAAGGGAAACTACCAAATGAAACAATGAATGCTCTCTGAGAGGCCATGCCCCAGGCAGCAACATGGTCCAGATGTAAAGAGGAAATGCACCAATGGCCAGGGCAGGTCTTTTATATAGTCTGTGGGGAGACAGTTGTCTCCCCTTCTCCTGATCACCTCCGACTCCACCCTCCAACCAGCACTGTCTGCAACACAGAACAGCCCCAAGGGCCCGTCACAATATTCAACAGGATTTAAACAAAGAATTCTATATAGTTTCAGCGGCAGTAGAATTGTACTATGCATTGTTATAATTTATTTTGAGATAAAATATGTAATAATTTACAGACACCAGGCCGAAGGCATGGGGAGAGAGTATGTTTTGCACTGCAGTGGCGTGCACACGTAGACGCTAAGGGGTGCTTGAGCACCCCTTGGTGGCCCTCTCTGGACCAACATGCCCTTTTGTCAAGTCCCGAATTTTTTTTTATGTTGGCAATTGGACCCCTCCATCTGTGAAGTACTGGTACTGGTGCATGGTTCCACGCGCCAGATAAGGTGCCCTTTTGTTTCACTTGAGCACCTGCCCCTCAAAGTGTCTGTGCACGCCACTGTTGCACTGTGTCCGTCCGTCCATACGTCAGAGTTAGACTTTAATATATTAGCGGCCCTCACTTCACACGGCTGTGATTTTTGGATATTACTCCTCCAGATTCTGTCCAAAAATCCAACAAATCGTTACACAGTATCTCTATAGTCATGTGATCAAGACAGATCTGTCCGATATTTCATATTCCATCCGAATTGGCTAACATTGGCTTTCAAAGTTTGCAGGATTGGCCCATTTGAACAAAAACCCTCAAATCATGAACGCAGCGTGCAATTTACGTGGAATCTCCGACTCCACCCTCCAACCAGCACTGTCTGCAACACAGAACAGCCCCAAGGGCCCGTCACAATATTCAACAGGATTTAAACAAAGAATTCTATATAGTTTCAGCGGCAGTAGAATTGTACTATCCATTGTTATTTTTATTTTGAGATAAAATATGTAATAATCTACAGACACCATGAATGATAATGTCTTTACAGTTGTGGGGACTTATATATCGGCTGATCGTGGCATTTCCTTCAGTGGGAGGAAGCTCATTGTAGAGGTCACATGCTGAGTGCTCGTCACTCCACCAATCACCTCGGGGAAGGTCTGAGACAAGAGCCAATCGCCACCCTAGCAGGGTGTCACCTGATATGGGCGAGTGTATGCACAGAAATGACTGGTCAATTAGGGATAATTCTCACAGGAGAAGCTAGAAGGTGCACTTTCACAGCATCTCTAGTGGATGTGGATTGTCGTCCCACCGACTTGGAATCGTTCACGGCTGGCAGTTGAGTCCGATGTATGAGGTGGAGCACTGCTCCAGAACCCAATTCAGACTACTCTCCCCCCACCTTTTGTATCCACCAGGCCGAAGGCATGGGGAGAGAGTATGTTTTGCACTGTGTCCGTCCGTCCATACGTCCGAGTTAGACTTTAATATATTAGCGGCCCTCACTTCACACGGCTGTGATTTTTGGATATTACTCCTCCAGATTCTGTCCAAAAATCCAACAAATCGTTACACAGTATCTCTATAGTCATGTGATCAAGACAGATCTGTCCGATATTTCATATTCCATCCGAATTGGCTAACATTGGCTTTCAAAGTTTGCAGGATTGGCCCATTTGAACAAAAACCCTCAAACCATGAACGCAGCGTGCAATTTACGTGGAATCTCCGACTCCACCCTCCAACCAGCACTGTCTGCAACACAGAACAGCCCCAAGGGCCCGTCACAATATTCAACAGGATTTAAACAAAGAATTCTATATAGTTTCAGCGGCAGTAGAATTATACTATGCATTGTTATTTTTCTTTTGAGATAAAATATGTAATAATCTACAGACACCATGACTGATAATGTCTTTACAGTTGTGGGGAGTTATATATCGGCTGATCGTGGCATTTCCTTCAGTGGGAGGAAGCTCATTGTAGAGGTCACATGCTGAGTGCTCGTCACTCCACCAATCACCTTGGGGAAGGTCTGAGACAAGAGCCAATCGCCACCCTAGCAGGGTGTCACCTGATATGGGCGAGTGTATGCACAGAAATGACTGGTCTATTAGGGATAATTCTCACAGGAGAAGCTAGAAGGTGCACTTTCACAGCATCTCTAGTGGATGTGGATTGTTGTCCCACCGACTTGGAATTGTTCACGGCTGGCAGTTGAGTCCGATGTATGAGGTGGAGCACTGCTCCAGAACCCAATTCAGACTACTCTCCCCCCACCTTTTGTATCCACCAGGCCGAAGGCATGGGGAGAGAGTATGTTTTGCACTGTGTCCGTCCGTCCATACGTCCGAGTTAGACTTTAATATATTAGCGGCCCTCACTTCACACGGCTGTGATTTTTGGATATTACTCCTCCAGATTCTTTCCAAAAATCCAACAAATCGTTACACAGTATCTCTATAGTCATGTGATCAAGACAGATCTGTCCGATATTTCATATTCCATCCGAATTGGCTAACATTGGCTTTCAAAGTTTGCAGGATTGGCCCATTTGAACAAAAACCCTCAAATCATGAACGCAGCGTGCAATTTACGTGGAATCTCCGACTCCACCCTCCAACCAGCACTGTCTGCAACACAGAACAGCCCCAAGGGCCCGTCACAATATTCAACAGGATTTAAACAAAGAATTCTATATAGTTTCAGCGGCAGTAGAATTGTACTATCCATTGTTATTTTTATTTTGAGATCAAATATGTAATAATCTACAGACACCATGACTGATAATGTCTTTACAGTTGTGGGGACTTATATATCGGCTGATCGTGGCATTTCCTTCAGTGGGAGGAAGCTCATTGTAGAGGTCACATGCTGAGTGCTCGTCACTCCACCAATCACCTCGGGGAAGGTCTGAGACAAGAGCCAATCGCCACCCTAGCAGGGTGTCACCTGATATGGGCGAGTGTATGCACAGAAATGACTGGTCAATTAGGGATAATTCTCACAGGAGAAGCTAGAAGGTGCACTTTCACAGCATCTCTAGTGGATGTTCATTGTCGTCCCACCGACTTGGAATCGTTCACGGCTGGCAGTTGAGTCCGATGTATGAGGTGGAGCACTGCTCCAGAACCCAATTCAGACTACTCTCCCCCCACCTTTTGTATCCACCAGGCCGAAGGCATGGGGAGAGAGTATGTTTTGCACTGTGTCCGTCCGTCCATACGTCCGAGTTAGACTTTAATATATTAGCGGCCCTCACTTCACACGGCTCTGATTTTTGGATATTACTCCTCCAGATTCTGTCCAAAAATCCAACAAATCGTTACACAGTATCTCTATAGTCATGTGATCAAGACAGATCTGTCCGATATTTCATATTCCATCCGAATTGGCTAACATTGGCTTTCAAAGTTTGCAGGATTGGCCCATTTGAACAAAACCCTCAAATCATGAACGCAGCGTACAATTTACGTGGAATCTCCGACTCCACCCTCCAACCAGCACTGTCTGCAACACAGAACAGCCCCAAGGGCCCGTCACAATATTCAACAGGATTTAAACAAAGAATTCTATATAGTTTCAGCGGCAGTAGAATTATACTATGCATTGTTATTTTTATTTTGAGATAAAATATGTAATAATCTACAGACACCATGACTGATAATGTCTTTACAGTTGTGGGGAGTTATATATCGGCTGATCGTGGCATTTCCTTCAGTGGGAGGAAGCTCATTGTAGAGGTCACATGCTGAGTGCTCGTCACTCCACCAATCACCTTGGGGAAGGTCTGAGACAAGAGCCAATCGCCACCCTAGCAGGGTGTCACCTGATATGGGCGAGTGTATGCACAGAAATGACTGGTCAATTAGGGATAATTCTCACAGGAGAAGCTAGAAGGTGCACTTTCACAGCATCTCTAGTGGATGTGGATTGTCGTCCCACCGACTTGGAATTGTTCACGGCTGGCAGTTGAGTCCGATGTATGAGGTGGAGCACTGCTCCAGAACCCAATTCAGACTACTCTCCCCCCACCTTTTGTATCCACCAGGCCGAAGGCATGGGGAGAGAATATGTTTTGCACTGTGTCCGTCCGTCCATACGTCCGAGTTAGACTTTAATATATTAGCGGCCCTCACTTCACACGGCTGTGATTTTTGGATATTACTCCTCCAGATTCTGTCCAAAAATACAGCAAATCGTTACACAGTATCTCTATAGTCATGTGATCAAGACAGATCTGTCCGATATTTCATATTCCATCCGAATTGGCTAACATTGGCTTTCAAAGTTTGCAGGATTGGCCCATTTGAACAAAAACCCTCAAATCATGAACGCAGCGTGCAATTTACGTGGAATCTCCGACTCCACCCTCCAACCAGCACTGTCTGCAACACAGAACAGCCCCAAGGGCCCGTCACAATATTCAACAGGATTTAAACAAAGAATTCTATATAGTTTCAGCGGCAGTAGAATTGTACTATCCATTGTTATTTTTATTTTGAGATAAAATATGTAATAATCTACAGACACCATGACTGATAATGTCTTTACACTTGTGGGGACTTATATATCGGCTGATCGTGGCATTTCCTTCAGTGGGAGGAAGCTCATTGTAGAGGTCACATGCTGAGTGCTCGTCACTCCACCAATCACCTCGGGGAAGGTCTGAGACAAGAGCCAATCGCCACCCTAGCAGGGTGTCACCTGATATGGGCGAGTGTATGCACAGAAATGACTGGTCAATTAGGGATAATTCTCACAGGAGAAGCTAGAAGGTGCACTTTCACAGCATCTCTAGTGGATGTGGATTGTCGTCCCACCGACTTGGAATCGTTCACGGCTGGCAGTTGAGTCCGATGTATGAGGTGGAGCACTGCTCCAGAACCCAATTCAGACCACTCTCCCCCCACCTTTTGTATCCACCAGGCCGAAGGCATGGGGAGAGAGTATGTTTTGCACTGTGTCCGTCCGTCCATACGTCCGAGTTAGACTTTAATATATTAGCGGCCCTCACTTCACACGGCTGTGATTTTTGGATATTACTCCTCCAGATTCTGTCCAAAAATCCAACAAATCGTTACACAGTATCTCTATAGTCATGTGATCAAGACAGATCTGTCCGATATTTCATATTCCATCCGAATTGGCTAACATTGGCTTTCAAAGTTTGCAGGATTGGCCCATTTGAACAAAAACCCTCAAATCATGAACGCAGCGTACAATTTACGTGGAATCTCCGACTCCACCCTCCAACCAGCACTGTCTGCAACACAGAACAGCCCCAAGGGCCCGTCACAATATTCAACAGGATTTAAACAAAGAATTCTATATAGTTTCAGCGGCAGTAGAATTATACTATGCATTGTTATTTTTATTTTGAGATAAAATATGTAATAATCTACAGACACCATGACTGATAATGTCTTTACAGTTGTGGGGAGTTATATATCGGCTGATCGTGGCATTTCCTTCAGTGGGAGGAAGCTCATTGTAGAGGTCACATGCTGAGTGCTCGTCACTCCACCAATCACCTCGGGGAAGGTCTGAGACAAGAGCCAATCGCCACCCTAGCAGGGTGTCACCTGATATGGGCGAGTGTATGCACAGAAATGACTGGTCAATTAGGGATAATTCTCACAGGAGAAGCTAGAAGGTGCACTTTCACAGCATCTCTAGTGGATGTGGATTGTCGTCCCACCGACTTGGAATCGTTCAAGGCTGGCAGTTGAGTCCGATGTATGAGGTGGAGCACTGCTCCAGAACCCAATTCAGACTACTCTCCCCCACCTTTTGTATCCACCAGACCGAAGGCATGGGGAGAGAGTATTTTTGCACTGTGTCCGTCCGTCCATACGTCCGAGTTAGACTTTAATATATTAGCGGCCCTCACTTCACACGGCTGTGATTTTTGGATATTACTCCTCCAGATTCTGTCCAAAAATCCAGCAAATCGTTACACAGTATCTCTATAGTCATGTGATCAAGACAGATCTGTCCGATATTTCATATTCCATCCGAATTGGCTAACATTGGCTTTCAAAGTTTGCAGGATTATAGGAATAGGAATATATCCCACCCTTTTCACATTGGCCTGTTGAACGCCACGAACAGGTGGATTTTTGCAAAACACATTTTTGGAACAAAATGCCTCAATTCATCCAATTGCCATGCGTAAGAAGAAATGGCACCCTTTTCACATTGGCCTATTATAGCTCAACCAGGAGGCCACAACCTGACCTGGCCTGGTGGAGACCTGTGCCCCGAGAGGGCATAGGTCTCACAGAGTTAAAGATGTGCAAGTGTCTGCTAGGAGTTTGAGAAACAATGGTGTAGAGTCTAAACCATTGTTTCTAAACTTTAGACCAAAGTTTGTGTTAGCTGGGGAGAGCATCACGTGTTTTGTGTTGTACTGTTGCTCACTCTGTGATTTTGTTTCCTTGTCACTATAGGCTGTCTCTGGTTCTCTTAATTCGCTCCTGGTATACAAGGTTGCTGAGGCTGGGGGCAGGATTGCATGGCAAAGTGGAGGAGGTAACACGTATTAATAGTTGAGCGTACAGGGGCACATGTTGTTGTTTTGTTAAGCCTGGGTTATGGTTTGCAGATTGATATTGTAGTTCTCCGGTCCCACCTGTCCCAAGCGTCCAGACGCCAGAGCTACTTCCGGGCGGATGCGAAGGGCAGTGGGGCCACAGCTGGAGTATTAGGAGAATGAGCATCCAGGGGCATTGTTATACAGTATTAGGTGGCTATTGGATGTGTTTAGTTTTGGATGATATTGGTTCTTGGTTGCTAATTTGTGTTTTGTTTTCCTTTTAGATAATGTGGTGGAACCTCATTTTCATGGAGGGGTGTGTGACGGCCCTGCCCCCTCTGCCTCACTGTAGGCTAGCCAGCAACCAGTCTGTGATGGCAGAGTGGAGCAGGCCGTCAGCCCAATTGTGCTCACCTGAGGTGGGCGGAGCTTAGGGCACTATATAGGGAGCTCTCCTGGCTGCAGCTCACTCTCTCTCTGTCCTCCCTGCAAGCAGGACCTGCTACGGGTTGCCACCTGGCTCAAGGGCTTAACCACCCTTTTGTTTAAGTTATGTTTTGCACCAACTAATACAACACGCACCCACCACTCTCCATACATCCATACACTGCAGACATTACTGACAACTGATATCCTCACATCCCACACTTCTTTATTTGCTATTCTTTAATTATCTTATAATAAATATCATTACAAAACGTTTATGCTCTTGTGTGGACTCCCTGTTTTGCCATGCATCCCCTAGTGCATGACAACGGCAATGGTTGTAAGCGTATAAAAAAAAGGCTTCAATTGACCTACATCTACAGCAATGGCGGTGAAAGAATTAAGTAAATGTAATTAGTTACTTTGCACCACTGCAGACAGGTGAAAACCATCTCTGGCCCTGCATGGCCTTCAGCCAGCCATGTGGGGATAATTAGCTATTTAATTAGTCTGCTTCATTTTATTTCATTTCCACTAATTCATAAGCCACCTTGTCCATTTGGCTGTAATGAGCATCAGCACAGCATCATGTGTCCACTAGCAGGGCTTTAATATGAGTTCTGCCCTGTTACAGTAAAAAGCTGTGTGTGTGTGTGTGTGTGTGTGTGTGTGTGTGTGTGTGTGTGTGTGTGGTGTGTGTGCGTGCGTGTGTGTCCACTTTACTGACAAGAACAGTAGCCTCTGCCTTCAAAGATGGATGGCAGACATTAAATAACATACATTATAGTCAGCCGATACGAATCATACCATACACACATGGATAGAGGTCTGAGGTGGGCTGTGTGTGTGTGTGTGTGTGTGTGTGCGCGTGCGTGTGCGTGCACTTACTTGCATGTGCAAGGGTGGGCGTCAGTGCAGTCATGCGTGTATACGCAACTGACCCTTCCCAGCCCGACTAGGCCTACAATGGAGTGTGCAGGTTTGTTTAAAAAAACAGTCGTGCTTTTCCGGAACCAAAGCACCAAGTCAGGGTTTTCTCTGACTCTCTGAATTATATTAAAGGTAGAGTAAGTGATTTCACTCAAAAAACCTTAGGTTTCGTTTTTGGCTGTGGGACCTAAGCCTTCGTCCAATCAGGATAGAGAGTCAAAAACGAAACCTAAGGTTTTTTGACCCCCAGGGGTTAACTGGGGACAGGGAGGAACTCCTTTTATGGTCAGCACACTCTATAGTAGAGAGGATTATCACAACAAAACAAAAAAATAAGTGATATTTGAATTAAGTGAAATCACTTACTCTACCTTTAAAGCCAAGAGCTATACAGAAATTCATTTTCAACTTTAAACAAAATGAGACACATGTTTGGCAATGCAATGCATTAGTACTGCTGGGTTCTGGGTTCTCCAAACAACAATCTCTGTTGCTGGCGTTGGAGGGGGGGGGGGGGAGGGGGGCTCATTCCATCGCTCTCGTTCTATACAATCCGCTATCCCTCTTCACTGCAGCCAGCATAACTGAATAAAGAAATGTAGAATCTGACAGAGATAGATTACAAGCTAACGGAAACATGAAACAAATAGCCAACGTAACCAAATAATAAAATATAAATAAACAATGTTTCCTCATAATGCAGGGCTTGTGTTTGCTGAAGAGATGGACAATAGATGTAAAACTGTCAAGAGTGAGCTGGCGAGGGGAGAGTGTGGGTGTGTGAATGACAAACCAAAAACAAAAAGACAAATGCATCTCACACACTGGGTACAATATAGTGGGATGCCAAATCTAGTGAGAATGAATTGGCATCAGATTTGCAGTAAGATACTGTAGGCTACAAAGAGCATACGGTAGAAATGTCAAGCACGCTCATGAAAAGGCCAAGTCTGTTGCCATTTTCCACTGATCAGAGCCTCGTACAAAGTACCATCATGGCACAAAACAGCTTTTTTGACATTTCTAGAAATGTTTTAACACGATATTATGTAGGTCAGGACATACCCAGCTAGATAATGACACTCTGTGTCCTTCCTTGACCGCCGTTATATGCTATATAATTTACAATGCACATGAAGAGAATCTATTGAGTTATATATGCACACTTAACAACAGCAACAATAACATGAAAAATGATCCGACATTCTGTTTCTTATCATAAGGAGTTTCTTGCAAATTGAAAAATGAAGTAAAATTAAATCTCTCTATTAAATCTGTAGCCATGCGGCGAGGCCCTCTCAATCGATAGATATATCTCTTCTCGCTATCAGTTCCAGGCGAGTGAGCATGGCGGTGGCATACTATTAGGTTATTACAAAAGCAAATCAGTCAGCAGTATTAATTTTCTTGAAAAATGCGAGTCTGAGCAAAGGGAATTAATAACCATTGCTGGGCATGCACTGTAGTAGCTGTGAGTGGTGGGAAAAGTACTCAGTTGTTTTACTAAGTACCAGTACTGCAGGAGAAGGAGCACAGACCGTGTAGAAAAGAAATAGTCCATTACAAGTAAATATCTATAATTAAAAATTATTATAATATTAAAATGTAGCCTATAAAGTAGTTATTATGCAGATTGTCCCATTTCAAGTTTCAAGTGTATAAACATCTTTTGAAAATAGCAGATCTACAAACTCACTTGATGCATTGTGAGCTTGTAGATCGGCTATTTTCAAATGGCCAAAATCTATATAGGGCTGAAGTAGCCTGATTATCAGACTGAAGCTTTCTTAAGAGACGCAGTCTACTCAGAGAGTGGGCGCTCAGTTTGAGTCCATGCTTTTAGTTCATGTTTAAATGTTAAGTTTGTAGTCAACAGCTTTTAATTTTAAGTCAATGCTTTTATTTTGATATGCTTACAATGGTAGCAGGAAGTTAGCAATGCATTATGGGTAGAAGAAGCTTCAGAACACAGTGTACTGAGTGTAGAGTAGACTCCATTAGAGAACAAGCAGATAAGCACATGGTGAC
Source organism: Protomyctophum bolini (assembly GCF_963924005.1). Taxonomy (NCBI): domain Eukaryota; kingdom Metazoa; phylum Chordata; class Actinopteri; order Myctophiformes; family Myctophidae; genus Protomyctophum; species Protomyctophum bolini. Next base: position 50,220,274 of record NC_137863.1, read on the forward strand.
CGTGTTTGTTGTATCTTTACCTTTTTTCACACCCTCGAAAGCAATTTATTTGTTTTATTTAACCATTATTTAACCAGTTGTAACCCCTAGAGGGTAGTAGAGGCCTAAGTGAGACGTGTATTTAAAGAAGTTCTGGACAGGCAGATGACAGGACGTCAGTTGTGGGTCTCACACACGCCGCACGTTCATGCGTTGTGGGAGGTACGCGCCGCTGCGGAATTGTCAGTTGGTATACACCATACTGCTGTAGTGTATAGCCTGGGAGGTCCACCGAGTAATGTTTGGGGTGTGGCATTATCCAGTCTGTGTAGGACATTAACGGGAGGAATCTACAGGTCGAGATGTTGGCCTGTATGAGCCAGTGAAAAGACAGTGTGTGTGGTTAGAGTGACGAGACCTGGTTCAAGTGTTCAAGTGAAACAGCCCTGTAAAGGACTGTTGTCCCTTTTCCTTATTTATTCATCATGTATTGTGTGAAACTACCATCCTTCCACTATTTATAAGTCTACTCCAACACTACGTTTTTAATACTTTTTGATATTCAAATAAATGCCTTTTTGTATCCTATTTATAAATAAAACTATTATGCTTGTACCATACTCCTGTATCCTGTCCGATCTAATTATTTAGCGGGGTTACATTTTGGCGTAAGTCGGCAGGACGGTACAAGTAGTGTTTTGAGACCAATTAATGGGGGAGATGGTTTAATTATTTTAGTAAACTGTTTGTAAAAGGAAAAGGGACAGCAGTCGAAGAAGACTACGCCCCGTCGCCCACTGAAGTCTGTCTGCGGACCAACTGCATCTGAACCAGTCATGGCGGAAGAAGAACTGGCGACGCTCAGGGAGGAGCTTGAACAAATGAGAGTGGAAAATGAGAGACTCAAAGAACCACCTAGCCGAGGTAATGGGGCTCAGGGTGAGAGCAGCCAACGGCGGGAGGTGATGTATATACCCCGTGAAAGAAAATGCCCACAGTTTTCTGGTGGACCTGGGTCCTTGTCCATAGAAGACTGGGTAGAAGAGGTTGAGGCTTCCACAAGGGGTCGCCATATGTCAGAAACCGATAAAGCTCTCTTTATGTTTGATCATTTGGAGGGGAAGGCAAGGTCGGAGATAAAGTTTAGGCCACGTGTTGAAAGGGAAGATCCTAAAATAATTTCTGATGTGCTGACGGAAATGTATTCCTGCTCGAACTCCTATGTTTCATTACAGCGTCAATTCTTTGATTGTAGACAAAAAGAAAGTGAGTCCTTACAAGACTTTTCATTATCACTGTTGTCTATCCTGGACAAAATAGAAAAATCTAACTCTGATGTTATGCCCAACTCTGCTCAGGTTTTACGAGACCAGTTTGCTGAAGGGGTACGGGACCATATGCTTAGCAGAGAGTTGAAAAGGCTTGTGCGCCAGACCCCTGGGATGTCACTCCTGGACCTGAGGAAGGAGGCCATTCGTTGGGTTGAGGAGGGGCAGCCTCAGGGGGTAAAGTACACTCGCCCAACGTCTCACTCTCATGAAACCCAGGCTATAGTAACGTGCGAGGCAGTCAATGCTAAGCAATCTGAGTATGCAGAACTGAAAGAAATTGTAATGAAACAGCAGGAGCAACTAGATATGTTGGTTAAAACTATGGGGGCACAGGGTGGGTACAACAGGGGCATGCAGAGGCCTAGACAGGCCACCCGGTATCAATGGTCTCCAGAGGGACAGCCCATCTGTGTTCGCTGCAATAACGCAGGACATATCGCTCGCTTTTGTAGAAAAAATAACCAGAATAGTCAGGCTACAGTCACTTCTGACAACGGGCAGCATGGAGAAGAGACGGCACAGCAAAAAAACTAGAATCCCCCAGCGTGCAGAGCCACATGTTGGAGGTGGGGGCATTGGGCTTAAATGTTAAACACTCAGACCGTGCTAAAGTATTTAAGAAGCTGGTTGGTAATTGTCCTGTGGTATCAATGAAAATGTGTGATATTGATGTCCCTTCCTTGCTTGATACAGGGTCAATGGTTTCCACTGTCACAGAGAGTTTCTTTAACGAGCACTTTTCAGTGTTAGGTGAGCAGAATATTGAGGATTGCCATTGGCTAGGCCTTAAGGCGGCCAATGGTCTCGATATTCCATATATTGGTTATGTTACACTAACGATAAATGTCGATGGAACACAGGTTCCTAACTGTGGAGTCCTAGTTGTAAAAGATCCCCCCACTCCCAGTGGCCAAGAGCAGAAAAGACGCGTTCCGGGAGTTCTAGGTATGAATGTTGTAAGAGATTTTTACTATACTTTGTTTCGCCAACATGGTTCAGCACTGTTTCAGACTCCTCAGGTTGAGTCAGCCCACCCAGCATGGAAACTGGCCCTACGCTATTGTGAGAAAATGGAAGCAGTTTTAAATTCTACAGAGGCTTACAAAGTGAGGGTTCAGGGCAAGACACCAGTTTATGTAGCTGCAGGCACATTAACTATGATCCCTGTCACCTGCCCACAGCTCCCATCTTCTAGTACTGTTGAGTTTTTATTGGAGCCACTTGGCCCAGATGAAGGTACCCTCCCTGAAGGTCTGCTGCTTTCACCAGCTTTAGTTAAGGCGGAGAGAGGTCTCCTTTACGCTCCAGTTACTAATGTGGGTACTAGGGATGTGTGGATTACACCACGTAGAAGAATTGGGTCTGTGCAGATAGCAAAAGCAGCTCTGAGACATTCAAGTCCTACTGTGGAACTGTCATTTGATGAATGTGCACATGAGTATATAGCCCAGATTTCCTCACAGGAGGTTCAGGATGACCAGGGTGTTGATTTTCCCATGTCTAGTTTTACAAACCTGTCAGAAGGGGATGCAAACCAAGCCAAACAGCTACTATGTAGATATCAGTCTATCTTTTCTAAGGGGGAGGGTGATGTGGGGTGTACTAAACTCATTACTCATGAAATCCCATTATTAGATTCGGCTCCAGTCCGCCAGCCATATCGTAGGATCCCCCCCGCACAGTACGAAACTGTGCGAGCCCACATTCAGCAGTTGGTGGATAGTCAAGTTGCTAGGGAAAGTAGCAGCCCCTACTCATCACCAATTGTGGTGGTACAGAAGAAGGATGGGGGCATCCGATTGTGTGTCGACTACCGCCAACTCAATGCCAAAACCCATAGAGATGCATACCCACTACCCAGAATTGACGAGTCTTTGGATGCTCTCACGGGAGCCCGCTGGTTCTCCACCTTGGACCTAGCCAGTGGATACAATCAGGTAGAGATGGCAGAACAGGACCGGAAAAAAACTGCATTCTGTACTCCTTTCGGCCTGTTTGAATTTAATAGGATGCCCTTTGGGCTATGCAATGCACCAGCAACCTTTCAAAGGCTGATGGAGCGACTGTTTGGTGACCAGCGGCACAAGTCTGTCCTATTATATCTTGATGACGTGATTGTTTTTTCCTCAACAGTTCAGCAGCACATGGAAAGACTGGAGGTGGTCTTTAAACGCCTCCAGGAGCAAAACTTAAAAGTCAAACTGTCTAAATGCCATTTCTTTCAGAAGCAGGTGTTATACTTGGGGCACGTTGTGTCCGAACAGGGGGTGGCCACTGATCCAGAGAAGGTTACTGCTGTACGCAACTGGAGGCGGCCTACACACCTGAGAGACTTGCGTTCATTCCTGGGCTTCACATCATACTACAGAAAGTTTGTGGAGGGCTACTCCAAACTGGCTGCCCCGCTCCACTACCTGGTTGGCCAATTGAGTCCTCGAACGGGTAAGACCCCAAATATCCCATTAATGCCTCGGTGGGATGAGAAGTGTGAGCAAGCATTCCAGGCACTACGGGAGAAGCTCTGTACAACACCAGTATTGGCATTTGCAGACTTTACAAAACCTTTTATTCTTGAAGTCGATGCCAGTCACTAAGGACTAGGAGCTGTCTTATCACAGGAGCATGCTGGGAAGTCCAGACCTGTTGCCTATGCAAGTCGCAGCTTGAAGAGAACGGAACGGAACATGGAAAATTACAGTTCAATGAAACTAGAGTTTTTGGCTCTCAAGTGGGCAGTCTGTGAGAAGTTCAGGGAGTACCTATTAGGAAATGCTTTTATAGTGTACACAGATAATAATCCCCTCTGTCATTTGCAGACTGCTAAACTGGGAGCGATCGAGCAACGTTGGGCATCGGAGCTGGCTTCCTTCAACTTCACGCTCAAATACCGTCCAGGACGCTCCAACGCAAACGCTGATGCCTTGTCTCGACTACCCCTGGAGGAGGCGTCCCCTGGTATGGCGGTCCCCAGGCAGCTAGCGTCAAGTATTGGTGCACCGAAGGAGTGGATGAAGGCCACGTGCAGTGAGATAACCACCCTTCCCTGCTGTATCCGACCAGACCTTGCTTCGCTACAAGCCGCAGACCCGGTTGTGGGCCCTGTCTTGACACTCTGGCGGAGAGGGCGCCCGCCTGAGGCAAAGGAGAAAGAGGGGCTAATGAAGGACAGTAAAGAGTTGATCCGGAAGTGGGATCGTTTGTTGGAGAAGGAGGGATGCCTGTACCGCCTCACCTATTCTCCAGATGGAAATAAGGAAGTCCACCAGTTGCTGCTGCCACAGATGCTGCAGAAAGAAGTGTTTACCAGCCTCCATGATGCCCATGGCCACCAGGGGGTCGACCGTACCACTGACCTGGTTAGGAGCCGCTGCTTCTGGCCAGGTATGCTGAGAGATGTGGATAGATGGTGCAGAGAATGTGAGCGGTGCACTTTAGCCAAGGCCGTGAGGCCAAAAGTGAGAACCTACCTGGGCACACTCCAGGCCTCCAGCCCCAATGAGATCTTGGCCATCGACTTCACCATGCTGGAGCCTGCAAGTGATGGGAGAGAGAATGTCCTGGTCCTGACTGACGTCTTCACCAAGTACACATTGGCCATCCCGACAAGAGATCAGCGGGCTAGCACAGTGGCTGATGTGTTGGTCCGAAGTTGGTTCCATCTTCTCGGCGTGCCAGGTCGTCTCCATTCGGACCAGGGAAGAAATTTTGAAAGTAACATCATCCAACAGTTGTGCAAGCTCTATAACATCAAGAAAAGTCGCACCACTGCATATCATCCACAGGGCAATGGTCAATGTGAACGTTTCAATAGGACATTGCATGATCTGCTGCGCACACTGCCCCCAGATAAGAAGAAACGTTGGCCCCAATACCTCTCTCAGTTGACTTATGCCTATAACACCACAGCACACCAGACTACAGGGGTGAGTCCATACTTTTTGATGTTTGGTCGTCAACCACAGTTACCTGTTGATTTCTTCCTTGGCAGCAGTGGGGAAGAACCCAGTGGTGGATCTGTGGAGGACTGGATCCAGGAGCATCAACACAACTTAAGTGAGGCCTACAGCCAAGTGAGAGAACGTCTACAGGAGCGACTGGAGCGTAGAAACCTCAAACATGATGTCGGCACCCAGGATATGGGGTTCCAAGAGGGTGAGCTGGTGTACTTAAAAAACCATCAGGTTAGAGGGAGAAACAAAATTCAGGATGTCTGGAGCCCGAGTATGTACAGGGTGGTGAGATGTCCGGGGACCCTGGGGACCGTTTACTCTGTGGTGCCTATTGACCAGGACGGCCCAGTTAAGCATGTACATCGGTCAGAGATGAGGGCTGTCGGTGCAGGAGCAGTACCAGAGACCCTGGCCAGGATGTCTGACTCGGAGGAAGCAGATGATTCAGGTTCAGAAAATGGAGAATCAATATGTGTCATTCTGGAGGACAATGATCAGGTCATTTTGGAAGACAATGATGGGATTTATGACTCTGATAATGACTATGATTATTCTATGTTTGACTCTCCCACCTCAAGCAGGCCATCTTCGCCAGGTCTAGAAGAGCCAAGTTACACCATTATAGAGGTGGGTGAATCGCACTACAGACCTCGGCGTACCACCCGAGAGACCGCAGGACAGCACTCAAACCCCAATCATCTCCCCCAGTCAGCATGGCCAGAGCAGGAAACTCAGACTGCATGGTAGAGTATGGTGGCTGCGGCTTCCCTAGCAACTTGCACTATCCCTATTCTTATGGTGGATCGTCAGGGGCGACGATTCAATTATGGGGGGGTAGAATGTAACCCCTAGAGGGTAGTAGAGGCCTAAGTGAGACGTGTATTTAAAGAAGTTCTGGACAGGCAGATGACAGGACGTCAGTTGTGGGTCTCACACACGCCGCACGTTCATGCGTTGTGGGAGGTACGCGCCGCTGCGGAATTGTCAGTTGGTATACACCATACTGCTGTAGTGTATAGCCTGGGAGGTCCACCGAGTAATGTTTGGGGTGTGGCATTATCCAGTCTGTGTAGGACATTAACGGGAGGAATCTACAGGTCGAGATGTTGGCCTGTATGAGCCAGTGAAAAGACAGTGTGTGTGGTTAGAGTGACGAGACCTGGTTCAAGTGTTCAAGTGAAACAGCCCTGTAAAGGACTGTTGTCCCTTTTCCTTATTTATTCATCATGTATTGTGTGAAACTACCATCCTTCCACTATTTATAAGTCTACTCCAACACTACGTTTTTAATACTTTTTGATATTCAAATAAATGCCTTTTTGTATCCTATTTATAAATAAAACTATTATGCTTGTACCATACTCCTGTATCCTGTCCGATCTAATTATTTAGCGGGGTTACACAGTAAAAAAACACATTGAGACTGAAGTCTCTTTTACAAGTGTGAACTGGCCAAGACAAGAGGCAAAATAAGTGACACAGCTCTGCCAGTAACAAAAAATACACAACAAAAAACAGGACAGACATACAATGCTCATAAATATAGTACCCACTACCGAAGAAGCTCAAAGTGGGAGAACAGGAACACGACCAATAAGGACTAATAAATACAAACTAAGCAACGGAAATTGCTAGTAGACTAAAAAGCAAGCAGTAAATCACAGTTGAAACTTAGTCATACAATAAACATCAGAATAGTGTAAAAATACATAGCCATGACAGATATCTCGGATTGGAAAAGTGCTTTTATTTTTTCTGACTACCAACATGATACAATTATAATAAATAGGCCATTACAGAAAATAAATAATGCAATAGAGTACAGTTCTATTTTGACGTTGATATTGTGTGTGTATGACACCCCCCACCTTGGATAACTGTGGTAATTCTAGAGCTAATACATGCAAAAGAGCGCTGACCTCCGGGGATGCGTGCATTTATCAGATTCAAAACCCTCCCCTCCTCCTCCCCCCTCCCCCCTATACCACCGGAGATAAAGAAGTTTAGCCGCACTGTTGCACACCATTTTGACGTTGACATTGTGTGTGTAGGCTATACAGTTCTCTTTCTATTGACGTTGACATTGTGGGTGTAGGGCTGTAGGCTTTCAAAATAAGACAGAAAAAACAAAAAAAGAACAGTTACTCAAAGTGGTGCTTGATATCCTTTTTCTGATGGTAAGTGTAAAAACATGGGAACAAACACAAGGGCACCTCACACATCTTGCAATAATATAGGGTTGCATGCCGGATGTTACTGAGATTGTGGAGCCTGCAGTCTTTCTTAGTGGTAAGCACTGGTATATGGCCAGCATAACTCACTTCAAGTCTCCTGTCGAAGTCACCTTGCCTTGCCCTGAATGGACGAGCACCCCCGACTGCCCCCGCCTCCTCCTCCTCTGGCCTCCCTGGTTGCCCTGGTCGCAGTGATGTCCACCTGTCCACCACCAACATGATGAAGTTCAGGAGATTCTTTACCCTGCCATGTTTCAGTTGATGCAACACGAGCGCGTTGTACATGGTCAACTGAAAGAGGTACAGCACAAACTTGACAGGCCACTTGTAGGACTTTCGGGCAAACATGTAATACGATACGTGTTGGTCAAGTTTGTCGACACCGTTCTCATCAAATGGTGGTCCGTGGCTCAAATGGCCAATAGAGCAGTTAACTTGAGACCAATGACAGTCTAAGTCCACTTTACTTTATTCTGTCCCCTCCCCGAAAAGGCCTATCTGTCCTGGCCCCTAATCCATCATTTATACTGTACGGATGGATAATTACTATGGATTTGGAAAACTGGATTAATAGGTAGAGCGTAGTATGTACAGTAGTAGCCTATGTTAGTATGTGGTTTTGAATGTAACCTTGGACTTCTAGCTATCAGAGATTAGCCCTGTATTTAACAAAACATTAATGTATTTAAAGTCATTCAATATGCCGGTGCGGGTGCTAAACTAAAATGTAGCTTCAGTTTGACTTTTAACATTGTCAAAGAACATTCAAGGAACATTCTGTAACCTTTATTGAATGCCAAAACATAAGCCAACACAATATATTTAAAAAAGCCATTTCAAGACATATGGTCAAGTCTTGCGTAAACAATGTGACCGAGCCACACGCTGTATGGATCAGGTGTCCAGTCCTCCACAATAAGACATCAACTCCCCCAACGTTACACACTTAAACCCCAGCAGTAGCTGCATTCATGTGAACACATAGCAGATCTACAAGCTTACAATGATCTTCCATTTGCAGCGAAGATATTTAACACATTCCCCCCGTTAACATCGTGAGGCCAGTGAAATGCGCGAAAACAAGTGGAAAAAAAGCAAGTGAAATGAAATCCTTCAACACATTTTGGCCTCTCTTTTAGCACCATGGCTGGCTGGCCTGGCATCACTGGCGTCGCTCTCTCACCTTTCTTGCGCTTCTCAACGACCTTGACCATCTCGTGTGGGTGAACTGAACGAACTGGACGAACTGGACGAACTGAACGAACTGGATGAACAATGAACTGAATGAACTGAACGAACTGAACGAACTGAATGAACTGGACGAACTGGATGAACTGGATGAACTGAACGAACTGGATGAACTGAACGAACTGAACGAACTGAACGAACAATGAACAAATTGAATTAACAATTGAATGATAAGAAAATATACTCAAAATGGACAAAGCATTCGCTTTAAATGCTTTGGGCACCCAGGTGGGTGCCCTCGGGAAGTACCTGCAAGGCTCATCCTCTTCCTCTTCCCCTTCCCCTTCCCCTTCCCCTTCCCCTTCCTCTTCCTCTTCCCCTTCCTCTTCCTCTTCCTCTTCCTCTTCCCCTTCCTCTTCCTCTTCCTCTTCCCCTTCCTCTCTCCTGTTCTCCTTGAGGTTGGTCCATGAGGACACCACACCCAGTATGAAGCCATACAATGCCTTCTTGCTGGCCGGGTTATTCGCCTTGAAAATGACATAGGCGTTGAACATAGTGATCTGCAGGAGATATATGACAAATGTTTTTGTCCACTTGCACGTTTTTCTCACAAAGAAATAGTAGGCCAGGTTCTGGTCCAACTTGTCGACCCCATTCATACAGTGGTTGTACTCCACAACGCACTCTGGCTTTGTTGCTGCCACCCTCACTCTTATGGCCTACCTTCTTCTGCAGGACCTGCTCCATGGCATGCTGGTGGAAAGTGGTGACCATTTTTACAACTCTTTTGTCACGCCATGCCACCACCATGACGTTGTCATCGTGGCACATGACTGTGTCCCCCATCTTTAGCATTGCCGGTGTCAACACTGTGATAGACTCCGGTTCCCCTCTATACTTCCGTAAGGTCCCACAGGTGTGGATCTGCAGACGCAGGAGAACCTTACAGAGGTAATGGTAAATGCTAGAAACTCATGCTTTCTTTTGTAAGGGAAACAAAGTCACATAACAAGCAGTTACAATATAAAATATATATCATTAATAATAATAATAAATAAAAAATAAATAAATAAATAAATAAATAAATAAATAAATAAATAAATAAATAAATAAATAAATAAATAAATAATAATACATTATAAATATTATAATAATAATAATAAATACAATCTCAAATACACATATGTGTCTGGTCAAAAATAAATAGCAATAGAATAAAAGCATTGCTTCGTGTGCAGAGTGGAGACACAAGTCAATTATATATAGTTTGTACAACAGTAACCATTAGCTTTTCTGTCCAGGAATTTGTGGAACGTGTAAACAAGAGTGTGGCTGGGTTTGACCGACAGAGGATGAAAGGACGTACAAGTGTGTGTGTGTGTGTGTGTGTGTGTGTGTGTTGGGGGGGACAACAGTTTATTCGATAGGAATGTCTTGGTATTTATCCTTGCTGTGGTAAATTATGTCACAGATGCCTCGACACAGTGGTATGTTGCATCTACCACACTGGAAACGTGTCTCTCTGCGCTGCCCCTGTCTCATGTGCACCCTGCACACTTTGGATGGGTACATCTTCTTTCTGGTCCGTGGGATGTGCATCAGCTTATGGGCTGTTTTATTGCCATCCAGGCGACCAGGTGGGTAATAAACAACAACAATGAACAACAATGAACAACAACAATAAACAACAACAATGAACAACAATTCTAAGAACGGGTGTACTTGAATTGAATGTCAAGAACTGGATGAACAATGAACAGAATGAACTGAACAAACTGAACAAACTGAACGAACTGAACGAACTGGATGAACAATGAACAGAATGAACAGAATGAACTGAATGAACTGAATGAACTGAATGAACTGAATGAACTGAACGAACTGAACGAACTGGACGAACTGGACGAACTGAACGAACTGAACGAACTGGATGAACAATGAACTGAATGAACTGCATGAACTGAATGAACTGAACGAACTGAACGAACTGAATGAACTGGACGAACTGGATGAACTGGACGAACTGAACGAACTGAACGAACAATGAACAAATTTAATTAACAATTGAATGATAAGAAAATATACTCAAAATGGACAAAGCATTCGCTTGAAATGCTTTGGGCACCCAGGTGGGTGCCCTCGGGAAGTACCTGCAAGGCTCATCCTCTTCCTCTTCTCCTTCTCCTTCCTCTTCCCCTTCCTCTTCCCCTTCCCCTTCCTCTTCCCCTTCCTCTTCCTCTTCCCCTTCCCCTTCCTCTTCCTCTTCCTCTTCCCCTTCCTCTCTCCTGTTCTCCTTGAGGTTGGTCCATGAGGACACCACACCCAGTATGAAGCCATACAATGCCTTCTTGCTGGCCGGGTTCTTCGCCTTGAAAAGGACATAGGCGTTGAACATAGTGATCTGCAGGAGATATATGACAATTTTTTTTGTCCACTTGCACGTTTTTCTCACAAAGAAATAGTAGGCCAGGTTCTGGTCCAACTTGTCGACCCCATTCATACAGTGGTTGTACTCCACAACGCACTCTGGCTTTGTTGCTGCCACCCTCACTCTTATGGCCTACCTTCTTCTGCAGGACCTGCTCCATGGCATGCTGGTGGAAAGTGGTGACCATTTTTACAACTCTTTTGTCACGCCATGCCACCACCATGACGTTGTCATCGTGGCACATGACTGTGTCCCCCATCTTTAGCATTGCCGGTGTGATAGACTCCGGTTCCCCTCTATACTTCAGTAAGGTCCCACAGGTGTGGATCTGCAGACGCAGGAGAACCTTACAGAGGCGCACAGAGTTATAAAAATTGTCCATCCAAAGCCGGTAACCAAAACCGGTCAGACCTTGAAGCAGGAACTCCACCACCTCTTGTACCAAGGGTATGGTACGAGGCTCAGGTTCAAGTGATGCGCCAGTATAGGGTTTCATGGCCCAACAATACCCTGTCTTACTGTCTGCAAGAATATATGATTTAATACCATATTTTATGCGTTTCAGAGGATTGTACACTTTAAAGCCTAGCCTACCACGCCAGAGAAGGGTCCCCTCATCCAGGCTGATGTCCTTGCCTGGCAGGTACATCTCTTTATATTTGTTTAGGAGGTAGTCCAAGACAGGGCGGATTTTGGACAATTTGTCATTTTCTGCAAGATTACGATTGTCTGAAAAATGAAGGTTGCTCCAAATTAGTTGGAACCTGTTTCTGGACATGGTCCTGCTGAAATAGGGGGTGGCTGTTGGCTCGTCTATGGACCAGTAAAGTTCCAGTTCTGGCTTGTGTACCAGACCCGTCAGGAACAGCAGCCCAAAGAATCTCTTAATTTCCACCAATTCGACTGGTACCCATTTGTTGTGCCTAGAATGTGGCAGGTCAGTCGGAGGTCGCTGTTCAGCATAGAGGTTGGTCTCTATGCATATATGCTGGAGCAGCTCATCCGTTAGAAGCAGCTCCAAGAAGTCGGCAGGGTTGTCCGACTGGAGCTCTGCAGCAGCACCACGAGGCCCGGGAGTGCCAGTGAAGGGGAGTGAAGTTGGATGCCAGTCCGTCGTCTGGTCAGACCAAACTGTCTCTGGCACGCCTATAAATGATAGAAATACATTATTACCAACTATCCTTTTATTGTTATTGTTGCTGTGGGGGTCCCCGGAACATCCAAACCACCAGGAATGCCTGGCGAGCCGCCCCATGTCCGAAACGGTCTAGAAATGACAGAGTTGCCGTGTGGGGGTCCCTGGGGTTCCCCTGGAACAACACCAACCCCCAGGACTGCACCCGGGGTGCCGGCCCGGTTCCAGCGAGTCGCCCCGTGTCCAAAACGGTTGAGAAATGACAGAGTTACCGTGTGGGGTCCCCGGAACATCCAGACCCCCAGGGAGGGAGGGCAGAATCCGTTTTACCGGCCCGGCAGGCCTGCCGGTAAACAGGACCGGCCGGTCCTTAAAAGGGCCGGCCGGTCCTTAAAAGGGCCGGCCGGTCCTTAAAAGGGCCGGCCGGTCTTAAAAGGGCCGGCCGGTCTTAAAAGGGCCGGCCGGTCTTAAAAGGGCCGGCCGGTCCTTAAAAGGGCCGGCCGGTTGTAAAAAGGGCCGGCCGGTCGTTAAAAGGGCAGGCCGGTCGTTTTAAGGGTCGGCCGGCCGGATTTTTTTTTTTTTTTTTTTTAAGTTAATTTTTTTTTTTTGGTAACTCTGTCATTTCTCAACCGTTTTGGATGGGGGTGGTCTCATTTAATCGTGCCGCCCCCCCGGGGGCATCCTTGGGGGTCTCAAAGTTGGGGGACCCCCCGGGACCCCCAGGGACCCCCAAATGGTAACTGTGTCATTTCTCTACCGTTTTGGATGGGGGTGGTCTCATTTGAATCGTGTTGCGTTCCCGGGGGCGTCTTTGGGGGTCTCAAGGTTCGGGGACCCCCCGGGGACCCCCAGGGACCCCCAAATGGTAACTCTGTCATTTCTCTACCGTTTTGGATGGGGGTGGTCTCATTTGAATCGTGTTGCGTTCCCGGGGGCGTCTTTGGGGGTCTCAAGGTTCGGGGACCCCCCGGGGACCCCCAGGGACCCCCAAATGGTAACTCTGTCATTTCTCTACCGTTTTGGATGGGGGTGGTCTCATTTGAATCGTGCCGCCCCCCCGGGGGCATCCTTGGGGGTCTCAAAGTTGGGGGACCCCCCGGGACCCCCAGGGACCCCCAAATGGTAACTCTGTCATTTCTCTACCGTTTTGGATGGGGGTGGTCTCATTTGAATCGTGTCGCGTCCCCGGGGGAGTCTTTGGGAGTCTCAAGGTTGGGGGGCCCCCAGGGACCCCCAGGGACCCCCAAATGGTAACTCTGTCATTTCTCAACCGTTTTGGATGGGGGTGGTCTCATTTGAATCGTGTCGCGTCCCCGGGGGAGTCTTTGGGAGTCTCAAGGTTGGGGGGCCCCCAGGGACCCCCAGGGACCCCCAAATGGTAACTCTGTCATTTCTCAACCGTTTTGGATGGGGGTGGTCTCATTTGAATCGTGTCGCCCCCCCGGGGGCATCCTTGGGGGTCTCAAAGTTGGGGGACCCCCAGGGACCCCCAAATGGTAACTCTGTCATTTCTCTACCGTTTTGGATGGGGGTGGTCTCATTTGAATCGTGTCGCGTCCCCGGGGGAGTCTTTGGGAGTCTCAAGGTTGGGGGGACCCCCAGGGACCCCCAAATGGTAACTCTGTCATTTCTCAACCGTTTTGGATGGGGGTGGTCTCATTTGAATCGTGTCGCCCCCCCGGGGGCATCCTTGGGGGTCTCAAAGTTGGGGGACCCCCAAATGGTAACTCTGTCATTTCTCTACCGTTTTGGATGGGGGTGGTCTCATTTGAATCGTGTCGCGTCCCCGGGGGAGTCTTTGGGAGTCTCAAGGTTGGGGGGCCCCCAGGGACCCCCAGGGACCCCCAAATGGTAACTCTGTCATTTCTCAACCGTTTTGGATGGGGGTGGTCTCATTTGAATCGTGTCGCCCCCCCGGGGGCATCCTTGGGGGTCTCAAGTTTGGGGGACCCCCAAATGGTAACTCTGTCATTTCTCAACCGTTTTGGATGGGGGTGGTCTCATTTGAATCGTGTTGCGTCCCCGGGGGTGTCTTTGGGGGTCTCAAAGTGCGGGGACCCCCCCATGGTAACTATCAATTCTCAACTGTTTTGGACAGGGGTTGGTTGGAATCGTGTTGCCTCTATGGGCGCATTATCGGGGGGAGGTTCGGGGACCCCCACATGGTAAATCTTGACATTGTCATGATAGATATTTATTTATGGGAGGGAGACAGAGAGAACAATTTGCATATTATTCTTACTATAGCTCTCTCACACACACACTTTTCAGTAATGGACATTTAACCAATCTATTTCCCTCTGACAAGGCTCGCCGTTACCCGACAAAACTGTGCAATTAATTACTCAATTACTGTGCAATAAACAGTCAAGCCACAACGAAAATGTATTTTGTTGCTTTTATATAAAACTAGAAATAAACATGTAAACAATGTAAACTGTGGTTACAATAAAATAGACCAGTCCGTACGATGTGTTAGCTAACTAGCATGGTTCTGTTGTTAGCATTCCTCATTGAAGCATGCAGTAGTGCAAAGCAGGTACATTTTACTGTAAAAACAAAAATAGACGAAACGCACCATTAACAGCAGATATACAAGCCACTAAAGTGTCTTCTTTTTCAAGTCATGATTGATTGGTTGGTTTATTAAGTTTGCAGAATTACAGTACATTTCAAGTACAACTCAATACAACTGTTAAAGGCGGTTGACGTAAGTCGCAACTATTAATTAATACGTTGTATGGCGGTTTATTATACGTTGTGGCGGTTTGATGAATACGTCGGCATATTAGAATGTTATTATTATATTACAATGGACAGTATGCACTCTGTAACATTAAGATTTACTCCTGTCAAGTAAAATACGTGTAGACTATTTAATGTAATTAATACTCCTATCATGTTCCTTCTAGTAATAGTTTGGCATGCAGGATGTAAAACGAATCAGTTCTTGTCACTGTATTGTTCACAGTACAAGTTGAAGGTGAAGCACATGTGTTGTGATGAGCCTTCTGTAATGAACACACAAAGGATGTGTAGCTGTCAACCCTTTATTTGAAAGATAAGTAATTATGGACAGTGTTTTTTACAGAGTAAATATTTTCTCTTACAATTTTATGAAGACAACATAATACAGACAATCTAAACATATAATCAAAGTCATTGAAATACACTATGATGATGTGTTAGTCCAAACAACACATGTCAACACAGAGACAAGTTACAATTTCACCACTAGTCTGTGAATATTAAGTAATGCGTATACCTGGACTAAACTGAATACTTGACATAAGTGTCAACATAATGCCTTATTTGAAGAAGAAAAAAACCACTCATCATTTAACAGCCTTTTCCTCTTTATGACACGTCTTCATGTGTGTTTTTAGATTACACTTTTGACTAAAGCCCTTGCCACAAAATGTACATGTAAAAGGCTTTTCCCCTGTATGAGTCCTCACGTGTTCCTTTAATTGCCCATTATGAATACAGCCCTTGCCACAAACTGTACATGTAAAGGGCTTTCCCCCTGTATGACTCATCATGTGTCTTTTTAGATCATTCTTTTGACGACAGGCCTTGCCACAAACTGTACATGTAAAGGGCTTTTCCCCTGTATGACTCATCATGTGTCTTTTTAGATCAGTATTTTGACTACAGCCCTTGCCACAAACTGTACACGTAAAGGGCTTTTCCCCTGTATGACTCATCATGTGTCTTTTTAGATCAGTATTCTGACTACAGCCCTTGCCACAAACTGTACATGTAAAGGCCTTTTCCCCTGAATGAATCATTGTGTGCCTCTTCAGAGTTCCCTTGTGATTAAACGTTTTACCACAATCTGCACAACTAAAACATTTCTTACCTATTTGACTACTCGTGGAGTGCCTTTGTTTTGGTGAATTGAGGTCATGGAGCAGCTTGTTACTCAAAGACAAACTATTTCCTCCCATGTGTTGTTTATTGTGTGATTTCAGTGTGTTTAAACTTGACTGGTCATCCATGGTCTCATCCCACTCATCACTGTCTTCAGTGATGTCAGATTCAGAACAGTGTGAAGAGATGAGCTGATCATCACTAGTTGGTTGTGATTCCCCACAATCATGTACATCAGCTTGTGTTTCCATGTGTTGAGATGAGGTGCTGGCTACAGGTTCTGTTAGTATGTTTTCATCATGTTCATGTTTCACTGATAGTAATCTCTCTGTTGATCCACCATCCTCCTCTGATCTTTGAAGTAGCTCATCAAGTTCCTCTTTAATCTGTAGATACTCTGGCTCCTCTTTGATCAGACTGGAGGTTCTCTCCTCCTGTTCAATTTGAATCTGTAGAGACTCTGGTTCCTCTTTGATCGGACTGGGGGTTCTCTCCTCCTCTTCTTCTTTAATCTGTAGATACTCTGGCTCCTCTTTGATCAGACTGGAGGTTCGCTCCTCTTTAATCTGTAGAGACTCTGGCTCCTCTTTGATCAGACTGGAGGTTCTCTCCTCCTCCTCTTCTTTAATCTGTGGAGACTCTGGTTCCTCTTTGACCAGACTGGATGTTCTCTCCTGCTGCTCAGTAAATACCTCCTCTTTACACACAAGGAAGTGTAGGGAGTGAGAAGATAGAAATGAGAAACCCATTATTATATTGAACATTGGTGTCTTTGTATTGGTCAAGATTAGATGTGTTCAACCGGTTAAGTAGTTGTGGTTGGAGGAAACTTCCACTGTTAGTTCCATATCTGTCCTAATTATGTTTTGATTTTCAGTGTGAAGTGTCACACAAATTATTGTTTCTTACCTCCACAATGCTTAATTTCTAAAACAGGCCTCTCCTTGATGCTTAAATATAATTTATCATTAGATACAACCTATTGCTATCTGATAAATCCACAGAGAATGTTTTTGAATGAGAGTTTAACCTTAACATGAATGGATTGTGTTCAAGCCTGTAACAGTTAACATAGTAAAGGTTTTACCAACCTGTTCTGTGTAGCTTGATTATTGGTTGTAAAACCATATCCAATAGTCTGCGTTGGTAGTCAGTTTCTTGCTTGATGTGGAAAGCTTCATCCTCATACTCTGTTAGAATTCTTCCAACGACCCCAAATATCTCTTCAGCAGCAGCAGATAGTCTCTGGTTGACCAAGGACTTCAATGTTTGTCGTAAAGCCATAACTCAAAACTTGCCCAAGTTGCCCAAGATTTTTTTAATAGAGTGAAAATATTAAAAAGTATGGAGTAAAGTAGAACCAAAAATAAAAAACTAAATGCTTCAGCTAGTGCAGAGAGAAGAAGTTCAGCTCTTAACAACTAGCAGAGATTAAAGTGACACAACGCTGACCAAGCTCTTGTTAAATACTAACAGTGGGCCAATCAGAGTGAGGGGGGGCGGGACACACCAAGAACAAAACTGGCCAATCGCTGCTCATAACAACAAGGCAATGCAATGTATTTTATATAAAACATTAAGAAAATTAAACATTATAAAAGTGCAATCAGATTCAGTAAAATATAAAGTTACAGCTGTGTTGTGTAACTTTCCTATATGTATAGTAGTAGGCCTATATTATACAATTGCATTATTTCACACAGCGACCCATTGTTAAGATTTAAGAACTGATGTTAAACTTTCTTTATATTTCTGAAGACATTCAGCATTCTGAATGAAATTCAGTCTTCAGACTCTGTTACATAAAACATCTGTTGGAAATAAGACATTTAATCTGATTTAGATGGTGATATTGTGGGCATTATTGATGTATTATTTTGTATAGGATGAAATCACGATTGATCCTCTCAAGCCCTATTTTAATGTATTGTAGATGATGATAAAATAGACAATCTAGAAGCTGAGAACATATTGTAAATGTTCCACCTGTCATCAACATAGGAAGAAAGTAGCTGTAATAGTTTTGATATGTTCTGCACATGTAGATGTCAGGGACACTGGTTGTCTCAGAAAGATAATCCTCTCCCTCTCCACAAGTGCAGCAAAGCATTATGGTCATTGTAGTAATCCAGCAGTGAGACCAGTGTCCATGACATAACAGACACTTTGAAATACTAAAATGTCTAAAAACACACATTTCCCACATAAACCCACCAGGAAATAAGGGCTGGTGGTTACCTTGGCTTTTTCTGTATTTGGGACATCAGTATACCCTGTTTGGGAGAACAAAGTTCTAGCACCACTATACCGACTGAGCGACAACACAACACTCTTTCAAGAGAGCACTGCTGCTGCTCTGTCTTAAAAAACATTTATCTGCAGTACACCAGCCTTCAGATATTTTATTTATTTATCTTTATTTTGTATTTATGTATTTGTAAAGTAAAAAAATGTATAGGGGTGACAAATAGGTCAACTTGCTTGTGTCACCTTTCAGATGCATGTCACAGGGATGCTAAGTATTTTCCAGTCTAAATAATTTAAATGCAAATGATTCCCAATCCTATATGTTCCAATCCATTCACACTATAGCCTACTGTAGGAGTAGGCTATATCCACTCTACTTATCATACTAAAAGGATCACATGCAAATCTGTTGGTCGGTCCATTCAGCAATAGGGTTACACACCCTAACCCATTATCACCTGCCCATTAACAATGGTACAGACATGCTCCTAAACATTCCACAACATTCACAACGCATGACTTCTAACAAGGTAGATAAAGGTGGAATTCCCGTATCCTACGACTAGAAATAATAATGCACTGGTATTGTAGGCTACAGTAAAAAATAAAATATAAAAAAATGTTTCATTCATACCAATTGTCAGATAACATATCAACTCACGTCCACAACTACTATTATTTTGTCAATTTTAACCAGCATCACAGTATGACTAAGGGATGTGTCACCATCCTTGTACACAATTGTTAGAAAATGATGCATTTCTCATTATACGCTAGATCTGCATGTAGTCACAGTTAAGTACAATGGACAGTATGCACTCTGTAACATTAAGATTTACTCCTGTCATGTTCTATGTAGAAAGTTCAAGTAAAATACGTGTAGACTTTTAAATGTAATTAATACTCCTATCATGTTCCTTATAGTAATAGTTTGGCATGCAGGATGTAAAAGGAAGCAGTTCTTGTCACTGTATTGTTCACAGTACAAGTTGAAGGACATGTGTTGTGATGAGCTTTCTGTAATGAACACACAAAGGATGTGTAGCTGTCAACCCTTTATTTGAAAAAGAATAAATTACAGTGTTTTTTACAAAGTAAATATTTTCTCTTACAATTATATGAAAACAACATAATACAGATAATCTAAACATATAATCAAAGTAATTGAAATACACTATGATGATATGTTAGTCCATACAACACATGCCAACACAGATACAAGTTACAATTGCACCACTAGTCTGTGAATATTAATTACTGTGACATTTTAATTGCTGAATAATGTGGGCAAACACTGCGTCACATATTGTTATATCAATATAATCAGGTCATTATGCATGTTGAAAATTGATTAAAATAATTTATGTATAGTCCATAATGTTTAATGTATATAGCTGGACTAAACTGAATACTTGACATAAGTGTCAACATAATGCCTTATTTGAAGAAGAAAAAAACACTCATCATTTACCAGCCTTTTCCTCTTTATGACATGTCTTCATGTGTGTTTTTAGATTACACTTTTGACTAAAGCCCTTGCCACAAACTGTACACGTAAAGGGTCTTTCCCCTGTATGAGTCCTCATGTGTACTTTTAATTCCCAATTATGAATACAGCCCTTGCCACAAACTGTACACGTAAAGGGTCTTTCCCCTGTATGAGTCCTCATGTGTACTTTTAATTCCCCATTATGAATACAGCCCTTGCCACAAACTGTACATGTAAAGGGCTTTCCCCCTGTATGACTCATCATGTGTCTTTTTAGACCAGTCTTTTGACTACAGCCCTTGCCACAAACTGTACATGTACAGGGCTTTTCCCCTGTATGACTCATCATGTGTCTTTTTAGATCAGTCTTTAGACTACAGCCCTTGCCACAAACTGTACACGTAAAGGGTCTTTCCCCTGTATGAGTCCTCATGTGTACTTTTAATTCCCCATTATGAATACAGCCCTTGCCACAAAATGTACATGTAAAGGGCTTTCCCCTTGTATGACTCATCATGTGTCTTTTTAGACCGGTCTTTTGACTACAGCCCTTGCCACAAACTGTACACGTAAAGGGTCTTTCCCCTGTATGAGTCCTCATGTGTAAGCGGTTAGGGTCCATTTGGTTCCATTTCTACACTCTAAAGTTAAATTATCATTGATGTTACAATATAAATATTGGGGGTCCCAGATATATAAATGCCATTAAATGGGGGTCCATACTCCATAGACTAATGCATGTCAAACTGGGGGTCCTTGAAATTAAACGGGTTGAGAGTCACTGCTATAGCTGTAAAAACCTTCTCTTATGAGGTCCCTGGCATATCCTCTCAAATGGGGGTCCCCGGCACATCCCCCCAAACGGGGGTCCCCGGTACATCCCCCCAAATGGGGGTCCCCGGCACATCTCCCCAAACGGAGGTCCCCGGCACATCTCCCCAAACGGGGGGTCCCCGGCACATCCCCCCAAACGGGGGTCCCCGGCACACCCCCCCAAAATGGGGGGTCCCTGGCACATCCCTTCAAATTTTCATTAAATTTGCAAGCTGTATACTGCACTGGCCTCTGTCCTACTGCCCTACTGCCACCTACTGTCTGTTTATTATATTACACAGTGGGTGAAAAGAAAACACCCCTTAAGACTAAACCACACCCATCAGAGGTGTGACTTCCATAGGTACCCAGGTACTTTTAAATACCTAGAGGTAACTATGGGTACTGGGCCGGCGAAAAGGAAAGGAACCCCACTGTACATTGTGTGAACAAAAGGCTATTGGCCCCATCTGGTGACCTGGGGTGACATCAATAAATACATGATTGTGATAGAACATGATTGACATCTCAATTCTGATTGTATCCACATGATTCTGATTATATACATGGTTCACATGATTAGAGGCAATGCCAAAAAATATTTACAACATGATTTGACGATTGTATAAAAATAGAGAAAAGTAGAAAAGTTTTTAAACATTTTGACAATGTTGAGAGCATTAAGTACAGTAGAACCCCAAATAGCCCTATGGGCTTTAGACATAAAGCTTAAAGGACAGTAATAGTGTCTACACCCATTTCAAAAATATGTTGTCTTATATATAATAAAAAAAAGAAAGAAAACAAAAATACACATGAACTCTATACAATCCTCTATTGGCTATATTTAAAGAAATGGCCTAATGTCAAACTCTTCATTGAGTCCATAGTTTTAAGGTAGTAGATCCACCATAATTCTCTTTTTAAGAGGAGATTGTCCATATCGCCACCTCGTCTTGGAAGGCGTACTTTTTCTATACCCAGGTATCTCAAAGATGAGACATTGTGGTGAGCCTTTTTGAAATGTAGTGCTACTGGGCTTTTTTCATCCCCATTTCTGATGGTATACTCCTGTGTTCTTTGTATAGTCTCCCCAGAGGTTTGCACCTCCTAACCTCCTCTTCAGATAACCTTTAAGCTTCTTCAAAACTGTTCATGCTATAATGCAAGCTCATTGTGGAAATCAAATCAAATCAAATTATTTTTTATTTACAAAGCACATTTAACAGTATTAAGAACAACATACAGAAGCATACAAGATCGATTACCAACATATCAATCGGAAACAATGAGATAAGAGCAAAAACATCATGTCAGGTAGATTTGAATGCTTGCGAGTAAAACAGAAAAAAATACTATTAAAAGACTCTGAGCCTCCATTTGGTCGTTGGGACAATAATAGCTCTAATCCGTTGACCTGAGGTGCCTCGTGGCGGTGTGTGTGTGTGTGTGTGTGTGTGTGTGTGTGTGTGTGTGTGTGTGTGTGTGTGTGTGGAGGGGGGTATTTTACAAGGTCTGTGATGTAGGCGGTTGTCAGGCACCAGAAAGGATAGGACTCAGAAGCAGGCAGCAAACCTTTAACAGGTTTTATTAAAGTTCAAAGGGAAAAGGCAGAGGCGTAGTAGGTATGTATAGCGTGGGTCTGGATTCCTGGAAGGCTGTCCGTAGGGCGTCGGTTCCGATAGGGATTAGGCAAGTCGTGAATCAGAGTTCGGTCCGGGTCCATACACATGCAGTGGTTCTGGGAACAGGCAAAGGTACAAGGCGTCAGGCAAGGGAAAACCAGGGACAGGCTAAGGTCAGATATAATAACAGGCTGGATAACAGGTTCAAGAATAACGGCGTTGCTAACCTAGGGTAAACTGGGTTGATCTGCAGGCAGAGAACAATGGGTAGCTGCAGACAATAAGTAACCTTGGCTACTCAGCGTGGAACCTGGTGCAGGTGCGCTCACACTGGTGTGGGCGTGACAGGAGCCCCCCCTCCCACGGACGCCTCCTGGCGTCTTCCGAGGCTGGTCAGGATGCTGCTGATGGAAATCACGGATGAGGGAAGGATCCAAGATGTTGCGGCCAGGGACCCAACATCGCTCCTCCGGGCCATAGCCCTCCCAGTCGACGAGGTACTGAACACCCCTTCCCCGCAGTCTGGACTTCAGTAGTCGACGCACCGTGTAGGCCGGCGAGCCATCAATAGATCGGGGCGGAGGAGGGGGCGGCACGGGGGGGCACAGGGGACTGGAGACCACCGGCTTGACCCGGGAGACGTGGAAGGTAGGGTGGATGCGCATGGTACGAGGCAACTTGAGGCGAATAGCAGCGCGATTAACCACCTTCACGATGGGGAAGGGGCCAATGAAACGAGGCGCCAACTTGCGAGACTCAACACGGAGGGGAAGGTCCCGGGAGGACAACCAAACTTTCTGCCCAGGGCGGTAAGTGGGCGCCGGCACACGATGCCGGTCCGCATGGCGCCGGTACCTAGAGGCTGTGCGGAGAAGTCGGGCACGGGCAGTCTTCCATGTCCGCCGACAGCGGCGCACAAACTCCTGGGCAGAGGGGACTGAGACCTCTTTCTCCTGGTCAGGAAACAGAGGCGGCTGGTACCCCAAAGCACATTGGAATGGCGACAATCCAGTAGCAGACGTAGGCAGAGAATTATGAGCATATTCTACCCACACTAGCTTCCGACTCCAGGTGGACGGGTTGTCGGAGGAAAGACAGCGTAGAGTGGACTCCATCTCCTGGTTCATCCTCTCACTCTGACCGTTAGACTCTGGGTGGAAGCCGGATGAGAGGCTGACCGAGGCCCCAACCGAGGAGCAGAAGGCCCTATAGAACCCAGAGGTGAACTGGGGTCCCCGGTCAGAAACCACGTCAGAAAAGAAACCATGAGGGCGAACCACATGCTGAACCAGAAGCTCAGCAGTTTCCTTGGCAGAGGGGAGTTTGGGAAGGGCAACGAAATGGGCCGATTTCGAAAACCGGTCCACGATAGTGAGAATGACTGTGTTGCCGTCCGAAGGTGGGAGGCCAGTGACGAAGTCCAGCGAGATGTGAGACCACGGGCGGTGGGGGGTGGGAAGCGGAAGCAGAAGGCCGGACGGAGGGTGGCGAGAAGTCTTATTCTGCGCACAGACAGGACAGGCGGCAACGAACGAATCCACATCTTTCTTCATGGAGGGCCACCAGAAACTTTGTTTTAGGAACAGAAAGGTGCGATTCATGCCAGGATGACAGGTGAGGTTAGAGGAATGTCCCCACTGTAGCACACGGGACCTTACAGGTTCGGGCACGAACAGGCGATTCGGAGGTCCATTGCCGGGGTCGGGGTGGCTGCGCAGAGCGCTGCGGACCTCCGCTTCTATCTCCCAAGACAGGGCTCCCACTATGAGGTTGGGCGGCAGGATGGGCTCCGGGTCGTGACTCTCTGGACTGGGACTGAACATGCGAGATAGGGCGTCAGGCTTAGTGTTTTTGGACCCAGGGCGATAAGACAGAGTGAAGTTGAACCTGGAGAAGAACAAAGCCCACCGGGCCTGGCGGGAATTGAGTCGTTTAGCCGTCTTAATATACTCCAGGTTCTTGTGGTCAGTCCAGGCAATGAACGGCTGCTCAGCACCTTCCAGCCAATGTCGCCACTCCTCCAGGGCTAACTTCACGGCTAACAGTTCTCGATTCCCAATGTCATAATTTCTCTCTGCAGGGTCAAGTTTACAGGAGAAAAATGCACAGGGGTGAATTCTGTGGTCTTCAGAGGAGCGCTGGGACAGCACTGCTCCTACTCCCACGTCAGAGGCATCAACTTCAACAATGAATTGACGGGTGGGGTCCGGATGAGTCAGGACAGGGGCAGACGTGAAGCGCGTCTTAAGGTACCGAAACGCCTTCTCCGCCTCAGGGGACCAGACAAAAGGCACCTTGGAAGATGTGAGGGCAGTGAGAGGAGCCGCCACAGTGCTGTAGTTCCGCACAAAGCCCCTATAGAAATTGGCAAAGCCAAGGAAGCTCTGGAGCCCCTTCCGGTTACTGGGTTGGGGCCACTCGACCACCGCTCTGGTCTTCTCCGGGTCCATCCGGATACTGCCGGCCGACAGGATGTAGCCCAAGAAGGGGACAGTGGTCTGGTGGAAAGCACACTTCTCCGCTTTCACAAACAGGCAATTCTCCAGAAGGCGCTGGAGCACCTGTCTCACATGCTGGGCGTGGTCCTGGGCATTGCTGGAGAAGATCAGGATGTCATCAAGAAAGACAAAGACGAACCGGTTCAGCATGTCGCGGAGGACATCGTTGACAAGAGCTTGAAAGACTGCCGGTGCGTTCGTGAGTCCAAAGGGCATGACGAGGTACTCATAGTGGCCACTGGGGGTGTTGAAAGCAGTCTTCCACTCGTCGCCCTTTCGGATTCTGACCAGGTGGTATGCATTGCGGAGATCGAGTTTAGAGAAGATGGAGGCCTTCTGGACACGCTCAAAAGCAGTGGAGACGAGCGGGAGGGGGTACCGGTTTTTGACGGTGATGTCGTTCAAGCCCCGATAATCAATACAGGGTCGTAACCCTCCATCCTTCTTCCCCACAAAGAAGAACCCCGCCCCAGCAGGAGAAGAGGACGGGCGGATGAGTCCAGAGGCTAGGGACTCTGAGATGTACTTCTCCATAGCGTCGGTCTCTGGGCCTGACAGCGAGTACAGGCGGCCACGAGGGGGAGAAGTATCAGGCATGAGATTGATAGGACAGTCATAGGGACGGTGAGGAGGTAACGACGTGGCTCGTGACTTGTTGAAGACCTCCCTCAAGTCCCAGTATTCAGGTGGGACCCCTGCCAGGTCAGGAGAGTGGTTGGAAGGCGTCGGTTCAGGAGTGAGTGGGGGTTGAGCCGACAGTAGGCAGTTAGCCAGACAATACTGCCCCCAGGCGGTGATCTTGCAACATGACCAGTCAATAGAAGGGTTATGCAAAGCCAGCCAGGGACGTCCCAAAATGATAGGGACATGAGGAGAATTGATGAGGTGCAAAGAAATAGTCTCATAGTGATTGCCAGAAATACGTAGCTTGATAGGAACCGTAGACTGAGTTACCAACCCGATGGGTCTGCCATCGAGGGCGCTGGCTTGACGAGGTTTGTCAACAGAAATAGTGGGGATATTTAATTGGTGGACTAGGTTAGCATCAATCAGATTAGCATCTGCACCAGAATCAATAAGAGCCTGAGTCTTCAATAGAGAGGTAGAATAGCTGATAGTAACAGACTGGAGATTATTGCAAGAGTTAGGGAATTGAACATTGCTCACCAATAATTCCCTGGCTACTGGCGAGCGTTGTCTTTTAGAGGACAAGTTGCCACAATGTGGCCAGGATTCCCACAGTAGAAGCAGGCTTTATCTCTGACGCGGCGCTGGCGCTCTTCGTTGCTCAAACTGGCTCTTCCAATCTCCATGGGTTCCCCTCTGGAGGTAGAGGGGGGCGTGGTCAAGGCTGTGACGCGCCCGGCACCGGTGAGTGTAGGACCCGCCTCTGTGGGGTTGCGGTCCACGTTGGGACCGCGGAAGGACCTCTCTCTACGCCGCTCACGGAGGCGCTCGTCAATCTTTACAGCTAACTTCATGAGTTCATTCAAGTTGTTTGTGTCCTCACGGGTGGCGAGTTCGTCTCGTAGCTCGGAAGATAGGCCGTGGTGATAAGCGGTGAGCAGCGCATCATCATTCCATCTCGTCCCGGCTGCCAACGTGAGAAACTCAATATTATAGGCGGTCACATCGCGCCTACCCTGTCGCACAGCATACAGCCTCCGGGCCGCCGTCTGACCCGAACCAGGATGATCAAACACACGCTGAAACTCCGCCACAAAGGCATCATAAGTGCGATTAGCCGTGGGGAGAAGGCCGAGATGCGCGACAGCCCAGTTGAGTGGACTGTCAACAAGAAGATTCACAACAAACGCCAGCTTGTTATGATCGGATGTGTAGCGGGACGGCTGTGCGGCGAATGTAAATTCACACTGGACCATGAACTGCCGAAAACCCCCTGGATCCCCGGAGTACTTGGCAGGAGTGGGAATATTGGGTTCGGAACGCGGGTCGGTACCAGCAGGATTAACGGGAGGCACCGCTGGAGCGACAGGATCTGGTGCAGGCAGAGCTTGGTGAGTAACCAACTGTTGAACAACAGCCGTAAGGTTTGTAATCGCGTCTTGCATGTCTCTGATGTTTTGGTCGTGCCTACCCAGTACATCAAGGGCTGACGGATTCTGGTTACCCGCTGAGTCCATAACTGGCCTGCAGATCTGTCAGGCACCAGAAAGGATAGGACTCAGAAGCAGGCAGCAAACCTTTAACAGGTTTTATTAAAGTTCAAAGGGAAAAGGCAGAGGCGTAGTAGGTATGTATAGCGTGGGTCTGGATTCCTGGAAGGCTGTCCGTAGGGCGTCGGTTCCGATAGGGATTAGGCAAGTCGTGAATCAGAGTTCGGTCCGGGTCCATACACATGCAGTGGTTCTGGGAACAGGCAAAGGTACAAGGCGTCAGGCAAGGGAAAACCAGGGACAGGCTAAGGTCAGATATAATAACAGGCTGGATAACAGGTTCAAGAATAACGGCGTTGCTAACCTAGGGTAAACTGGGTTGATCTGCAGGCAGAGAACAATGGGTAGCTGCAGACAATAAGTAACCTTGGCTACTCAGCGTGGAACCTGGTGCAGGTGCGCTCACACTGGTGTGGGCGTGACAGCGGTAGCCCGTCCGTTAAGAGCTTTATAAAAGAATAGCAATCATCAATTTCTGAGGATGTAGCAGTACTGCATCACAAAGTGATGCCAAAACCTGCACCTGTGTTTTGTGTCTGCTAAATACCATAGTCGTATATTGTTTGTGTGGGTTTGTCTCCCAGCAGTGCTTGTAATATACACTATATAGGCTCCAGTAAGGCCTGCCACTAACCCAACATCCGGGGAATCCCTCCCCGGAGTCTCCTTTCGTCCTCCACGTCGCAGTTCCGTGGAATATTAACCCCCAATTGACTGCCGAGTGTGACCGTGGACCAGGCCTCTTCATGGAGCCCATCAGAAGTGTGACCGTGGATGGACCCGGCCTCACAGAGCACGACCTGGACCAGATGTGGACCAGCCTCCTCCACGGAGCCCACCCTGTCTATCTCTCTTCTATTCTTTCTTCCTATTCCCCCTCTAAACATGCCATATACGGAAGGAACGGAATGTATTGACTGTCAGTCATTTTTTCGCTAATATCGCTAATGTTGGATGTAATCTACCAAAAA
Source organism: Protomyctophum bolini (assembly GCF_963924005.1). NCBI lineage: Eukaryota > Metazoa > Chordata > Actinopteri > Myctophiformes > Myctophidae > Protomyctophum > Protomyctophum bolini. Next base: position 50,248,212 of record NC_137863.1, read on the forward strand.
ACGGCCGAAATCTGCGTGATCGTGCGCCATCGCGCACGCGTGCCGTCTCTATATGCGTCGCTGTGAAAAATGTGATATTTTGCGATGTTTTGGGGTTGATTTGAGGTTAATATGACTTAGTTATGAAAAATATAGCATTAGCCTAGCATCCCCGAGAGTCACTCTAGTGACTCGGGTCAAAATACTGCCGGATGTTGATGATCGTTGAACCGGAAGTGACTTCCCTAGATACGTCTATTTTTGTCAAAATCAGCATAATGGTGCATTCTCGCCATCTGGTGGCAATTTTGGAGAAGACACTAGGTTTGTCAGGGTCATGTAAACGATCTTTTCAAACCATCAGATCTTTCTATTAATGTTAAAATGATGAATTAAAAATAAGCCAATTTGTTACCCAAACAAAAAAATTGGGATCGGTAGTCTAAGGGTAAGATGGACACCACCAGGTAAAAAATAAAACCTGGGAGGCCCAAGACCACCTGGCGCAGAACTGTGACGCAGGAGCTGGAACAGATGAACCTGTCCTCGGGAGAGGCGCAACATGCTGCCAGGGATCAGATGCAATGGAGAGCGCTCATTGAAGCCTTATGTCCCATTGGGGACGAAGAGGAGTAAGTAAGTAATCATTTCTGACAATGTTCGCACATTGGTGTCTGTGATGTTCAGTTAGAACATTGGAGGTGCAACTGCCAAAAAGCAACATGCAACATGATAGCAAGAATAGGAATATCACGATAACGCGATGGTAACTATATGAACCATGCAGCAACAGATTCCACATACCAAAAATACGACTATAATCCATGTATCTCGAGAACCGTCCGTCCGGCCGACTTCAAATTTGCCACACATTCCGCAGACGACCCGATGGAGTGCACTGCCCGCCGTCGAGTCGGTCGGATAGGTGGTTGTCCAGAACCACCAGAAAAGGCTCTGGCCATGGCCCAAATGAGCCAATGTTGTCAAGTCCCGCCCGTGGTTGTGCCCCTCTTCGCACCCATTGATTGCCTTTTCGTGGTTGGACAAAAATCCTGTCTCTCCATCCACTACCATTGAAATAACATGTTTTTCAGTTGCTTCATATTCATATTCTGTGCACTCAATTCTTATTTTAAACTTGGTGTCAGTTAAAAGGAACATCACAGGTGCAGCATGGTGACTGGGCATATCATGTTAGTTTTTTACAAAAAATATGTTTTAGCAAATTCAACATAAACAAGGCGGAACGAGGGCGGAACAAGGCAGAAAGAGCCTGCTGGTTAGTCAGTCAGGGACCAATCAGAAGCCTGACAAAGGGTGAATTGACCCCAGCCTAAGCTTGATTTGGCTAATTCCCCACACCTGACATTTGATTACTTAGTCAGTCTACTTCCAAGAGTCAGTTTGTACTCTTCAGAAATTCTCCACATTATGTTATAAGACTTTCCACAACTCTGTGTTGCTTTTCAATGTGCACGCTGTACAATTTTATTGAGGTATTTCACTTAGTAAGAGACCACACCTTCGCTCAAGTTTAACAGTTTATTGAATGATAAATGGGGGGAAGAGGGGAACCCGGGATGGGTGAGACTCAGGGTGGGGGAGTAGTCTCGGGAGAGGACGCCGTGTATGCGCACTCGGAGAGCGGGCGTCTCTGCTCCGGAACTGTGCGGGTTCCTGAAAGAGAAGGAGAGAAGGGAAGGGAGGGAGGTTTGAAGTGGGGACATGGAACATGAAGGTATTTCTATTTAAGCATTTCAAATTAATTATTTCGTTACGTAATTAACAACAATCAATTACGTAATGTTGTAATTAATACGGATGAGGATTAAAGGTAATGCCCCTATGTATACATGTATGTAATCTGACACCACTGCCATATCAAGCACAAGTAGTCATTATGTCATACGCATGAGTGATGGCTTTCGATGGTGACGTATATGTCGATCAGTGTCGGGTGGATTAAAGGAAATGCCTCTATGTATATGTATATGTAATTTGTAAATTGATTAGCGGTATACTGTGGTTACTTTGAGTATGCCCCGTTTGATGCGTATGTATCGTAGCAGCATATGACGTCAGGGTATAACTGGTACAACTAGCTCTCAATGATGACGTAATAAAGATGTGGATTAAAGGACCCAATGCCAGGGTGTAATTAGTTTTCGATGGTGACGTAATGACGATATGTTTTAGTGTCGGGAGGATTAAAGGTAATGCCCCTATGTATACATGTATGTAATCTGACATCACTGACATATCAAGCACAAGTAGTCATTACGTCATGCTGGCACGGCGCATACACATCAATACGAAAACGAATGATATTACTTGCGCACTCTCCTTGCACAAGTAATAATCTCACTCACTTACTCAATCACTCACCCATTACACCCCAACATCTTTTATTATTCAAGCTGCATAATTGTTTAATGTTCATTTTACTGTGACTAGACTGTTACACTGGTGACATGTTTTTATATTGCAATTAAACAGCACTGGAAAGTTTACCCTGTTTGTTCGAATGAAAATACCAAGGATCCGATCCTTGGTATTTTCCTTTATACCGTTCATGTGTGGTCAGCGAGCAGCAGCAACAACAGCTGCAGCCTTATCACGGTCGCTCGTGCTAATCATCATCATATCATACTATAATTCAGAGAATGTCTGTCTGTCTGAATGTCACTGACAGTGCGTTATCTCATCATTGACTGCACCAATCACTCCCAGTTTTCACACAGGCATTGACCATATGAATATGGAGGTCTTAACGATTTGACACATTAATGATTAATAATGAATTTATTAGTGAATTAAAGCACATGGCCGTTTATCCGAACTCTTTCTCCGACCGAACCACACTTTTACCACACATCTCTATATACAAAATAAAATATGCACGCTCCCAGAATACATATAGGCTGCATTTTATTGACAGAAATGTCTTAATTACTGTATAAATATTGATTTTACATCACCACACGATGGGCAATGCGCCCGGGCGCAGTACCCCCCACGGCCACAAGAGGGGGGCAAATATCTCACAACGGGTAAGGGCTAGTGAAACAAAACACTACACACGACGGTACAGGATTATTATTTCATGTCAAAACAAGCCTAACCTTAAAATAAATAATCATACTTTGTTGATATAACGCCATTTAGGTCAATGATATAACGTTATGATGTGATATAATAATAATATAGCAGCAGGTAGCCTATTTAACGGCCAGTCAACTGTCTTCCGTGAGAACGTGGAGCACAGGATTATTATTTCATGTCAAAACAAGCCTAACCTTAAAATAAATAATCATACTTTGTTGATATAACGCCATTTAGGTCAATGATATAACGTTATGATGTGATATAATAATAATATAGCAGCGGGTAGCTTATTTAAGGGCCAGTCAACTGTCTTCAGTGAGAACGTCTAGCTAGTTGTACCAGTTATACCCTGACGTCATATGCTGCTACGATACATACGCATCAAACGGGGCATACGCAAAGTACGTACACAGTATACCGCTAATCAACTTTCAATAAAACAATATTCTGCTGAACGTCGCGCCAGGTGCTGTGATGATGTTGCACAAAGGTTGACCTGCAATTACACTGGTCCATGACAGCTGAGCTAACTGAGTCTAAAACTGAATTCACAGCCACATGTAAATGCTTGGAAGCTAGACAACGAGTGCCGAGTTATTAGGAAATGACATTAATGTGCAGGGTTTTGAGATGGCCGTGACAGTGTGTTAATATGCAGAAGTCTGTGGAGAGAGCTAGAAATGTGAAGATTTTGAGAGCCTAGAGTTAACTCTACTTCTCATTATGTCTGTCACATTTGTACGGAAATTTTGTGGCAAATGTATGGTAAGTGTAATCTAATACATTTCTGTCTTCAGTAGGACTTTCATTTTATTAAATATTTTCACAATTTCACAAGTTATAGATATAACTGGTTTGACCAGCATCTTGATTTATGACCTTAGCTGCTTGACTGTGGCGAAACACTTATCTGCATAAGCTCCATTGGCCAGAGCGTGGGTGAGCCATCTAGCTTTCTTATATATATCTATGGGAAGAGCATGCAGTGAGCTTAAGTAGCCCGCCCAATTGGTCAGCTGACTGCCACATCAGCAAATTACATGTGGGTCTTGCACACACTGAATACAACCACATAGTAATGCAGCATATTAACCCCTTTAGTATATGAATGCGCCCTTGAGCACGGCATGAAACCCCTGGAGTATATCTGACTGAACTAACTCTGCAAGCTACATATCATAATGTGGAATACGTTGTGGTGTTGCCATATGTTCTCTGCACCTGTGACCCACCACCCCTTGGTTTAGAATGATGGAGACTTCTAGAGACCATTCAGATGGTCAACCAGCAATATCACATTATTCACATACAATCAAAAATGCAGAAAATACAACAGATAAAGTAAACGGACAACACACAACATTAAACCCTAAAGCCCCTCAGAACAGTCTCAAAAACAGCAGCAAAAGTACACAACCCACAACCCATTCCCCACTCCGTTACAAGTGCCAACTAAGTACTTTAATCACTGACTAGCACCTACTGTACCTGAGGTAATATTATTCGCATATTTATGTTTGATGGGCTGCTGAAATCCCTGATAAACTTGTTGCATGTCGCTTGCCAAAAAATAGCAGATCTACAAGCTCACAATCACAACATATTGTGAGTTTGTAGATCGGTTACTTTCGGCACACTTCACTGGTACACAACAAAGCATAAATCAGGCTTGAGGTGATTTCTGCCGAACATGCGTGCATGCTGCTTCTATACATACAAGCATGCAGATGAAGATGTAAAAGGCATTATAAATGCAAAGCCACACTGGCATCGGTTCTGTGAATAGCGTGACTGCAGTTGTGACGAGCACATTTACATTCGACAGCTGCTGATGCTGTGACAATGTGACATGTTTAGCTCCACCTAACCAATTCGGAGTAGTGAATTAGTATGAAGTATAGTTTGAAGCTGAGGAAACCTATAAACTCAGTTACAATTTACAATTTACAATTTAGGCATTTAGCAGACGCTCTTAATCCAGAGCGACTTACATTAAGCAAGAACAAAAAAGCATGGGAATACATCACATAAAAACATTTATCATGAAACATGAGTAAGCTAAGAAAGTAACAGTGGAATATCTATATAATGAAACTATACATATAAACTATACATCTATACTACTATGCTATACATATGTACTATGACGTGCTATGACTACATACAATGCACTTGTGCTGTCTACATAACATGCTATAAGTCTGTATCAAATGCTATCTAAGTCTACAGAAATGCTATCTAAGGGGGTGGGGTAAGTGCTATGGGCCATGATGGAGTCTGAAAAGGTGGGTTTTCAGACTACGGCGGAAGATTGGGAGTGATGCTGCAGTTCTGACTGCAATGGGAAGTGCATTCCACAGTTTTGGAGCCAGAAGGGAGAAGAGTTTGGGACATGTGGAGCGTTGTCCCGGCGTTTTTAGTGAGGGTACTTCCAGCTTCCCCGCTTTGGCTGATCTGAGTGAGCGGGAGGGTTTGTAGGGTTCGATCATACTTGCAAGATATGGGGGAGCCATACCTTTGGTTGCTTTGAATGCCAGCATCAGAGTTTTGTATTCTGTGCGGGCAGCGACCGGGAGCCAGTTAGCAGCAGTACTCCACATATGCTTTTATCCCTTTCTTCTAATGTTCCCCAATAAGCTTTTCTTTGTCTTAATGTCTTGCATAACTTTCCACCAGATCCTTCGCCCCCCCCCCCCCCCCCATCACCCCCCAACCCGCGCCCCCATTCTCTGAATCGAGACACTGAAGTAGACGGAGAGATTTAATGACCGTATTTACATACGTGTGGGCCATATTGATCCAGTGAGAGCCCCGTGCAGTCAGCAGATTCTGAATCACTGCCATCAACATTAATGTTAGAACATGCCAGCTTCACAGACAGCCTGGCAATAGCGCCAAAAACAACTCTCATACATAACTTTTAGTGTCTGCACCTATACCGCATGCATGATCAACACATTTAGCTGCTGTGCTATATCAGTGAATATGATTGGTTCATTCGTGCATAAAGACGATGTTTACTGGCACGCAAAACAACTAGTGATGGGAAAAGTACTCAAATGTTTTACTTAAGTAAAAGTATCAATACTGGAAGTAGAATTCTAAATTGACCTGAGTAAATGTACAAAAGTATTGGCATCAAAATGAACCTAAAGCACCAAAACTAAAAGTACTCATTGTGCAGAATGTTCCATTTACTTACTTACTTACTTAATCCTCTTCGTGCTAGGTAGCACATAAGGTCTTCACCAACGAACGCCAATGCAGTCTGTCTTCCGCCCAATGTTGCAGTTGGCCCCAGGTCCACCCCAACTCCTTCATTTCTCTCTCCACCGATCTTCTCCAGGTCTCTTTGGGCCTGCCTCTCTTCCTTTTCCCAGGTGGTGTCCACCTCATAGCTACCCTTGGGATGGCACTTAGGTCCATTCTGCAGACATGTCCAATCCACGTCCACCTTTTGAACTTGATGACACCTGACAGTGGGGTCAGGCCTGTTCTCCTGTAGAGGTCTTCGTTGGAGACTGTCGTGGGCCAAAATATCCTCAGTATCCTCCTAAGGCATCTCCTTTGGAATACATCCAGCTTGTGACAGATGGCCTGTGTCACTTTCCACGACTCTGCCCCATACAGGAGAACCCCCAGGACGTTGCTCTTAAATATGCTCAGTTTGGTCTTTATACTGATCTTGCCTGATTTCCATATTGCTTTTAACATGGCAAAAGCTCCCCGTGCCTTACCAATCCTGCTGTCTACATCTGCCCCTGAATTCCCATCTGCTGTTAGTTTGCTTCCAAGGTAGTTGAAATCCTGGACTTCCTCCACATTTTTATTGTTTATGATGAGGGGCTGGTTGGTTTTGGGGTTTAGCTTAATAAGTTTTGTCTTATCTGCGTTGAGGGAAAGACCAATCTGTTTGCCATATGTCACTAAATCTTCTGTCTTGCTTTGTATGTCCTGGTGGTGGTGTGCCAACAAGGCGATGTCGTCTGCATAGTCAATGTCCTCCAGGGTTTCTAACAGTGTCCATGTTATTCCTCGTTTGTTATTTCCGGTGGTTTTATTCATGAGCCAGTCTATGCAAAGTGAGAAGAGTAGTGGTGATAACAAGCAGCCTTGTTTGACTCCTGTTGTAATGCTGAATTCCTCTGTGAGGTTGGGTCCGCAGATAACTTTAGCACCAAAGTCTCTATAAAGTGTCTTTATTAAAGAAATGATCTTTTCTGGGATTCCATAATGCCTTAGAATTCTCCATAGGGCGGGTCGGTTAACGCTATCGAATGCTTTGGCAATGTCAATGAAATTGGCGTAGATGGTTGTGCTCCATTCATTGCTCTGTTCAAATATCTGTCGCAGTGTGAAAATGTGGTCTGCACAGGATCTTCCCTTTCTAAACCCTGCCTGCTCTTTTCGTGGATGCCCTCAACTGCGTCACTTAATCTATCCAGAATTATTCTGCTGAGGATTTTACTGGTGACTGGTAACAGCATGATTCCTCTCCAGTTGTTACAGCCTGTTTTCCATGATTCTGGTGTTTCTTCTGAGGTCCAGATTCTTCCTAGGATTTCAGTAAGGGCTATTGGTGTTAGGTGCTCCTCTGCTTTAAGCAGTTCTACATGGACTTGATCTACCCCTGGGGCCTTTCCATTCTTGAGTGCTTTTATGGCTCTCTTTACTTCACCCACATTTGGTGGCTCTGTTTGTATGTCTAACATGTCTGCTGTTGGTGTGATGATTGCCTCGGTCTCTGGTTCATCTCCGTTGAGTACCTTCTGGAAATGTTCTTTCCAGCACTGTAGTTTGTCTTCCTCTTTCGTCATCATTGTCCCATTTTGGTCTCGGGTTGGGATGTCGGTTGATCGGAATCCGTTGGTCAATGTCTTTGTGAGCTTGTAGAGTGTCCCCATGTCCTGTTTTGAGGCGGATATTTCTGCTTCTTCAGCTATCTTCTCAACATATGCCTTCTTATCTGCTCTAGCACTCTTCTTAACTCCTTTGTCTAATGCACTATATGCCTTTTGTAGATGTAATGTTCCATTTAAAGTTATCAAATGTATATTAATCTTTTGAAAATAGCAGATCTACAAGCTCACAATGTGTTGCATCACGCCAAATGGCCGAAATGTATATACAGTAGGGCTGAAGTGTATGTTTTGTAATAATAATCCAAATCTATGAAGTAACTAAAGCTTTCACAAAAATGTAGTGTAGTAAAGGTGCAATATTTGGATCTGAGATGTAGAGGAATAGAAGTAAAAGTGTTGTAAATTGTAAATACTCGTGTGTGTGTGTGTGTGTGTGTGTGTGTGTGTGTGTGTGTGTGTGTGTGTGTGTGTGTGTGTGTGTGTGTGTGCGTGTTGTTCTATGACGGTGTAAACACCAAATGTCTCAAAATAAAGACGACAGTCTTTCATCAGGCATGTTAAGTGCATTTGTGAAAATGATAATGTTATGGAATGGCATTCCCGTAAATGGCTCACAGAATCAAATCAATCTCAACAGTGTGTGAATTACAGTTTACGGCTGAACCAATAGAGGGTGAGAGAGTGAACCACATCTGTAATTGCCACCTTAATACTGAAGCATGACTCGTTTGGAAGTGGAATGTGAAAACTGCTCCACCGTCATTTTCCCTCTCGTATACACAATTATATATATGATTTCCAATATGATTTCATCTTAATGTTCTGTAACCTAGGCACACAAAGTAAAGGTTGAGTTTCTATAATGCCTTTTCATGCCACTGGGATATAAGAGCTTGCTTTTCGTCTGCCAAGACATATAAAGGGAGGTTCAAAGGTGAGGGGCTTTATAAGGATCAAAGGTGAACATTTCTTGCTTGTGTATAATTGTCTGTTAAGTATTTACTCTTCACACCCCTGTGAAGTGAGCAGTGCAACTGTTGCACTGCTCACTTCACAGGGGTGTGATTTTTATTATTATTACAGTATTAGTTTTTTTCTTATGAAAGCAGAGAGTCTTCTGTTTAATACGGTATATAGTATGTACATGTCGCTATAGGCCTTATTTTGTGAATAATAGTTGTTCAGGTCCATGCCTTCTCTAAAGTTCTCTCTGGTGGGCGCAAGCTGCATTCAATAGCCAATTACTGACAAACTGTACATGGGATCAATGTGTACTGTTTTCCTTCTAAAAGTAGACATTCAGGGCTTTCATTCGGTCTATAGTATGTATAGGATATTATTTGTGTTCATTTTTATATCTGTCTGTCAATGTCTGTCAACTTCAACCTTCCATATCTCTGCTGTTTGTTCAAGCGAGCAGAGTTCAGGCAAAGCAGGTGTTAGAAAAAGGTCAATATCTCCAGAATGGAAAAATAAATAAATTGAAGTGGACAAGTTAGGCTTTCTTTTGATGTGTGCGGTGTGATTCTAGCTATAAGAGAACATTTTGCTGTGGGCCCCGAAATCTTTTTTTCCTTCAATGTAAAGTCCATAGCACCACCAAGCTCCGCCTGACAGAATGGGAAGCACCCTATGATCCGACGGACCATTGCTCCGAAGGAGCATTGGTCCGAGGTGCGCTGGGGGTCGGGAGAGGGTGGGTGGTTAGGTTTAGGTGTCTGCTCCGGGGGAGGTTAGGGTTAGGGTGAGGGTTTGAGGTAGGTTGTCGATCGGACCAATGGACCGTCGGCATATTGACCCGACAGAATAGCCCAGCACACAATGTGTTAAAGGGACACAAAAAATATATGTTAATGACGTTTAGAAGCTTTAGATCACTTTCCTGGGGGTATTTATGTATGTAATATGTGGTTTTAGATATTTTAGATTGTAGCAGTGAGCCTGGTGTCTCTGATGTGATGGACACTGGTCTCACTACCTTCCTGGACTACAATTCCCATAATTCTTTGGTGCACTGCTCCTCCTTGTGGATAGGGGGGAGAGCTGTCTTACTGAGACAACATGTAGTCCAGGAAGGAAGTGAGCCCAGTGTCCATGACATCAGAGACACCAGGCTCACTGCTACAATCTAAAATATCTAAAACCACATATTACACACATAAAGACCCCCAGGAAAGTGTTCTAAAGCTTCTAAACGTCATTAACATATTTTTTTTGCAAAAAGGGTGAAGTGTCCCTTTAAGACCTATTCTTCTTTGTATGACACATGGTGAAAATAACTGACCTACAACATCACATTGCGATGCATTAAATTATGGACGCCAAGTTGAAAGTGGTAACAGAATGCGTGTTAATTCTGTCACCAAATTGACCTTTACATTTGATTTGTACGATATACGAGTTGCAAATGCATACATGAAGACATTTTAAGACATCTTACTAACTCTGAATTTCTGTTTCTAATGTCTTCTTGAATCACAGTGTATGAAAGCCTAACCTTTCCTTGTACCCCCTGGAGACCTACTGCTTGGATAGCAAGATTTTAACAATGTCAGGGTCACTTGGCAGAACAGATACTGTTATGGGGGGAAAAAGCAGTAGGCGGGACGTGTGTGTGTGTGTGTGTGTGTGTGTGTGTGTGTGTGTGTTCACACATGCTTCACGCGCATGCGTGCATTGCCGGCCTGTGCTTGTGCATAAGTGGCACATGTGTTGCATATTTGCATTGCAATCAGGCATTGCAGCTGTTTATGCCGTGCTCAGACGGACATAGCCCATGACGGACATAGCCCATATCATGCTTGCACTAACATGAGCTCATGTGTTCTTTCTCTCTGTCCTCCGTCTTCACCCAATGTAGCCTGATTTAGTATATAGCAGGGTTCCCCAATAGGCGTCCCGCGGGCCTTGTGGCCCCTATCTGGGGGGGTCCCAGATATAAATGGCATTAAATGGGGGTCAGTAGCCTATGCAGTATGCATGTCAAACTGGGCATCCTTTTCAAATAGGGTCTTGCCCTGAATTTTTTTTTCAGGGCAAGACCTCGACCTCGCACGTGCGCACTCGGCCCCCATCCTGGTACCCTATAGTCAAAATATGGCCCTTGAGGAAAATGTATTGGGGAACCCTGGTATATAGTATGATGGTACATAGTATGATGGTGCCAAAACTAGACAATCTACAACGCATCGCATCCTCAACGTGCTAGAGCTTTGCAGATGGTTGATGATTTTCAGTTACCGCATAAATTATAGGCAAATGTCACGCACGTGTAATGTCCATTCCTCCTGGGGACACTCTGTGCACTCTATAGCCTGTTAATTCAGTGAGGCACAGGTACCGCACTTTTAAAAAATCTCTCCATCTCTCTTCGGGTCGATCTATCAGGGTGCCCGCGGCTCGTGTCAGTCTGTCTTGCCAGCGGCCATGTTGTTGAATGAGTGATGGTCGTCGGAGGCGCGCTGAGAGGGAGGTGCTGCCAACAGTCGGGCCTCGTCGTGGCGGAGCCAGTAATCACAGCCGTCAATCAGAGCTGGCCGCGGTAACACCGTTCGGTGCGGCAGAGTTTTCTCCCTTTATGCCAAGCAATTCCCCACTCATTCTCGTGGGCTGTTTTTTTCCTGGGAAAACGCTTGCTTTCAACTAGAGGAATTTACATGGAAGTCATGCCGTGAGTATGTAAAAGTACACAAAAGTGTCCCAAAGAATTTAAATAATTTTACATATTTAATATCTCAAATGGGACATTTCAATTCCATTTCAATGTGGGTGTCCTTGACACCAGAAGGTTGAAGAAGCAGTGTTTTACAATGTACATGATTAGCTTGCTTCAGACGAAGAGTATATCAAGCAGAATCAAATCCATGGTAAATCAATTTGATCTACAGTAATCGATGATCTACATAATACAATTTTATTATAATCCTCAGTGTAGCTGAGTGGGTAGAGAGGCCTTCTGGGAATAAAATTGCTGTTTGGACACTGGTCTACAGTATGAAAGTGAACCTGAGCAGGACGTAATAACACCTCCCCATCAACATCAATAGTGTAGTCTGCAGGCCAAATAGTTTGTGATGTCACTGATCACATGACCCCAAGTTCTACACCTCCAGTTATAGGCTTAACAGAAGGGGGGGGGGGACTTTTTTAATATTATTTCTCTAAACTCTAATGGTGCGTTCACCCGGGCAGATGTAAAAGATGCAGTCTACAATTCATTGTCAATGGAAGCCAGCGACGTGATGATGCAAAGACACAGTGATGCATGTAGCTGCTCCAAAATTGACAATGAATGGTAGACTGCATCTTTGTATCTGCCCGTGTGAACACAACATAATGCTGTGTTCATACGGGCAGATGCTAAGATACAGTCTACCATTCATTGGAAGGCAGGGACATGAAGATGCAAAGATGCATCTGATGTTTGTAGCTGCTGCAAAAGATACAAAGCTACAAATAAGATGAACTGGCTTTCAACTGCAGATACAACCACAATGATGCAAGTAGCTGCTCCAACATTGACAATGAATGGTAGACTGCATCTTTGCATCTGCCTGTGTGAACACACCATAAGGTATATTAATGACATAGTTCAATGTTGTAAATTAGTGGCATTCCCTTTAATGGTGCCTGCCTGGTGTTTAGTTTATGCTGCTCAACGGGCCTATACTGCTCCCCTTAATGTCAACAGTGTATTTTTATCGGTTTAAAAAAAAATTCAGTTACATACTTTACAAACCTTTACAAAAGACATACCAAACTGACAGGCAGACAAAACAAATAAACAAAAAAACATTGGGACGGGGGACGACGGGGGGGACATAGTGCGGCGGTTAAGCTCATACAGTATTATGGAAGGTATATGCATTTTATGACTAAAACATGAAACTTTCAGGATATCATCTACACATCCCAAGGTTTGATTTCAGATGTGGAAACACTTTCTGACTGACCTCTGGTGACCTTGAGGGGTCATTGACCTCAGAATTGCATTTTTTGCACGTTTTGCTCCATTATTTCCCACTATAATAATTTATTATGTTTGTTAAATGGAAGTTTTGTTCTAATGAATGAGAACTTAAACCCTAATAGTCTACATAAATGGTGAATCATGTCAACTTTATGATATAAAGATTGTGACTTTGTTATATAACATTAAAACATCTAGGGGAGCGGTTAAGCTCATATATGGAAGGTATTGTGCATTTTACGACTAAAGCATGACACGTTCTACAGTGCTAGCGCAATAAAATAAAGATGCAGCTCTTCACACAGCTTACAAAAAGGACTGTATACTATGAAGAGGTATAAGGAATTGGTGGAGATGGTCAAAGCCAAGAAAGCTGCACAGGAGCTTGTGGCAGCGAAGAGTACAAAATGACAAGAACCACAGAAGAGATAGTTGTCGTTATGTTAACATTATTGTATTGGTTTTTATTTTATTTTTTAATGAATTTAGGGAAGAAAAAAATACAGAAAGACTTGATTGATGAGTTCGTTTGGTTTTTATATCCAATATCGTTACAGTATATTCAATGGTGCTATAGGTCATAGCAGTGGTGGCCATTTTCTGGTTCCATCCATCCAGACCACATTAATTTTTCACATTTCCAAACAATATTTATATCAATTATTCTAAGCCTATGTAATCAAGCCATCTAGGATCCGGGTAATTAATGACCATAAATTATGTGAAAAACAAATGAAAAAACCTCAAAACTTGTATATTATATAATTAAATATTAAAAAAAAAATCACAGAATCAAATGTTTTAATGTCATGATTCAGTAGGGTCCTGGATGGCTTGATTCCATAGGCTTATTCATTTTTTATATAAATATTCATCGAAATCTCGATGTGGAACGATGGAACCCGAAAATGGCTGCCACTGCTACTGTATGCCCTATTTATCTCATTATCTTGGTTTTGGGGGCAGTATATGGCGAGCGTTCAGGGTTCATATGTTTTGGGGGAAGTAACTGTTGGATACTCTTAAACCTCCTACCAGGTGGCAGGAATTTAAGGAGATGCTGGGAGATAATATTATGGTACCATTTCTGTCATAATACTTGCTACCAGTAATATAAACTGTAATATAAATACTTTATATTTTTGGAAAATAAGTCATTGTTCTCACATTAATACAAAATCAAATTAAAACATTTAAATGTTCGAAATGAACAAACCTGCCTACCGACAATGTCACCGGTAGGCAAGTCTCTGAACTGTCCACAGCCCTACTCTGAGACACAGACTGAGTGGACAATTTTTTTTTTACCATAATGAGCACTAGTGAGTTCACTTACAACCACAACCTCACACTCAATGGTCTTTTTTCCACTATCTTCATCATCTCTCTCCTCATTCCCTTTAGCCTCTGCATCTTCTTTGTCTTCATCTTTGTGTATTAGACCTTATATTAATCATATTGGAAAATTCAGTTTTCTGCTTAAATTAGGTTATTGCTGCTCAATGCCGTCAGACCTTTGAGGTCAGGGGGTAGTTGGGGATTAAGGGTCTTTCTTATGTATACCTCGACACATTGCTGGGGGCCTGGAATTGAACCTGGGACCTTCTGTTGCCCATGTGGCCCATTCAGCTATGGCCATCCTTCTTGTGAATGGGTTTCAGAAGTTCCAACAGGAACTGTATTGAGAGGGGGGGTAGGAGAGTAAGAGTATCACATTCACATCCTAACAGGAAGGAGGACAAGCACAAGCATCTGAACACTCAATGCCTGCTTTTATCACAGACATGTTCATCAATGTTCAAATGCAGTCAATGGATGACATCAGAGTGTGCATCATGCCGTGCTTTCATATTCCAAAATGTCCAATCTACCTCATGAGCCACTACTGCCCCGTCACTCCACTGTATTAGACATGTCATAAAATGGGCCTAGAGCTTGAGGTTTAGTGTGGTGTTCATTACAGTGCATATACTTAATGGAATAGCTCTTTAGTGATTTCTTAGGTGAGCACGGGATCAGGTGAGAGAAGGTGGACAACATGAATCGATAAATGGACATCGATCCAGACAATTTACTTTTTTATACTTAGTCTCTAAAAGCACCTTTCTAATTTCTAAGTTAAAATAGTACTATTTCCTGGTTTGGGATGAATTGTTATATACCTTATGCAAATTATTAATTTATGTATCATATATGTAGACTCTAAAAAAACCTTGATATGTTGACTAAAAGCAATAATACTGTATAGCTAATTCCTAATTTGTTTCTATGTTTTACATAATTTATGCCAATTGTGCTAATGAAGAAAGGGTGCATGACTTCACCATAATGGCAGATGCTTTTCTGGATATCACAAACATATACTTTGACTCTTAAGTCACCTTTCGAAGTTAAATGGATGCAAAATGATAGCCATTTCCAGTTAATTTGCTCATTAAGCAATTGATTTGCTCATTATGCTAATTACTCAAATTGTCCAACTTATAACTTTTAGCAAACAATCTTAGTCTCATCTGCTATAGCCTATAGATGACATTTTAATCATAAAAGTTTAAAGGAAACAACATGTCTGGCTTTAACATGGGCCCTATGGCGGTTTACAGCATGGTTTGACAGCCCGAAATGTGTACAGCCTCTGACAAGTTCCAGATGTAAATTCAGAAGTGTTTCCACGTCTAAAAACAAACTTCATGGTATATAGAAACACTGTAGAAAGTGTCATGCTTTAGTCATAACATGCACAATACCTTCCATATATGAGCTTAACCGCCTCTCTCCTAGATGTGTTTAATGTCATAACATTTATATCATAAAAGTTGACATGATTCACCATTTCCGTAGACTATTGGGGTTTAAGTTGTCATTCATTAGAACAAAACTTCCATTTAACAAACATAATAAATTATTATAGTGGAAAATAATGGAGCAAAACGTGCAAAAATGCAATTCTGAGGACCCCTCAAGGTCACCAGAGTCCAGTCAGAAAGTGTTTCTGAAATCAAACCTTTGGGTGTGTAGATGCTGAAAGTTTCATGCTTTAGTCATAAAATGCACAATTGGTTCGGTTATCCGCCGCACTAACAGGGGCGGGGGGGGGTCCTCCAGTTCATCTACGATTCTACGCCATCATCCACACTGTTCCACACCATACTGTAAGAAGCAAAGCAAAAGGTAAAGCAAGCAAAAAGAAAAGCAAACCAATAGACAGCCACAGCATTGCACATGCCTCAAGCCCATTCACATGTAGACAGGTCTGTCCAATCAATGGGGCATTGGGCCTTTAGAAGGAATTTCATCAGGAAAATAATCTAATAATGGGCCCACACCACCTGAAAGGAAGCCTCGTTGCCTCTATGCAGTATATTTTTCTATAATTCATATGTGAGTTTTTTCTATTTCAGCATCAAAGCCTTAAACATATTAACATTTCAGCGGTTTATAAACCATGTGAGACGGGGTGGGTCCTACTTCTTTCAGAAATGGAAGTGCAGTAATATGGGACTTTGAGAACCACATGCGAGTGAAATTCAATATGGATCGAGTTATTGACATTCCTCATGAACAATAACCAACAGCACAAAAAGCCTCTAAAATACAAATGTGGGTTTGGATGATTGTGCTTCCTCCATTTCGTTATGGCCACAAAATGCTGATATGTCTTCCACACGTATCTTGTAAATAGACCACCGTGCAATAAATTGCCTCTATGTTGTGAACAAGCCCCTCCATTTCACCCCCACCCCACTTTAATGCAATGCCCGGTTCATATTATGTGACTAAAGAAACTCTCTTTGGGGGAGTAACTGGATTCTACCTCCCAATAATGTCTCCGAGAGGAGCAAAGGAATATTAATGTGGTAAATAAGAAATGCTATTTTTAGGATCCTACCAATAATGTCTGCCATCAAGTACAATTTCCCCCCCTACTCCCCCCTGGCATGCACGCACACACTCGTGTGAATACATAGGTGAATACAATAACATTAGTTGTAAAAAAAGAAAAGAAATGTATATAAATGTATTTATGTTCACATATTCTGCACATTTCCCATTGCTTCTAACATGATTTCTTTCTTTGTTCCAACTGTAATTTTAAATCTTTGTTCTTCTCTTTTTGTCTTAGTTTTATTTTATTTTATTATTTACAATTATCTTGTTATATTGTAGCCTATTGTAATGCGCAATCTTACAAGCCACACTAACATGTCACTGCTTGTACCTTGTATGAGTGATTGGCAAAACCCTGAATCTTGAAAGAAAATCACACGTTAGATCACACGTGAGCGTGCAGTTGGTTGATGCCTAGATATCTAGATTCTTGTTTATCCTTCTGTTCACAACAAACCTGTCCCTACGCACTGAGTTGTCACACTTGCGTTGTTTAGGTAAATGTATGTCTGCAAAAGGCTGATGGAGCTACCGCAGATGCTGGCAGGGTTCCTTTGAAGGAGTCCAGTCTAGGAGAAGATATGATCAAATCAGCACAGATTATGAGGGAGCGCAGTACTTTACAGGCCCTGCCGGAGGACTGTGATCTAGCTGTGGGCTACAGCAAGACGCGGTTGATATCTGAACGTCTTCCCTCCCCACACACGCTCCAGAAGATGAACAGCACAGATAGCAGCCAGTGTGCTTCAGATGCCTGTCAAATGACTGAGATAACTGTGGCCTGCCTGGAGCCTGAGGGATGTGTTGGGACTGAGTGGGAGTCTTATAGGCAGCATCACGTTGATGCATATAGGATGGATATGTGTAAATGTCACCTTGCAAACCTTGAGTCAATTCATTATTTCCTGTGGCGGCCCCCACTTTGAAAACCTGTTGTATAGACTACATGTACATTAGGACACATTTCGATATTCAGCTCCCATGAGAGGGACTTTAACACGGTTAGTCACATTCCCAGTTAGTCTATGGTACCAGCCCACAGGGGCTGCCACATTTATTGCAGATTCACTGCCTGCCAGCACTATGCTACGAGACATGAATGCAATGTGTTATTGTATAACAAAATCAGTCATTGGTTTGTAGTATTTATATTGGCCACATGATGTATCCCGTTGTCAATGTTTGTTTAACGGCTGCCCTAAACAAAAGTCCATAGAATTGACTGTTCATTAGATTTTTCTTAAAAGGGTTCTAGACAAACATTATTATTATGACGTAATTTCAAAAGCCCGGCAAAAAACTATACTTTAGAAGTAAAAATGACATCACAGTGATAATGTGATATGACATCAGTGTCACTATGACGTCATCAACATGTTGCTCAAGATGCACATGAAAGCTGTGCTGTTATTAGACGCTGTCTTGTTATGTTTCTGATTGTATAAACACACAGTGACCAAGGACCACCGAGTGTGGCAGGTTGTAGCTTTTTTTTCTTTTTATATATATATATTTTTTATCCCATGATTTTGTAACCCATTTTTCACCCCTGTGTCAATCATCTAA
Organism: Protomyctophum bolini; assembly: GCF_963924005.1. Taxonomy (NCBI): domain Eukaryota; kingdom Metazoa; phylum Chordata; class Actinopteri; order Myctophiformes; family Myctophidae; genus Protomyctophum; species Protomyctophum bolini. The sequence continues at coordinate 50,266,581 of NC_137863.1, forward strand.
TGTGATCCTGGGCTCTACACACGCAGAACAAATATATAGAGATGTCTTGTTTTAAAGCTTATATCGACTTTTCACGTTGCCTACCAAACCGTTGCCCTTAAATGCATGAGGGGAACGTTGTGCCCAAGGCAAGAAGACTGTGGCTTGAAATGCATAATAGTACACTACAACAAGTGTGATGCACAGTCATGCACTATTGATCTGACCCTCTGGTTGTTTTTCTCTGATCTCACACGGCTGAGGAAGGGCAGGCGTTGCAGGTGTGTTGATACCCCTGTACTGGAGCTAAAGGTACATCTGATGGAATTGGATACGGAATATGGCTAGACAGAATATAGCAACACCACACAACTGCAGGCTGAGTGGGTTAAAATTCCCTTTGAGTCACTGCCTTGCTTAAATCGATTGCATTATCTCACATCTTTAATATTATTGGAGGCAGAACATTTGGAAGCGGTCTGAGTCCTTTCCAAGTTCCAACAGTATAGGGACTAAGTTGAAACACCCCATTACCATTTTGTAGATTGTTGAAAAGCCAGAGCAAGACAATAACCCCTAACTGTTCCCTGGGTGCTGCATTTCTGTATTAATAACACCCACTGCTCCACATACATGTAGATATATGGGTTAATGCTAGAATATATATATATATTTTTGAACATAGAGTTAAATAGCTATAGCTCTGTATTATGATAGTAATCATTGGTAGACTAAATAGTGTCTGTTTTGTAATAGGGTTCTTCCCGTCTCTCCCACACTTTAGTAAATAGAACATTACATTTTCAGATCGAGACACTGGTTTTATCCTATCAGGAGAGAGAATCAATACAGCATGTAAACAGATGGAATTGGAAGTGATGAAACTAAAACATGAGCAGACAAATTGGAACTGGAACACTGTAAATTGAAGCTGATGAATTGGTTCTCTCTACTGATTGGGTTAAATTGGCAACACACACAAAAGTAAATGTTCTATTTAAATATCTGGAGAGACGGGAGACTCCTGCTATTAAACAGAACTTCTAGACTAGAGCAATGATTACTATCAGAATATAGAGATTTTAATAAAAAAAAACAAAAAAAAAAAACATAATCTACAGCACCTTGTATGCAGAGAACACATGTCACATTGTGCTGTGAGTGACAAAGGACCCATTTCCCTTTTGCTGGTGATAGGCTGCGAGTGACTAGAACTGTCCATGGTGCTGATCAGGAATCTGATGCTGTTGTTGCTGCTGTGGAGCACTGGAGCTGTCAATGGTGCTGATCTGATCTGTGGCCATACACATGCATCTTGCACACATGCATTTTTATTTATTTTTTACTTTGAGCGCATGGCATGCTATTTTTACACTGTAAAGTGTAACAGGTTCACACTCTAACTGTCCGTGGCAGTGTTGTTATTTGTTCTGGCTAAATATATTAGGTTTACAGGTTTTCAGCATGGGGGAAAAGCAAGCGTGGATAACATGGAAACAAACATGGGATTGCTTTAGAGCAGCAGATGCTTGTAGCAGGGGAGCATCAAGTCACTTAGCAGGAAATAGATCAGACAGGTACTGCAGGTGGACCTAATAAACAGCATCTGATAGTAGTCAGCTGTACAGTCTGTCATTACAGTATAGTCATTACCTACAGCACTGAGTGCAGTGCTACAGTTGTAGCTTGTATCATCACACTGGCCTGCTATTGACCTTTTGAGCCTGGGCCCTTATACACTCAATATATATATGTATATATTAAGCCTGTCAAAAATAACGCGTTAACGGCGTTAATTCATTGCGTTAAAAATATTTAACGCAAGTTAGTGTTCCCCCTAACATGCGCCCGTGCGCGCGGCTCAGTAATTATAATGTGTCCCTGTTCATTCTGTTCGCAAGATTTAAAAATAATAAAGCCCCGACTGCCTGCGGAGTTTATTTATCCTGCCTTCTGTGTGATTTATTCTTCCAAGCCCACCCCGCGTCTACTACATCCTGTAGTTCACTTAAGAAATAAAAGTATTGTTACAAGTCGCTTTTATTTTGAAGAGGAAGAGGAAAATGTTTCGGTTGTAGCCAGCTACCATGACAGACTCGACTAGAAGTGCCGGGTGGTAGTGGAATAATAATAATAACAACATGCTTTTAGCCAAAGTTCATAAAAAAAGCATGCGTCTATGACTTAAACAATGTAGGCTAAACACTTTGGAATTACGTTAAACATGGTATATCCTCCGTGGCGGCTTCATTAGGTGAGTACTAGTTAATGAATAGTTAAGTTTCATAGTATCATTCATCATCAACAGGCTGTTGTTGATGCCCCCCAAAATGAACAGGTTACAGCCTACAGGATTCTCATTCTGTTACTGTCACTGCCTGCAAGGATGGCCGCCGTGCCATTTCTTATAAACGATCTAATTCATACGTGGGTCGTCGTGGGTCCATGTGGAGTTTTTGTTGTTCATGCACCACGTGGAGAGGGCATCAGAGCGCAGCGCAACAGCCTAGTAGTATGGCATATTGTCTGTACTCTCTGCACTCTCTTTCTGTCCAGTCCTACGTGTATAGGCTGGCGATTGTGGCGACTTATATTCGTTAATAAAGAGAGAGCTGTAAAGGGGATATTGTCTATGGTTAGTTCATGGTGTGTATCATTCTCGTTTTTAACCGGGTTTTTAAACTTGGACATAGTTCGAATGGTGATTAATCATGATTAAATTAATTTTGAAGCTGTGATTAATCTGATTAAAATTTGTAATCATTTGACAGCCCTAATATATATATATATATATATATATATATATATATATATATATCCCAAGCATCCCTCACCCTCTCTCTGTCCAGTATTGATCCGGGGGTTGCTGTATGTCTTGGAGTACTATAGTCTGGGTATATTTATGTTTGTAGGAACTGGTCTCGGGCTCCCATTACGTGTGTGAGCGATTGGCACGGCTGCAGTTTCAACACCTCGCTGCTGCTGCCGAGCGGCAAAATGTAAAATTCAAGAGCCACACATCCTTAGTCAGCACTTCCTCCCCCTAGAGCATGGCTATGTAAAATGACCAGGGACAGCAAATATATAGGAGCGTGCAGGAGAGGACGAACTCCAGGGATAAATAGATTTAAAATAATGACTAAAATGGAAAGGTACAGATGAAAAACTTTGTGCACACCCCCAGCCCCAGAAGAATATCACGCACATGCACACACAGAAGCAAGGCTTCTGTGTGTGTTGGCTGCCACAACCAGCCAACATGCTGTGAGCATCAGTCAACAGTTGCTTCAAAAAGCCTTAATGGGTAGTTCTCACCTTAAAACACGTCACTGAACGCAGAAGCCACGGGTGTCTTTCTGACATAATTACCATCTGATTAATGCATTTCTTCTGATAGAAATACAGTGTGATAAAAGCCTTTCTGACAGAATTACCCATAGACATATAAACATAGACGCCCTTTCCGGCTCTGGAGCGTATGTGCTCAAGGCACGGGGCCAGCTATGCACTCCAATGTTGAAGCGCTGGGCCCTAGTGGTAAGAGGAAGGACTGCAGGCGGACCCATGGATTCTTGACGAGGAAACCCCGTGCAACCGAGAATGTGGTGTCCAAATGCTGAATCAGCGAAAAAATGCGGAAATAGACGGTCCTTCCGGCAGCCTTCCGGGTGCTTCAAAACGCCACTGAGCAACTTCCACTGACATAAATAGCGGAGGGGCATAGGCGGCGGGTGAGTTTTACCTTTGGGTAGGCTATAGAATTGCGTTTGGGGGGGGACTCTCGCGGCCGAGCGAAGCGATGCCGCCGCCGCGGATTTATTTATTTATTTATTTCCCAGATGGTCTAAAAATGAGTTATTTAGCATACTTTTACCAATGAATTAGCCTATACACAGACAACGACTTTTGGACGTCTTTTTCTCAAGTCTCGAGTCAGTCAGTAGCCTACTCAGTGTAGATTACCCGGCGGTGTTGCTGCCCCTCCGGGAGTCGCGGCTCATGGCTCTACAGACGGCACAGAGACAGCAGTCACTCCGCTGAACGTGTCAGTGTTGCTGCAGTGGTGTGAACTGTGAACCGTGCAGCCTAGGCACTGGTGCTGCTGAGTTCTGACACAGCCGACTCACAGCTTCTTCTTCTGAATTAGGCTACTTTATATTTGCATTGAAAAAGACATTTCGCTGTTTCCCAAAACAAACCAGCGCGCGCTACTCTTTGCTACAAAGCGACTGGAAGGACGAGGTTTACAGACATACCAATAGTAGTCAATCATATGCTGTATAGTGTATAGCCTATCCGATCAGCGATCACCAGGGGGCAGCGACAACACGTACACACACACACACACACACACACACACACAATAGCCTTCTATAATGCTGCGCACATATATTATATATATTTAAAAAAATACCCAGCATAATTTTTGGGAAGGCTAAGCCTTCCCTAGCCTTATGCACCCGCCGCCTATGCGGAGGGGGCGGAGCTTCGCGCCAGTTCAGTCTCTATCCTTTTAATACTCTATGGCTCAAGGGAGGGCAAAACATTCCCAAGATTCCTTGCAAAGCCCTGTGGAAGCTTGAGTGTGCGTCACAGAGCGCATGTTCAGGTCTGTAAGTCCCAGAAAAGATGCACTGTGATTGGCCAGTTCACTTGAGTGACAGCATGACGTAACGTGCCTTCCACACTTCGCGGTGGTTTGCTCTTCACCACGGCTCGTGATGTCATGTTGTAGTTTGGTGGTCACCTCACCACCGAAAATCCAGACTATGAATGAGCCTGAGACAACAGGTAGTCCAGGAAGTAAGTGAGCCTATAGTGTCATCAGAGACACTTATTGGCTCACAGCTAAAATCTAAAATATCTAAAACCACATATTACACACATAAAGACACCTAGTTAAGTGTTCTAAATCTTCTAAACCTCATTAACATATATTTTTAAGCTAAAAGGGTGAAGTTTCCTTTTAAGTTCAGGTGGGTAGTGCTAAAGTATAGAAACAGGTAATGGCTGGTGTGGCCACATAAAAACATGATTTTAACACTTTCTGTAATATTTTCTTTCCCCAATGTTTTCACCTTTATTTTAAAAAATGTATGGAGGGACAGACAGTAGGCTGACCGCTGACATGAAATGAGGAGAGAGAGATGGGGGGGAAGACATGAAGTAAAGGCCATCGGGATCAGGAGTCGAACCTGCGGCACACTGCCAGACTGGATTACCAGCCAAGGTGCCTGGACCACTGAGCCATGTTTAAGCGGCATAGGGCACTCCATCTTTAACATTGTTACCCGAGCCTCTGTTTCCAGCTTGGCCAAAATATATAAATCTCTCTTGTTTTCTTTTGATTTTTACGCAGCACGCACGCACGCACGCACGCACGCACGCTCTCTCTCTCTCTCTCTCTCTCTCTCTCTCTCTCTCTCTCTCTCTCTCTCTCTCTCTCTTTCTCTCTCTCTCTCATTCCCTCCATGGCCACCAGAGGCTTACCACACCGTGTACAGCTCATGCTGTTCATGTCCTCGGCGCTCCTCTGTGCTGTAGTCTAGACTCCAAACGTGCAGCGTGCCGTAGTGGTGCTGCTGGTGGCACCGTGGCAGTCAGACTCAGGACGCACAGCGCGTCTGAACGGATCCTCCGCCGCAGAGAGGATCATAATTCCTTTTTTTTGGGGAGAACGCAAGACGGATATTGTCAAGATATCATTCCTCTCCAACTTCTCGTAACACCGACACTTGTTTTGGGCACCCGCTACAAAGGTAGGCTACGACTTTGTTTTTGTTATTTTTTTTAATCTGTAATGTGGAAGTTTCCCGTTGCTTATCATTACTCCTACTCGTTGTGAACGAGAACTTCACCCTGAATACTCTTGCTTGAATAATTACGCTACACAGTCATTCAAAATTAAACATTCACTGTAACGTTATTGAGGGGGGGAAAGACTAAACGGCGAAAAACATGCCTTAAATATATATGTCTAGTTTACAGCTAGATATCAATTGGTGTCCATGATTTACGCACGTGTAGCCTATTAAACACGATTCCGCCCAATTATATAGCCTATATATTCTACACTCATATTTTAGGGGCAGTGTTTTTACAGTATTTGGGTTGCTTTCATATCATCTATTAGGACGACTGCAATGGCTATTCTGATTTACGGCCACATTTGCCGAGACTTTTGAAATGTAATATTAGGCCACATTAGATAAGCTACCATCTCATAAATACAACGAATAGCGTCTCGTATCGCATTTGCAACCACAATCTTTTGACTTGCACCAGAAGAATGTCTTTCGGAGGATCGCAGCCACTTGATGCGCCGAGTGCATTTGGGGAAGTTGGACGCGTGCCACTGTGCACTGTCTAGAATCATGATATCGAATAGCTGCATACTCACTTCATTCCAGCCTATTTGCTCAAAAAGCATTAGTCCGCGGAGTATATAGCCTCCACGGAACCATAGTAGCCTAAAACACATCCTTCTGATCCAATTGGATCAAGACAATCGCAGCCTATTTTATCGAGTCTGAGATTTCCTATGATATGAAAGTAAATGTCAGACTCGATAAAATACATGATATAGCCTAGGATAGTCTTGAGCCAAGGCTAGAAAAACACAAGTCTACTGTAGGCTATAGCCTACTATACTGCGCCTTAGCAAAGCTCAACAGATTCTGCTTTCCTTATAGCCTACTTAACGTCACACTGTGATGGAAATTGATGGGGTAAATGATAGGGAAAAGGTTGTAGGCTACACATTACTTTCTTCCACATTTTGGTGATTATATGGATTGATTGATTTGAATTGAAAGATTTATTAACAGATTGGAGAATTACAGTACATTTCAAGCACAACTCAATACAACACTGTTAACTGTGGACGACAGTCACACGATAAAGCATTACACTTGTTTACAATAGGGTCCACCATGTTCAATTCAACATAGCATTTAGAGATAGTACAAATATACACTTCATACCTGTATGCTAATTATAACCCTATTTTATTATTGTTATCATTATTATTATTTGTATTCAGTGCCTATAGGACATTAATATGCATATATTTGATTACCTTATGTTTAATAATATAACAGTTCTGTCTGACAACTACAGCCATCTCTCTCTCTCTCTATCTCTCTCTCTCTCTCTCACACACACACACACACACACACACACACACACACACACACACACACACACACACACACACACATTTACTACACCACTGTTCCCTTTAATGGAGTTACTTTGGGCATACCGTGTTGGCATACTCTGTTCTTTCACATAAAGTATAGCAGTAGTGGAATAGTAAGAGAGTTGGCGACACTAGTGTTGACTCCCGTTATAACAATGGAATTCGGAAGTGCTCATTCTATCTCAATGGGATAGTTCCAATGTTTGGAACTATATAGCCCATATTGGCACTCGCCTTGCAGCGAGATCAAAGCGTGTCGCCACTCACTTACTAGTCCACACTGCGTCTGACATGGCAAAGGTCTGGAACACTGCACAGGCGCTCATCATACTGTAGAATGTACAGTATGATGATCTACAGTGTAGATAGAGACATCCTTGCGGTGCTGTAATTCACTGCCTTCTCAAAGATAACCCACTGCTGGGGAAACTCCATCACTGCCGGCCACTTGATTGATCAAATCGTTTCCATCCCAGCTCAGTGTTGGTGTTGTAAGGAGCCAACCCCTTAGTGCTTGTGATATGTGGATGAATTGCAGCCGATCCCCAGAATCCCAACAGGGGGGACTAGTAGAGTGTGTGTGTGTATGTGTATGGTGTACCTCATATCGTATAGGGTATGATTTGTGACTGGGAGGGCTACAGTACACTTTAAGCCTGGATATTACTGACTGACCTTGGTTGAGGTTGGAAGTGCTCAAATTTACTTCAGGGCCTGTGTGTGTGTGTGTGTGTGTGTGTGTGGGTGTGGGTGTGTGGGTGTGGGTGTGGGTGATGTATGTGCACGCCTGTCTCTTTGCTTGTTTGTGAGGACAGAATCTAATTTATCCACAACAAATTAGTGTTTGGGAGAGTGAGAAAAGCCCTGTGCACTTTGCACTAGCCAATCAATGACTTTAATTTTCCAATTACATCCCCATGTGGACCCTGAGTCAGACCATGTGGCAGGACCTTGGGGGGGTGTGGACCGTGACCTTTATTGACCGCATGGTTGGGGAATTGATCAACCACTTGAATCCCACCATCCAAAAATAGCAAATCTACAAGCTCACGACGCATTGTGTCACCACATTTTTGGATGCTGGACAGAGACAACTTCGGGTCCAGTTTACAAGTCTAGAATGGTTAATAAGTGGTTCATGAGATTAGAATTGTGTTAGAAAATTGTCTGAGAGCTCAGTAAGTTTGTTGAAATGTGGAAAAGAAAAGAAAGAAAATCATTTGTGCCTTTGATGTTCTTTTTGTCTCTTCAATACAACCATGTATCTGTGTTTAGTTGGGTTATTTGGTTATTGTCATTGACCTTGTGGTGTGCAGCGTGCTATGAAAAGGAAAATATCAATATGATGCTTTTTATCCATAGTGCTTTTAAATTTTTTACATTACCTTGTTTAGATAGAAACTGTGTAGCGAGTATAGAAGTTGTTTACTATCGGCAAAGCATATTTATATGCCATTATATACAGCCTAATGTGCTGTATTAGTTATGCAGTGTAGTGTTGGGACAAAAACTATGTTTGACATACTTCAAGCTTGACAATTAATTTTTTATTAACAGATTGCAGAATGGATACAGTCCAAGGAAGGTACAGGTCAATACAAAAACTGCTATGAGGATAACACCAGAAAAAGCAGTAAGACTTGTTTACATCAGGGTCCTCCAGATCAGATCCTTGTAGATCAGATATTTTCGCTATTATATAAAGGTTTTGAATTGTTTTGAATATTGCCTATAATATCATGCCTAAACTAAGGTTGACATTTCTTAAGTGTGTGTGTGTGTGTGTGTGTGTGTGTGTGTGCGTGTGCGTGTGCGTGTGCGTGCGTGTGCGCGTGCGCGTGCTTGCAGTGTTTTATAAAGATATATCCAATCAAAAGCAATAGCAACAACTACATTGGATCCATCGCAACACAAATATATATATTGTTTTCCATTTCCTGAAAAGTGGTGGTTTTGGAGTGGACATACCAGGTTTCCACCTGACAGTAATCAAACTGTGTCTGATTTATTGCCTATAGTATGGTTTTAAAATAACTCATACAAGAAGGCAATGAAATATCGAACAAGAAAGATAACATCTAGCACCATTGACTAGACACAATGCAATATAATGGCTGTAAGAAAGTGTGAATTGACTGCTGCACACTGGCCATTAAAGATTCTCCTCTTTCACATGCTAGGCATTTATTGGGCGTCTGTGCTTTTAGTGGAATGCACATTATAAAGGCTATGTAGCAGCAACGCAGATGGCAGAATGGATCCGATCTATTCCAGGCTGATTGTGATTAATGTGCCAAAAGTGACTGTAGTCCTGGGAGCTTCAGGACTCAGGAGCCATTGCCATTTTCAGGCAAAACACTTTTCACAGACGTGTGTGCATGACTTCTCCAGTGTGCACAGAGAAAACAATCACACACATACTGTAGTGTAGCCTATAGTTCATACACATACTGTATGCACGCACATGGGCAAACAACCCGTCCCTGCCCCTCGTTCCGAAGAAGCAGTCCACCGTTGTGAGACATTGATTACCGTTTAGACAAGATGTGGTGGAAATGTAGTGCTATGGGAGAGCTAGCTTGTGGAAAAAGCAGAGACGGAGAGGGAGGCCAATAAAGACAGACATAGAGATGGAGAGGGAGGTAACACAAGAGGGAGAGAGAGGTGGGCGAGTAGTGAGCCAGAGACTGAAAGAAAGTCTTGATAGATTGGTGGCGCCGGGGCTGTAAAGATGACAGATACCGCTGCTACTAACTAGAGGGGCTTTATGGCTCCCGGAGAGGGGACCTATTAGAGAGGACCTATTAGGCCGTCTAATTGATCTGGACCTGCGGTTTGGCGGTCGCTCCAGCCTCCATTCTCGGGGATCATTCTTTTTATAACCACATTCTCCTTGTGTGCACACGCACGCATGCAAGCACGCGCGCGCACACACACACACACACACACACACACACACACACACACACACACACACACACACACACACACACACACACACACATTGTCAATGGCGTTTTTAAAACAAACATTAAACCTGTATATAGTAGGCGCTAGCGCCTACTATATTCAGCTATCGTGTAGATATTTGTCACAACACAAATAGTATATGCCATTGACAATGAATGGAGAATTTACGTCATACACGAGCAAATCGGCTATGTTGTCCTAACATAAAGATTAAATTCCCATTGACAATGAATGAAGATGTATGACGATAAGAGCACCCCTCACTTCACACGGGTGTGATGTTTTTAAACCAACACACAGACGTAAAGGGTGTTCAATAGCATTGATTTATGACAACAAAAAAAATCTAAAACATAAAAATTTGAGTTAGGAGGTTTCTTCCGGACAGCAACGATATGTAATGATGGTTTGTAGTTTGTAGTTTTACGTATGGAATACTAATAGTTACATCCAGTAGTGGAAAGTAACTACTTTACTTAAGTACAATTTTGAGGTATTTGTGTGTGTATTTCTATTTAAAAAGCGTCCGCTCTTAACCCTGTCACGCTCTAAAATGCCATCATGTTGGGTCCCTCTTGCTGTCAAATTGGTCTTTGCTTTTACTGTCTCTGTTCTACAACTCAGTGGATTAACAGTTCATAATTTCATATCGCTTCTGTCCTCTTTATGGCAGTGTTCCTCCATGTGTACAGTACGTGTGGTCATTGACTTACAGTAATGACAGCTGTAGAGCGATAGTTATGTCATCATTAAGAAACAAATCATTGAGCTGCTCAATTGAGGGTAAACGGAAGATCGACGTTTTGGTTTACAGGGTCATAAAAACCTATTTCTGGGATGTGGGCACATTCTGCCGTTCGTAACTGTCAGCAGCGCGGCAGTGAAACACGTCTTGTTTGGGTGTAAAAGCTCAAACAAATCTTCTACAAATTCTGCCTCTCCTGAACATTACACATGTCATCTCTAGCTCTGGCTTTTATTGTTGCGTCAGAGAGATGCATGTTTACATTAGTTGGATTAAGCGGACAACGTACACCGTAAAATCCATAGCATTAATTTTAATTTATTTGTTCGCTCTCTGAGTAAAATTCACGCTGATGATTTCACTGTATAGCAGTCAGCAGTTAAGTCATTTTTATATCAATCACCGCGTTGTATACTTGAACGTGTGTGTGTGTGTGTGTGTGTGCGCGCGCGCATGTGTGTGTGTGAGTGCGCTTGTGCACGTGCGTGCAGGCAGGTATAGCAATCTGCTCAGGAGACCGTGTTAATTACATAGATAATTTCAGATGGTGTTTGACGGTGGCAGCAGCGAGCCGTCAACATCATCTGCCTTCCCAGCTGATGTGAATCATGCATGTTCTGGAGGCCAGGCTCCATCTGTGCCGATGCAACCAGACTTGTATGTGAGATGTCCCCCACAGCAAGGTTACTTAGTAGTTTTGCACTTTTCATTAGTTGTTAGTTTTATTTTGTTTTGAGTTTTCAATTTCAGTGTATTTCAATTTGTTTGCTTGTTCAGTTTAGCCGATGTACAACTTAAGTCCACTTTTTTTTTTGTATTGTTTTTGTTGTTTCGTCATTAGTTTTAGTTGACTATAATAACCCTGTCCCACAGGGGATCAATTAGTCGAAGGTTGTGCTCGGTACAGCACACACATTATGACACACACAAAAATAACAACATGTGTGCCTTGTTTGTAAGTGAATGGAGCACAAATGTACACACACACACACACACACACGCGCGCATGTAATCACGCACACATACACACTCTGCTCATTCACAACAAAACACTCGCACACACAGTCACATGAGGGATTCTTTGCAAGTGATTAAAAGGGAGAAGGGATTCGAGGTGATGAGAGGACATACAAGAGGGCTTATTACCATAGTTTTTGTTTGGTTGCTCATTGTGTGAGAAAGCTTTGGGGTCTTTCCGATGAGTAAACAGTCTACACTCAATGGTAGATCATTTCATATTCTGCTCTCCAAGTGGATTCATGTCCTGTGAGTATAAATGTAATTTAGTCTGAGAAGAACATTTTGCTTTTTTAGACCCCTTGGTCTCATCTGTGATTTCCTGCATGTTGGCCGAAGGACAACAACATTTTGGCAGAATGGAGAAGATGCTCTAGACATCCCTGAAATGGGATTTGTGATGTAGTGTCAATCTTGGCGAGTATTTCGGCTACAGCCATGAGGCTCTGCTCTCTACAGTTGTCTTGCCCTCCAAGTATGCCCTCCAATGTACCTACGTACATTGACGGACTATAAAGTGAGAATTAACAATTCAGAAAATGATAATGGTTATTTTCTGAACCAAAATGTATCACATTCCTCATTGTAAAACAATCATGTGTACTGCTGAATTAACCTCCGTCTCTATTGTATTGGGGCAGGAACTTTACCCTGATTTATCAGAATGGGCTACAGGTATAATTATTACTTACTTACTCCTCTTCGTCCCCAATGGGACATAAGGCTTCAATGAGCGCTCTCCATTTCATTCGATCCCTGGCAGCATGTTGCGCCTCTCCCCAGGACAGATTCATCTGGTATAATTATGCACACAGAATAACACTTCCTATTTCCTGGGCCGCCTCCATACTTCCTTCACAGGTGTTACAGATTATACTACTATCTGTTCCATTTAGTGTGCAGTGGTTCTCAAACTTTTTGGCCTCATGTTAGTTTTAACCTGCCACGTGTTAGTTGTAACCTGCAAGGCGGGAGCCACGGGTGAGTTTTAACTTTTAACCCACACGCGCTGCCGGTTACAACTAACCTGTGCGTTAGTTGTAACCGGCAACGCAGTGACGGTGTAGTCGGACTAATGCCTGTCAGACTGTTAGTATGTCTAATCAACGTATGCACCTCCACAATAGCAGCACGCTGACTCTGTTTGACCAGAATGGAACAGAGCCATCACTAGTATGAGCGGTAACGCCTGTGAAGGAAGTAGGGAAGGGCCCAAGTTTTTTTTGTCCTAAATGGTGTGTGCGCATAGAGCCTATTGGCTTCAAAGACTAGTTTTCATCTGTTGTCTGATCGTTTGGCTGAGGGACAGCAGACAGTTGACCTTTGTGAGGAGCTAATGGAGCCTCTGGCTGTCGACTCATTCTGCCTTTCTGCCCCCTCATCCCATTTCTTTGTCTCCTTTTCTTTCTGTCTCTCTCTTTACATGTCTTGTTGTCTCTCTGTGACCAGATTTAAATATGGTTTCGCTCTATGAATGCTTTTAGCATAATGATGTTTGGTACGTAAGGAACTGATTCGGACTGTACTGTCACAACAAAACCTCAGCTATTGAATCTGGTGAAATCTTTGAAGAATGCCTGGGAAAGGTGATAGTGTTGTTCTACTATTCGGCTATTATTATTATGCATTTAAACAGAGCAGCTGGTAAAATTATGTTACAGTAAGTATCCCACTGTGGATCTGATAGGCAGGGTTTAGAATTGATATATTAGATAAACCGTATCTGGGCTGACAGAAAACAGCAGGTATCCAGTTAGTGGCACTTTTAAGAGAAGAATCTGGGGGGCTTTATTACAGGCCTTAGAGGGGATTCGTCAGAAAGATGTTTGAGAGCGAAAGAGAGTTGTTTTCCAGTGCAGTGCAGTGACTTTGACAGCGCTTGCAGATATAATTGCAAACTCAAATAATGAAACCTACTGTGACATGTGTATAGTTGAATCATTGCCTGTCCTGTCTGAGACGAACACATCCATTTATCGGGTGGGTGTTGATGTGAACACTATAATTTAACAGTGCTGCTGTGGAAAGCAATTGTTTTTGGAGCGTTGTGTGTTTGTATAGTTTTTGACCGGACCGTTAAAGCAGGGCCATCCTCATAAAGATGGATGTAACTGACTGATTGACTGATTGATGAAGTCACACCATTGTTTGGCAAGTTGGCCTAACAATCAACTAGTCAATCGCAGTGCAATCATTTCTCTGTTGTCTATCCTAATTTCCAACCTTTTGTTATCTAGCGAACCGGACACATATCCACAGTGTGTGACAGTGAGTGTATAAAGATTACAACCTATTCTACCATAATCTTTTCAATTTACAAGCACTGTACCATAATCCTTTCAGTGCAAAAATAGAGTGTGTAAGCAAAGATCTACAATCTACCAAAATATTTTCAGTCCAAAGGAAAATATACCAGTATTTCACCGATAATTTAACAGCACAGTGTGCATAAAAATTGCGACCTATGTAACATAATCTTTTCAATCTGTTAATTAATTAAAAGAGAGTTGTTCAAAGTCATGTTTTTGTAATCTTAATCTTCTATGATAATCCCCCATCCCTGTGCCTTTTCATAATGGCAAGCAATCCCAAATCAATATAGTCACCGGTTTGCATAGTTGTGCATATGCTCTGGACAGCACATGCAGGAGGTTGCTAGAGAGAGAGAGAGAGAGAGAGAGAGAGAGAGAGACACAGTGAGTGCGTTCGTGTGTGCGTGCAGCTCCTGACTTGATAAGTGTGTGTATATTATGAACTCACACAGACCCATGCAGTCCCGTCAAATGAAAATCCCCCCAGCATTTCATAGACGGTCAAGGTTTTGACCTATAGTCTACTTTGAAATGCCATTCTACATTCTACTAAGTGTCTTCTAGTAACCTTATCTATAGTACACACAAACACAGAAAATGAAATGTAATATTTTTTACATATTTATTTTATTTTATGCTCTGTTGCTGAATTATGCATTGGGATCACAGTCTCGGGAGGATAGTCATACATTCTTTACAAACAGAAGGGTTTTGAAAGGGGAAAACGTCCACATGCTGTCCATTCATGGACACACACACACGCACACGCACACGCACACGCACACGCACTACTTAACACCCCGAGCACCCGGGGGTATTTGTATTGTAGCCATTAAATCAGGACGCCCGGCGAGTTGTTTCTTCAGGGCCTATATCAAGGTGGCTCCGCGCCATTTTGGGAAGTAGCTAGAAGCACCTAGATGTAGCCAAAAAAACCCTGAGGCGATGGACAACAACGAGAGGTATGATTAATTCTAACGCGACGGGACCGCAATGGCCCGTCTAAAACATAATCTTTGATTAGAATTGGACGGGATGATTTAGATCAAGATTTATTCACGTTTTAAGATTTTCGATCTGATCCGCTAAAATGGGGGGGGGGGGGGACATTTTGCATGACGTCCCAACCGGAAATGACATCGAATGTTGCCCAACGGGCGCTCCCAGCATGTGGAGTGAAGCGATCGGTTTTGATACCAATAAAGTTCCTTCCTTTTATGAATCTCCGTCCTGAGCGCCGAGCGTTACTATTTGATGGGACGGAGAACTCCGTTTATGCCGCTCAGGGTGTTAACATGCAAGTTTAAAAAGCTTTGTGAGAGACAGAATAGGAAGAATTCTTTACAAACCTGGACTAGTCTAGCACACTAAGGCACCAGCAAGAAAGGCTTCTAAATCCTATGAAGTTGTCGCTGTAGAAAAGAATATCTGTGTCCAACAAATAATCAATGTACTGGAATTAGGTCGTCAAGTCTGTATAATCCTTCATTTCCCCAGATACAATAATAGCTTATTTAAAAGGTGTGGGGGAGTGGACACTAACTAGTTTTGCCTCATTATGGTGTGAATGCAGAATTGCTCCCAATGGTACGGCAATCGGTTCTCGACGTGGCCATGAGGTCAATCTCCTTGAGTAATCACCTGCATCCACCGATTACAGTCAGGAATTCATCAATGGGCATTCAGTCAACCTGGCCAACAAAGCTGTCAGCTCCCCATATTATCAGCTATAGCTAACGCTGAATTATGGCTTACAGCACCTCTCGGCTTTGAAGGGCCTCGCAGTACAGTAGGGTTCACGTGGTTCAATAAGGAAGGTTAGGTTACACTAGGAGCCAATAAAGTATTCTATCTATCTATCTATCTATCTATCTATCTATCTATCTATCTATCTATAGCCACATGTGTGTGCGTGTTTTGAGACCACGCCGTGTCCGTCAATTAAGAGCTTTTGAAACTTTGACATAAAGCTCCCGTATGCGCATGCAATACGATTGTTGTAAAGCCCAAATAGCACTTAACACGCTTACAGCCAAAGCGCTATATCACGGGTCATAATTTGTACCCGTAGGGTGTTGTAGGGATGGGTCCGATTAATCGATAATCGTTAATAGGACCCGAAATCGATTATTAAAATCAATAATCGTTAATCGTTTTTGTTTTTTTGTTCTTTTTTTTAATGAAAATATCTGTTGGAAAGGCAGTATTGTACAATGCCCTTCTCCAGCCGGGAGGGAGGTGCGAACTTCACTGCTTGCGGGGGGGAAAAGGGTGACGGCGGTCATTTGGGCGAAAAAGAGTATGCCTAAAATCATATTTACAAAACGATGATTTGAAAGTTGATTTGAATCGAATATTTAGAAAAAGTCATGCAAGGGGAACTTTCTCAGAACTTCATGGGCAGAAGTCCATAGTTTTGTGCAATCCATCCGACGTTTGAACAGTGTTGGTTACAAGTAGGGCCTAACGTTATTTTCGGCAGTAATTCGTGCTGTAACGCTTAATTTTTTTCTTTGTTACCGTCACTACATGGTGCGTTATGCTCTTCCGTTACTTTTCATGGACAGAGAGAGAGGTGCGTGAGAGGTGCGTGCGTGTGTGAGATAATCAAACCTATTAATTCTGATTTTGGACTTACTTTGTTTATAAATCCAGACTCTGATAGTATTGCCACCACCACCAATAAGAGCAGCTATGAGCTATCTGCACATACAATATTCACTGGAGCAGTGGAACTGGAACCCCCATGTTTTGTTGGTTGTAGCCTATACTTCTGTTGTTTGCTATAACAATATGTATTGATAGGCCTACATACAGTGTTGTCCCTGTTCAATGAACGATCATTCACAAACACGTTCATATTTTGGGTGAACGTGAACTGAGCGTACTGCATTTCTGCTTGATGAACGTCATTGTGAACGCGTTCATTTCTGGCGTGTGTGAACGTCACTTTCTCACAGTTCAACTTCGTTGAAGAGTAGTGTTTCCATAGAGCCTTCCAGGCGAAACCCCTGCTAAAACACACCCTAGTTATCTAGCGGAAAACCCACCAATAAGCCCTTATCCGACACAAATTAACTAATCTTTCTCAGCCGTACAATTTCACTGGACAGGAGAGTGTGGTGCGCATCTAACTGCATGATCCTGTCATGCACGCAGACAGCAGACACAGGACATGTACCGAATCCCGACCCAAACACTGAGGAAACCTGTTGTTTGATTAAACATAATGTGCCACGAAAAATAGCTTCCAATAGCTTGTTTTTGCGTCGAGGAGGTATTTGTCCATCCGCCTCGTTTTGGCCAACAAAAGACATCTCCCACCACAGACGCACAGTGATCCCTGATTTATTCTTTGTCGTACAACGTGTTCCATGCTGAAAATAGCTGATCTACAAGCTCACAAGTCACAACGTGTTGCGTCCGCAATGCGTTTTTTCAGCACACGGAGATATGCAGGCTGTGAGAACTGAACTAAGAACTGAGAGCCTTCACTGTGTGTGTGTGTGTGTGTGTGTGTGTGTGTGTGTGTGTGTGTGTGTGTGTGTGTGGTGGGGTGGGGGTGCTCCTCGGGGGATAAGAGCTAAATCCATTTCTGGTTTGAAATGATATGGTAAATGAATTGAAAGTGAGGTATAATATACACTCCTTTGCCAACAATTCATTTACTGCCATCTGTGTAAGTGGATGTACAGTGTGATGATTTATGAGGGTTTTTTGTGTGTAATTCATTTTAGCCACAAGCTTTTGGCAGAATCGACCCGCAGAGCCCCCCCGCCCCCCCCCCCCCTTGTGGCCACAGGGAGTACTGCTCCCTGGGTGCGTTTTCGCATTTTTTATTCACTCATAAATTCATTATTAATCATGAATGTGTAAAATCGAAAAAGGGCTTTCCTAAGACCTCCATATTATTATGGTCAATGCCTGTGTGAAAAGTGGGAGTGATAGGTGCAGGCAGTGAGGAGCTACGGAAGTGTTTCTGGATTATGGACATTGTCAGAATTATAGTATAATATTATAGTATATATATCATGTTAATACCTAGCTGTGTCTTTTGCTGACAATCCTGTCGTCACGTCACGTGTGGATCTTGTGCAAGAGTGTAAGCTACCACATACTAATTCAAATACGTGCAAACTTTGGCAAAGTATTACTTACTTTGTATTACTTTTGAGTGAGACACTGCTGTTAAAAAAAGTATAAATTAGATTCATACCCAAATTAATTACCCAGGATAAATATTCCTGACTTCTTGCTGACACAGTGAACTCCCAAGTAGAGAAGACAGGTATGATTTTTTATTTATTTTTTATAAATAATGATTTTACATTGAGTCTCTGGCTCAAAACATGAAATATATTATAAACTAAGTTATAATAAATGTGTGTTATTACAAAGTCATAAATATTTATACATGCCGGAAGGCATGTCCTTGCCTGGCGAGCCAACAACTGACAAATGCATTATTTTATGGGTGTGAGGTGTTCTTTTTGTTTGTTTTGGGGTTCTTTTCAATTTTATTTTGTGCCATATTGTTTTCCGAGAGCACGAGAGAGAGAGAGAGAGAGAGAGAGAGAGAGAGAGGATGACATGCATCAAAGCACCTCAGGTTGAGTTTGATCAGTGGTCAGCTGCTGTGAGATGGACTTATTTCTATGGGATGCGCTGGGGTGGAGCTGAGCTTTGTAATGAGCTTCAACCAGGTGCAGCTGGTGGCTTTCCACGAAGATGCAGTGAATTCATGGATACGATTGAAATTCCACTTTGTGACGTGATGCACTCTTTTAATCTCTACAGCTAGCTTTACAACAGTGGCTCAGACCTAGGTTTACAGAAGTGCAAGATGCACAGTGTGGATTAAGCTGCCATGGGCCTCTCCGTCAGTCCAACCGCTCAACCTGCTCAAAGCAATCAGTTTGAGCAGACGACATCAGATAAACCTATATTGATCCCTGTTGTTGGGAAAATCAGTTGTCACGGCAGTAAGAGCAGTAAGAATGCAACACAGGAGAGGTACAGGTAAGACGAAGAGCCAAGAACCAAACCGAGAGACAGTACGTGTAAGGCGAAAAATGAAGATAAAATAAAATACAATACTGAGCTGCTGGCCTCAGATATCGGCACTGGATCTCTGAACGAGTGACAGTCAATCCATATATATATACTGTATATAAAACTGAGCTGGCAAACTCTCTGGTGGGTTAGGGAAAGTGTCAGCTTTTTTGGGAGGTTGCAGATCTGCTATTTTCACTAAATGTTTGCCCCCAGATCAGGGAGGCTAGGGCTCATGTGAACATGAGATCTAGCGTCCTAGAACACTTAACACATTGCACCTTGTTTCTGAACAATGGCACCAGTAGCATTGCAATGCGAGATCAATCAGGCGGTGCAAGAAAGCCACACAGTACATTACTAAGTATACATATTGTATGCCTCTGTGCTGTCGCTGTTCCTATAAAAGCTATGAATCATGCATAATGTGTTAAAGACTACTTACCTTGGTGGTACAAATCTCTGTGTCATGTTGTTGTAGCATGTGCGTGCGTGCGTAATGTGTGTTAGACATGGATATTCTTTCTGCATTGTATTTTTGCAAAGAGGCCTGATGGCTGGCATAATGTGTTGATCTGGTGCTTCTATGAAAGGTTGGAAAATGGAGGCAAAGAAATGGGGTGATGTCATGCTCATAGCAACATTAATGAGAGATGGAGAGACACGGTTTTCTTCTCATGGTTTGTATTAGGCCTATTTTCGTGGCTTTCACCTTTATTTTATATATTTTATGGCCCAGGCCTTAAAGTGTTGTTTTGCGAATTTGCGTGCGTTTCTTGTTGCTGTTGTAAGTTTAACCCTGTAAGACCCGGATTAATTTCTACTTGCAAAAAAGAGATTTCAACCTTACTACTACTAGGAATTAGGTTAAAGAAATATCATCGTATGCTGCTTGTCACGACTGTCGACTGTAGATTATTTTCAGAGCATCGATGGTGGAGATTTGTTGATCCTGCACACCCATGGATGGGAATAAGTGAAAAGTTTAGATGAACGTACATCAGTCATAGGATGGACAACGTTATAATGCATGATACCATTAATGGATTTAACAGGTGATTAATCAGGCTCAAATGGAACTGAGAAGCAAAGTGGAAAAATGTAATAAAATAAAAAGTCAGCTGAGCGGAACAAATTAGTCTGGATTCCAGGCTAAGACAATTCCTCTCTGTGAAAAGACGTGTTTGGCTTTTTTTTTTAAACCATGGCACTTAATGTATAGTTTTGTATT
Organism: Protomyctophum bolini; assembly: GCF_963924005.1. Lineage (NCBI taxonomy): Eukaryota > Metazoa > Chordata > Actinopteri > Myctophiformes > Myctophidae > Protomyctophum > Protomyctophum bolini. The sequence continues at coordinate 50,287,088 of NC_137863.1, forward strand.
TTAGTCTGAGGCAAAAAGGACAAATCTGGGGCAGACATGCTATTAAGCTTTCAGATGAGAAAGCAGTAACATCTGATTTGAATATTTTTCAAATGCACAATGTGATAGTATGCGACTCTTTTTGATACAGAGACAACATGGCGGCAAGACAAACTGTTCAGGAGAGGAGAAAAACTGATTTATTTGATTGCAAATTGAGTTAATAGCACAGGCATACTTCACATACTACAGCATGTCTGAAATAAATGTCAGAGCTGAAATCGACATGTAAATATGAAATTAATGCTTAAACATGTAGTTAGGTGTAATGTTTAGTTAGAAGTGAACCTTTCAAGCCTGTTTTTCTCAACTCGCTGTTTTCTGCAAGACATTACTCTATAAGCCATATCATCCACATGATTCACTCAGCCAATCACACGCTCACCCAATCTCATACCGGCTACTTGAACCAGAGGTTTGCATTCCTCTGCCTTCTTGCTTGCCCACTGCTGCTGTATCAGCGTGCTGCTGTCATACAACCTGCGCTCAATTCTGCTTGCTTGCTTGCTGCTGCTTTATTGTATACTGTGCGCTGCTGTATACAAAGTGCTCACCCACCTCCACCCCAGCTACCACCTGTCATTTTGGATCTACTGTTTTAGGTACAGGGGATTCAGAGTCCCTATGTTCGGGACTGATGCGCTTGACCTGAGTACCTAAAAAGCAGATCCAATACATCGCCAAACCATAATAAATATATTGCATTGATTATCAAATATTCAATAAATATATATATATTACATCCTCCTTGAGTTGTCTGACTGAAGTACTGTAATTGCCATCTGGAAGACACCGTCTCCATTGTCTTTAATAATGCATCTCTGCTTCACAAATAGTAACATCTCCACTTCATATGCTGTAGTATATGTAGTAGATGTGCACTAGATTGGCATAGTTTTTTGGGCGGCAGCGGTTCAGGTCAGGAGTTGAATCGGCCACCTGGGAACATGAAAGTTCCCCAGATCCTCAGCCAGGGAAAACGGGACATTTTCTTTTTGCTTCTGTGCACGACCTCCTTTTTTGTGTAAAACGTGGGTTTGACTCCACCCCTTCCTTAGTCCACTTCCTACTGGGTGGATTACATGCACTATAACAGCACAGTCTTGAGAGATTAATGTTGGTTGTTAAAGTTCCCACGGACCACGGACGGACCTGACATTTTGCTCATGTCACCGTGACCAAGAGTCATATAAAGAGTTCCCAATGCCGCTATATGCCCAAATATGGAATGTGTTGTCTAACCTTAATGTGTTGTCCTGCTCCCAACAATGACACAAACATTATTTTGTACTGTTTGTATAGGCGTAATGGTATTTTAGAGTTTGTCATTTACTTAAAACGATGACGTATCCTGCTCACAGGGGGATATATAGTGTTTCCATCCATTTAAATGCTTTTCTGGGATTTCTACCACATTTAGCACTGTTGGCTACTGTAACAGCCAACAGACGGGAAACACACTTCATTAGGCTGAATCAAATGGCTGTTTTATAGGGCCTTTTACTGTAAAGCTTTATTGTGCGTGCATGCGTGCGTGCGTGCGTGCGTGCATGCGTGCTGGGTCCTATTTATGTGCAGTGAAACATATGGAACATGTCAGTTCATCCAGCAATTCCAAGCTGAGTGACACAGGTCTCTGGTGTCTTTGAACACTGAACTGAAGTGCAATGAGCTTTGTTTGTATTCCCTCTGAGGTTGTCTTTCAGAGCTGTTGTTCATTATGTCCACACAAATGTAATTAACTTACTTACTTACCGTACTTACTTTCTCTTGACGTGTTCCATAGTTGACACACACAAACAAATTACTACTGTATATTCCTCAGACAACATTTGTCTTACACACAGTAACTCAGTACATTTACTTAACTCATAGAATGCTGAAAGCGTTTTTAAACGTTTTATTATAGCCACCCCTAAGAAGCGCATAACGTTTTTATACGTTTTATGGTCCAAAAAACGTTTTTTTATTGATTACTATAGTTCAACTATATTTGCGCCCGGACAACTCATAATGTAACACCGATCGGCTCTAAAAAGAGTTAAACCCCCCCCCCTGCTGAAAAGAGGTGTTGGTCTGAGAAGCGTCTGGCACCGCCTATTGGTTGGTCTATGCGAGGACGTACGACGTACGACGTATGCCGTCCGGCATAGACCAACGCAGATGTCAGGGGATCTAAAATGGATGGGACAATGCTCTTGTCTGTGTGAATACACTCGATTCCCCCTCCCCTCCTGTTTCTACATGGTTTCTCCCGAGGGAGAATGGTGGGGGGGGGGTCTCTTCCTCTTGGATCGCATTGGCAGTTCCCCCCCCACTCCCGAGTCCCCACTGCTTTCAACTGCAAGGCTTGCACTCTCATTCTCGGAACAAGATACAACGCGATTTGCTCTCTGCCCGTATATAATTGATTTCATAACGTTTGCCAGACACATGTGGAGTTAGTCATCGACAGATTGCACATCATTATCGAGGGACCGCCATGATACGTTGGTCGCTGATCGCGAGCCGTACTGCTGCTGCTGTTGCTTTGCTCGCATCCATCCATCCATGATCCCCCTTTCTCGTTACAACAGGCTATTATAAACTCACCGTCGAGCAGCCTGCCCTGCACCTAATGTGATAAAATGAACGGCAGGACATAATCGGATCGATTATTATCTGTCTATCAGCAACATACGGGTGTTTGTCTTGCAACGACAGGTGGTGCTTTCTCGGTTTTTTTTTCCTCCCAAACACGTTGCGTGCTGCTTCTGCTGCTGCCGCATCAAACCATCCACCCCCCTTTCTCGTTACAACAGGCTATTATAAACTCACCGTCGAGCAGCCTGCCCTGCACCTAATGTGATAAAATGAACGGCAGGACATAATCGGATCGATTATTATCTGTCTATCAGCAACATACGGGTGTTTGTCTTGCAACGACAGGTGGTGCTTTCCCGTTGTTTTTTTTCTTCCAAACACGTTGCGTGCTGCTTCTGCTTCTGCCGCATCCATCCACGATCGTCGTTGTTTTTTTTTCCAAACATGTCCAGACACAATCCGATCCAGTCTCGCGTCTCACCTTATAGATACGCGAGACTGGATCGATGAGGTTAGTGGTATGTCTGGACATGTTTGGAGCGGCACACGACAATCGACAATAATGTTGATTATGCAAGATCATTTCCTCAAAGCCTAGTTGCCCCCCCCCCCCCTGTTACTGCGATTGTAGCTCGAATCACAGAATGAGTTCAATGAGCGTAGGGAGAGGGCACATATGGGGCTACGATTGAGGCTGATTTATATTTTATAACAACTTAGGAGAGAGACTGACCACGATGCAGGCAGAAGAAAGTTTCCAAGTCCGTTTTATGATCAGATAATTATGTGCATCAAGACTCTCTGCTTTCTGAAGAAAAAAACTAATACTGTAATTGCGAATGCAATGAGCACTTACTATGAGACCTAGCAGATCACGTCTGTCTGTCTGTCTGTCTGTCTGTGTGTGTGTGTGTGTGTGTGTGTCTGTCTGTCTGTCTCGCTTACTGTATATGTGGACCTGGCCCTTTTGTGCCCATATATGGAGCTGAGTGATTTGTGAGTCATGGTGACATGAGTGTGATGGCGTGGTCCTGCTTTGGGGACTCCTTATATGGTTATGGCTGAGTCATGGTGACATGAGTGTGATGGCGTCTTTTGTGACCATATATGGAGCTGGCGTGGTCCAAGCACTAACTATGACACCCTGCAGATCATGTCTGTAATTTATTCTAATTGTTATTGCAATTTACGATCTGCGTTCGCTTTCCGCGTTCGCGCGTCTTACTCGTAATAATAAAAATCACACCCCTGTGAAGTGAGCAGTGCAATGTTGTGAAGTGAGCAGTGCAACATTGCACTGCTCACTTCACTGGGGTGTGATTTCTATTATTATTACAGTATTAGTATTTTTCTTATGAAAGCAGAGAGTATTCTGTTTCATACGGTATATAGTATGTACATGTCGCTATAGGCCTTATTTTGTGAATATTTAGTTGTTAGGTCCATGCTTTCTCTAAAATTATCTTTTTCAGAGAACTTTAGAGATGGCATGGGCCTGAATAACTATTATTCACAAAATAAGGCCTATAGCGACATGTACATACTATATACCGTATGAAACAGTCGACTCTCTGCTTTCATAAGAAAAATACTAATACTGTAATAATAATAAAAATCACACCCCTGTGAAGTGAGCAGTGCAATTGCACTGCTCACTTCACAGGGGTGTGATTTTTCTGGGTGGTATTTTTCTTATGAAAGCAGAGAGTCTACTGTTTCATACGGTATATAGTATGTACATGTCGCTATAGGCCTTATTTTGTGAATAATAGTTCTTCGGGTCCATGCCTTCTCTAAAGTTCTCTGGTGGGCGCAAGCTGCATTCAATAGCCAATTAGTGACAAACTGTATATGTGTACAATGTGTACTGTTTTCCTCCTAAAAGTAGACATTCAGGGCTTTCATTCGGTATATGGTTTGTATAGGATATTATTTGTGCTCAATTTTATATCGGTCTTTTGAACTAAAAAAACTGAACTGAAATGTCTGTCAACTTCAGGCCTCCATATCTCTGTTGTTTTTTTTCACAAGCAGCGTGCAGGCAAAAGCAGGTGTTAGAAAAAGGTCAATATCTCCAGAATGGAAGATGGTAGAATCATAATTTTTTTTTTAAATTGAAGTGGACAAGTTGGGCTTTCTTTTGATTTATGCGGTGTGATTCACGCTATAAGAGGCCCCTCGCTGTGGGCCCCCCAAAAAGTTCAAAAAGCCCATGTTAACCCTTCAGCACCAGTAAGCCATGGTCCGCTAGAACCTGTAGCAGTTAAAGTGTTAAGTACTGTATTTTAGTACAAATCAGAGGCAACATTTATAGTTACTTTGTAGATCTTGATTATTATTACAAAACACAGTAACCACTTCAGCACTATATATATATATATATATATATATATATATATATATAGTGCCATATATATATATATATGCAATTTCGGACATTAGAATACAATAGCAGATCTACAAGTTCACAGTGTGCATTGTCATAATTACACACTACAACATGGGACATTTATTTACCCATTTGTAATCAGAAATGATTATGAACGTGCAGGTTAAAGTTGTTGAACACACTCAATATACCACAGTTGACCAGCTTCAGTGGGGGTTATTATGGGATGTGTGGATGTTTTTTTTTTGCTCCATGCTGAATTTGCTGTATCCATTTTACAGAATCTGTTTTTAATGGTGCACAGCTGGATGCACACGCACCATACCGGTAACTATAATCCAGGGACACATTGAGCTTTGCACTGACGATGCGTATCTTTGGAAAGATTAAGCCATCGTGTGTGTGTGTGTGTGTGTGTGTGTGTGTGTGTGTGTGTGTGTGTGTGTGTGTGTGTGTGTGTGTGTGTGTGTGTGCGCGCGCGTGTGTGCGTGTGCATGCATGTGTGTGCACGAATTACGGCTACCGTGCTTTCGTCTCCTCTTTTCTGCAGCATAATAGGCTTTGTAAGATAATACCCAGGAGACATAACACTACTTCTGAGCTTTGGGGGATTGTGAGGATTGTGTCCCAGTTTGTCACCCCCACTGTGTCTCAGAGCATCAACTCTGATTGAACTATACCAGTAAAGCCTCGGATTTGCCAGAAAATGACATTAATCGCCACTCTAACCCTCTTAAATATCTTATTATTATTTTTTACATATATTGGCCCATCCTTTCAAAATGGTGCGTGTCATCTCTGTTGTTTGTTTTGATGGAACACCAGTCAGCTCTGTGACAGCAGTGGTGCATGCAGTTGTGGACAAAGTACTCATGCAACCTCAGTACGTCTGGTGTCAAAGTATCTAGATGCTCCTGGTCAAATAGTATCCAACTACAACTTTGATAGATGCTGTGTTGTACTTGACATAAAGTACTGGAATTCTTGCTTAGAAATAATACTTTAAAAGTTTTCAGAAGTAAAACTTATTTTTTTTATATATGTTAACAGTGAAATTAGCCGATCTACAAGCTCATAATGCGTCACATTTTGTAATGGAGTCAAACTTATACTATTTGTCTTTGAAGTATCCATATTCTCAATACTCAAATAAAGTACACATTAAAAAAATATATACATATCTACACATACACAGTACTCAAATAAATTAATCACTGTCCACCACTCGTGCGTGTCAGAGCCTGTGCCTGCCCACCAACACACAGAGTAACTGCATAAATAAATTAAATGCTTTCTTTGTTTCGGTGAATAATTAACTTTATTGGCTGTTTTTGATTACAGCCAGTGAAGTAGGGCTTCTGCCTTGTGCTGGACCCAGAGTACAATTGATCATTTTAAAGAGCTCTTGGCCCTTTACTTGGAGGCAAAAACTATAGTACTACTTATTAATGGACATTACATAATTACATAATACATAATAATCTTACGTCAAAGTATAAATAGGGCTTAAACAGTGATGTAAAGAGTACTCCCATTATTTTTTTTACTTAGGCTACTTTAATAAAATGATCAATACTGCAATACTCTGTTACAAGTTAGTCTGGAATTCTTCAGTACAAGTAGGCTACAAAAGTAGGCTATTGGCATCAAAATATAAAAAGTACCAGTAAAAGTACTGACCCATTTCAAGTTTTTAAATGTATATCATCTTTTGAAAATGGCAGATCTACAAGCTCACACTGTCACATCGCAACAGTTTGTAGATCGGCTATTTTCAAATAATAGTAATCGTAAGTAATGAAATAATAGCAATCAAAAACTACAAAATAGCTCGTAGCTAAAGTTTTCAAATAAATGTAGTGGAGTAAAAGTACTATGTCTGGATCCGAGATGTAGTGAAGTAGAGCAGTAAAAGTATTGGAAATTGGAAATACTCAAATTTATATCTAAAATGTTTAATTACAGTAAGTACAGTAAAATAAATGTACAGTACTTAGTTACTTTCCATCACTGGGCTCGAGTGGTTAGCACCCTGAAGAATAACATTATGTGCACATAATAGTAGTCAGTAGAAAATAATACAAATAAATAGCAGAATGAGTAAATAAATGCAAAATAATAACATGACATGCATTTCAATGAATCATTAGGCAACAATGTGTTGTTTTCAGCAGTTCGCACTCTGCTTTCCTTGTATCCCTTCTTGTCACCTATGTGTTGATAGATGCAAGTTATAGGCCTACTATAAAGATATGTTGACATTATGCTTTATTTAAATTTGTTTGCTTGACGACACATGCTAAGGAGAAGCTTGTTGTTTAGTCAGATGGTTTTCTTTAAAGCACTAAATAGTTTTTCTTTGCACTCTAGGCCTACTTAGGGACTGATCGTTATTTATCAAAGGTTGGTATGGTGCAAAAAAGGGGGGGGTCATTAAACTATTTTTTGAGCCTGAGGGGGGGATATGTTTATTTTTATTTTGGCTTGGGGGAGGTTGTACAACTTTATTTTGCTGAATTTTGTATTTAAAAAATGTTTTGATTATTTTGTTTTTCATAGTGTTTCACTCATATATATAGATATAAAGTTTACCCTGTGTGGCGAGTGTACTTGGTATCTTCCATGTGTGCGCAACTGCGCATGCAAATAGAACAGATCTACAAGCTAACAACGTGTTGCTTGGTGACACGTTGTTAGCTTGTAGATCTGATTCTGTTCTACCAGCAAAGGTCCCTCCCCCGGCCGCTGATGTAGTTTACGTCTGACGTGTACCCACTTCAAAACAGCGCGGGACAGATTGATTCTGCGTTCATAACATTTCCAGTAGAAAAAGCGAAAAATGTTTCAAGCTATGAACCGCGATGAATTGTGGGCTAGCAGCAGCAGGCCGCTGTAAAGAGCGAGTGTTGTCGGTCAGAGAGGAGGAAGGCGAGGAGCAGGCTGACAGCACCGCTGCAACAATAATAATAATGTTGGGGCTGAGGTCGTGGATGATGTTACGATATAAACTTCTCACAAGTTACTGTTTGTGACTGAAATTGATTGTGAACGAACATAGAAAGTAGCAAAACATCACAGGAACACCTTGAGGCCTTTATGTTGATGGGCATGGAACATTTTGATGGAAGAGACTCTACCGTCTTTGGACAACGCATCGTCAACATGGTGGCATGCAGGCGAGACAGATTCTCATTCAGAATACGGTAGGGCTGGTCTAAAAGCATGCAGCTATCATATCATGTGCATCTTTGCGCACTCGCATTGCAATGGTGGATTGTTGGTGTGTGCGTCACAGTAGCCAGGGCTGCCATGTCTCACCCTTTGAGTGTGACAGTCACGCAATTTAACCCTTTACCACGCACCACGCCAGTGACGCCACACATGCCATTTGATTTCACACGCATTATAAATAAATAAAATCTCCGCGGCTCCGCCGCGTAATAACACGCACTCATGTGTGCGTCCTCACAAACGGAAAAATAGCCGATCTGCATGCAGCGCTGATATATGCAGTAGGAGGGTAAACAGTGGACCAAATCCTCAGCAGGGTCCCTGACTGGATGGAAATGAGCCACAAGTTTAGTAGCCTACTTGTGTTTTGTCCGCGGTGCCATGTACTTTTGTCTGCGTATGTGGTTGTAATAGATTAAAGAAAGAGTTATACTATTTGGTGGTGCCTGGCTGGCTAAATGAGCCGAGCAGGCAGTTGAACGTTGGTGTTGCGCAAATTGTGCTTTTCTCTGTGGAGTATGACGCTGTAGTATTATGGTATGCGACTGCGTGACATATTTATTTAGCATTCATTCATTTTCATCATCCTGGGCTTGGGCACAGAGGCGAGGGGTGCCCACTGCCTTGGCAGCTTGGCTAGAATGACTACGCACGAGGCTCACCTTAAAAATAGCCAATCTAAGCTCATACATTTGCGTCGTGTCATCAGCGTGTTGTTGTGAGCTTGTAGGTCTGCGTATGCTATTTTCGAAGCTGCCAGATTCATATTTAAATCTTTAGTTGGAAGAATGCAATGGCATATCATCAGTGTTGAGTGTTGACCATAATGTAATGACGGATATGGAACCAAATGAACCCCAGACGGCCGCCGCCTAATAAACGATCAGCGTTTACTTTATGCTGCTATACTGTTGGTGTGAATATAAAATAAATATGGTCTATGGTGTTGGGGGGGGGGGTGGGGGGGGAGGTCATATATATTCTTCCAGTCCCTGAGGGGGGGTCCCGAAAAAATATTTGGAGGCTGGGGGGGAATGAGGTAAAATAAAAAAATGAAATCACATCTGCACCACCCCCCCCTGGTGGATAAATAACGATCAGTCCCTTACATGATCATTTACACTTTTCATTTCACGAGAATATGTGCGTTACTTTAATCACTGGCAATTATAGGCATCATTAATTAATCCATGTAATTCTCATATGGATTTGTTATAGAAGTGGTAATAATGTAAATGGATGAATGTTGTCTATTTTAAACCCTGGCAGATACTAATTAAGCTGTTAATAAGGTGACATAATGCACAGAGTTCCCTTTCAGAGCTAACACAGCTCTGATCAACTCAGCAGGAGATAACAAGCATAGTTTTATAAATCTATCAAAGTGCAATAGGCTAATACGGATCGTTAACCTCTGTGTGAAGGACGTAGAGTCACTTTCATGGAAATATGTCACATTGTTACTGCCAGTTACTTGTTTTATTGGCTTTTGCTGTACATATTTGATTTATGTCATATGTCGTCTGTGTGTGTATTTCACACACACAGACGTATGCCTGCATTCACCTCTGCAATGATTCATGTACAGTACTGTAGGCTATGATCAGCCCAGCTCCTTTAAATAACACTCTGGTACAAATGATTATTTGACCATTTACACTGTAGATCATGTCCATATAGGTTTCGGTTTATAATTTTATGAATTATGAATTATGAATTATGAATTATGAATTATAAATTATAAATATAGTACCAACCATTAAGCTAAATGGTATCAACTATCAACCCATACCATTATAAACAAGTTTTATTGATGTTCCTTTTCTTTTTTCTTTCTCATGGCTGAAATCATGTTTGATTGAAATTATTCAACGAGTTCCTCACCTCAGGTATCACTGTGTCAAGTGCCAATATTCACAGTAAATACATATATATTATTATTCATAATTTGTGATTCGTAATATTGTTGGGCATTTCACTTTCAAAAGAACCTTTTTCCGAGTGTTATTCCTGTTATCCTGGGAAATACACCTGGCATCTGACAGAGACAGATGAGTAAACAGGGAGAGACTCCCTGTTTACTCAGCCAGCTCAGTGATGTAAAAAGATGTCTGCTAGACAACTTTCCCAAACTGATCACATAGCGAGAAACAACACTTAACAAGTTATATAGGGTGAAAACCGTGAAATGCACAGGCTTACATCGCTGCTGGCAACATGCACATTTCCAAGCAAGTTGTATCAGGGCACACTACTTGTCTAACAATTTGGATTACAGTTTGCTGGTCAATTTGAGAAAGAAAACATCGAGGAGGAGTAAGGACTGGAGCTCTCTCCCTTTCTCTCTCTCTCTCTCTCCCTCTCTCTCTCTCTCTCTCTCTTTCTCTCTCTCTCTCTCTCTCTCTCTCTCTCTCTCTCCCTCCCTCGCTGGGGTGAAGACGTGTTTGCTCTCTCTCTCTCTCTTTCTCTCTCTCTGTCTCTCTCTCTCTCTCTCGCTGGGGTGAAGACGTGTGCTCTCTCTCTCTTCTCTCTCCCCCCTCCCTCCCTGGGGTGTGTGTGTGGGGGGAGATTAGTTGCGCTGCCCTCGACAGTGATATATCCTTCTCCAGTAGTGTTGCAGAACCGAGAGTGCTATACTTCTCCAGTAATCGGTGCAGAACCGAGAAAGTGACACATTATTTTGGATGTAAACTGCGCAGCTTGATCGGCCGATTTAAATCGGCCACCGGATCGGAGCATCTCTATTGATCCCCATTTATTTATCAGAAGAGGTATGGTGGGGTGTCTGGGGTCCATAGAAGACAAACGTTAGTATCATTTTGACACAGGTTTCTTTGAGTTAGCATTGATGTACAATTTACAATTGACAATTTAGGCATTTAGCAGACGCTCTTAATCCTGAGCGATTTACATTAAGCAATAACAAAAAGCATGGCATACATCACATGTTTTTTTCCCGGTAAAAAAATTGCATAAAAACCAAAATACCGAATTCAGAAATATTAAAACGGAAAAAACAGAATTTGGGAAAAAAATAAAACGGATTTCATATGGCTCTAGTTTTAGGTTGTGATGTAACGGTGTCATGCCCCTTCCATTTCTTGCCTGTCATGGGTGATTTATTGTGAATTGTGACGTTTGTCATTTCATCGACATTGCACCAGGCTGGCAGCGTTGTGGCAATTACAGTGTTTTTAAAAGCAGTTGTGTTCTTTAACAGTGTTGCTATGGAGGGGTTGGCCATTGATTTATATTTCTTGCAATTCCGTTCATGTCCAGCCATGAATGATGATGGCGGGTTTTGTGAATCCCCTTGATAATACTGTAGTTTATTGGCTATAGTAATGGTGATGGAAGTTTTATCCTTTTTTTCCCCAGTCTACTTTTTCTTAGTCTGTCTACAGTATTTGATAGTGGGGTAGTGGGTTAAAGTATAACATTTTCTGAAATTCTGTTATAGTATATTTTTGACAATTGAAGAAGAGAGCCTGCAAAGATGGAGGCATGCACCGAAGAGAAGAGGAAGTCAGACTCAGCAGGAGCAAGATAGAATGTGTGTGTGTGTGTGTGTGTGTGTGTGTGTGTGTGAGTGTGTGTGTGAGAGAGCCGTCTTCCAACAAGAGGGAGGACAGTGGGAATTGTGAGGGGTGAAAGGTGGTGAAACCGGTGAAAGAGTTTAAATACCTGAGGTCAACTGTACTACATCATGGGGAGTGTGGTAGAGGGGTGAAGGAGAGAGTGCATGCAGAGTGGAATGGATGGAGGAAAGTGTTGTCGACAGACCAGCCATGCTGTACAGCTTGGAAACGATGGCACTGACGGAAAGACAGTGGCACAGGTGGTAGAATTGAGTACGCTACAATTCTCATCGGGAGTGGCAAGGTCATAGATTACTATCCGTGGTACAGCCCAGGTAAAGGGTTGCGGGATAGAACAAGAGAGGGGAGGTTCACATGGCGTTAGGCCGAGGAGAAGTACGTTGGGAGAAGGATGAAGATGGAGCTGCAAGAGAGGAGGGATGCCAAAAAGGAGGTTTATGGATGCGGTGAGAGACGATATGCAGGCGGCTGGAGGTAGACGCATAGGAAGAAAAAGAATCTTTTTGACAACTCTAGTACTGCAGTATTTTTTCACTACCGGTTTACTGTGCAACACTTGACAGCGTACATATTCCCAAATCGGTTTCTACTCTCCACAGTGTTACGGATACGTTTATGACACAGATTACACATACTGCCAGCTTCGGCTTTGGCTTGTTGCCGGACATCATGAAAGCGTTTCTGGGAAAATTAACTGCATTTGTTATTTTCTTCCCAAACTAATTTTACGTGATTTAGTGGTGTTGTTGTCGACTCCACACCTCCTGCACAAGGGCATCAGTTTGCTCTTGGGATAAGTGATTCCAATGCTTTTTCTTCTTACGACACCAGCATGCTGTTGTGCTGAGGGCAGCACATTGCTCTTAAAGGTATAATGAAAAGTGGTCATTTTATTGGCCATGATTGAATTCACCTGCAAGACACCCAGTGAGTATACTCAGCCGAAAACAACCAATCTCAGCTATACACATAGGCCCTTTTTTAAACTAGCTCCTCGCCACTCGCCTACACACTTCCACTCGGTTTGACCATAGATATATAACTAATTGAGACGGCACCGGGATTCCCCTCCCATTCAGTGCCATGACTGCCGTCTATTATTTATATATCTATGCTCAAACCAAGTGGAAGTGTGTAGGGCGAGTGGTGAGGAGATATTTTCAAAAAGGGGGATAGGGTACTCCGCCCCTCTGTCTCCACTCATGGCTGTTATCAGTCCACTGCCAAACACCATAAACTTAATACGGTATCACAGCAATATATAACACAGTTTTACTGTTTACCGAAAATAGGGTGGTATGTCTTCTTCCAAGTAGGTCTACACATTTCTTGTTTTTTTCCCTGTCACTCTTTTAACATTTGCTGCGATATTATCATTAACTTTGACCTTTTTGCACCGCAATTAACTAAGACATGGAAATGAAGATGACATTTGACAGTAGCACTTCATTTTGGAGGCTCTCACTGGATGTGTTGGTGCACGCTACGAGGAAGTGAAATGGATAGGGAAGAGTGTTTGAATGCAGGTTGTTCAGGTGCAGTGCAATGCTATACTATAACTCTATAATACCTGTCGTTGTGTATGCCCCGGGCCCTGGGTTTATACTTTTTGAAGGCATGCAATCTCCCTGATAAACAGAACACTGCTGAGCTGTACAGTAGCTTGTGTTGTTCAGGACACTTGACAGTTGGCACTAGAAGCGTCACACTTTCACCCTTTTTGACAGGTTGTAGTTCTGCTCTACAGTTTAGCAGCAGCTAACATTACAGCCACTCAGTCATACAGCTTGCCAGGCACTTGGGGAGCTCAGCCAACCAATCAGCTTGTTCTTCAATGGTGTGCTAGCCATCTTGACTGCCATTTCTCTATCCACATATCCAGCCATCCAATTTAACATCTTTGAATGTATCTAGTGTATGCAATCACTAGTAAGTCAATCAATGTTCCCAATTTCATCTATTCTACACAGTTTATGTGTAATGCTCCCCTTTTTTAAATATCCGCCAGGAGATGTTTTCATCCCTGTCTGTCGGTCGGGCTCACGTCCATGACTTCAATGACATTCATTTGTAAATAATAATAATAAAACAACAACCCCTTGACTGAATTGAAAATGACATTGACCCTTTGCACTGACGTACATATACAGTACACACAAAGAGTATATTTGCGTAAGCCGTTCCAAACCTCTAAACTCTCAAGCATAGTTGCATAATTCCCGGCCATGCAGTTCCGTTGTGTAGACTCTACTGGCGGGGATGTAATCTCACGGATGGCTCCAGCTACGCTATCTCACCTCTAACCCTCCTACCTGCATGCTTGTGGGAGGGCAAGATTACGCTGGCATGATGTGAAGTGTTGACATGTGGTCTGCCAGTAAAAGTGTGTGTGTGTGTGTGTGTGTGTTTGTGTGCGTGCGTGTAATGTTTTAATGCACGTGAACACACATTCTGCATGCATTGTGTGTGCGGTGCACCTCACTGCTCTCTCGCTGTCTGTCCTGGCTCCGTGCCTGCCCCCCCCCGCTCTCTGGGCTGCATGTACTTTTGATTGTACAGAAGCCAGGCGCATATTAAGGAGGCAACGTGTCACAGATGTTTAATGTACCTCCAACTGCTCTCCGCAACAGGTGGTCCCTTTCACTTTCACTGCCTGCCTGGAAATGAGAAATATGGACGTTCCCGTTGGCATCTGGTGCTTCGCCTGGTGGGGAATAGAGGGCACTGGTGGTGATGGATTAGTCTTGTCCCTGCCATGGTTCAACATGCCAGGGCTGGGGCTGGAGTGGTAGTGGTGGTGATGTTTGCCTGCTGTAAATGACACAGCGGGCAAATGCAGCTGCCGATTTTAAAGGGAAAAAAAGAGCCCCCTACACTTTTGTTTAATGCTGACCCGGTGAGCCGGCCCCGTTCTCCTGTCGACATTTCAGATCGATAATGTTGATTTGGGGGTTAATCTCTTATGATCCTGCAGGTCTCAGTGGTGGTGTAGACATGCGTCAGCATAGTAGTGTCTGTGAGCGGAGCTCTGGGTCTGAGTGCGAATGGGAGACCGCAGTTCTGGGCCGGGCTATCACGATCATGACATTTTTGTTGATATAGGGCATTCATTTCATTCACACCTTTTTTGATTTGATTTGATTTATTTGATATAATGCATGATTCATTCATAGGAGAGCAGTACAGAATTATCAGGATTGCACCAAAAGTCAGAGGACTTATTTCCATTGTGATCCAAATAAATAAATAAAATAAATAGTTACATAATGATAAGAAGAACATGTGTACTAACATTACAATACTAATGACATTTACAACCGGCCATCATAGATCAATAAACAAAAGACAATACATAGATATAAATAGATAAATACAGCACTATACTAACTTGCCCATCAGCCACTTTTTCTATTTATTTTATTTATTATTTATTAGACATTGAGGTTTCCCTCATTTGCAGTGTTGTCGAGATACGGTACAACATAATACAACATTTTCAAAGCAATAAACAACAAAACAGAACAGCAACATTTCCTCATAGTGTGATCTAATACATGTTGCAGACACTTGGGGGCAAGTCTGCAATCAAAGATTTAAATTGACCTTATGTAATGGGAGAGCAGATCTTTAATTTAAGCTGTAGGTCATTTGGTTCATGTGGTTGGGGCACTAAAACAAAAGGCTGTTTTCCCCAGTTCTGTGTTAACATTTGGAACCTTTAATGTGAGCCAGTGACTGGAGTTTGTCCTATTATGTTACAGGATTCCAATCCAGCAGAGCTTTAATATACAACGGTAAAGTCCCTTCAATTGGTTTAAAAATAAACAGATACCAATGTTTATTTCGCCTGTCGGCCAAGGAAGGCCAGCCCACTCTGTCATATAGGATGCAGTGATGAGTTCTATAAGGTTCATCAAAAATAATGTTGTCATCTGCATAGAAATGGGCTTGGCCATCTAGAGTCGAAGCAATGTTAGGGTATAGAGCAGGGCCCAGGATCGTGACAAATAACTTAAACGTAGGCTACAAAGACAGCTTTTGAAGTTGTAGCCCCTTCCCTATGGAATGAATTACCCCTTTCCCTAAGGAGGGCAGAATCTGTCGAGGCGTTCAAAAAGCTGCTAAAAACCCATTTGTTTCAAAAGCACTTTTGTCTGTAATATTGTCTATATGGTACTGTATGTTTATATATATATATATTTGTATTATTACTCTGTCATTGTGTTTTTGTTTTATTGTTGATCTATGTGTTGCTCTTGTTTTATTTCATTTTATTTATTGTACAGCACCTTGTGACATTTGTTTTGAAAGGCGCTTTATAAATAAAATGTACCTTAACTTACCTTACATGACTGACAGTAAATCAAATATAATTATTTTTAATTGTAACAAGTCACAGCAGGTCTAGTTCTGGAGCAGTGGAATCCACTGTCAAGCCTTTGTTTTCCATGTTCAGCGTTATCAGGATGAGGCACTTAGTCATTGACTGACAGATTAATTGTACCCCCTGTTCTCCCCTTGACAGGTGTTTTTAGTTCATCTTACCTTTTTACAAAAATATATTTGTATCGCTCGCCCCGGGCAATCGCTGACACGGACACATTTACGCGTCCAAATCATATTCCATTTGGACTGTGTTCACCAGAGATAAAGCCATTCACGTAAACACATAAAAAAAGAAAATAACAGGAAGTGGATCAGGATGTGATTTTGCCATCATGTCTAGTTCAAATGGTCCATTTGGTTCCATTTGTACACTCATAGTTACAGACCGGTCCATTCGGAACCATCCCAAGTCCCTGAACCTCACTTTGAGAAACATTACAATATGTATGCAATACTGCATCAATGTTTTATATATATTATTTTATATTATATAGGAATCGTTAAAGGGAACCGTTAAGGAATCGGGCCGTTAAACAACTGGAATCGTTAAAATCCTAAAGGATCCCAACCCTAATCTCAACCCCAATGATGATCCACACTCCCCTCTTCTGTATAATATTTAAATTGTCTCTGCACCAGTGCTGCTAAACTGATTAATAGTGACACAAGGCCCAGGGATAGTTGAAATTATGCATTTATAATATATTACTTTGGGAGTGGCGTTGTGTGTTTCTCTAAATTAGCCCCATGCTCCCTCCCAGGACCACAGTCTTGTACGACTGCCTTTTGCTCTTAGCATTTCACACTTTAACAGCCTTGTCCTTATGAGTTAAGCAGGGCTGAGTAGTTGAAATGTCTGCTCATTGCCATTCATTTTCCTACCATGGCTTAATATAGGGGCAAATATTATAAGCTAGAACAGATGCAAAGCAAGGCAATGGATTTATGTTATTCGCTACCAGGGTGAAACTGGACAAACAGGCAGCCTAAGGTAATGGGCCATTTAGAATGCCCCTCGTTGCTCCTCAGAGTAGATGTGTTGAGAAACAGCTTGGTTCTTTCCAAGATTACACCTCAGGGAGGTGTAGCCTACACAGTGTTTGGCCCACCAGTAATGTACCGTTTACTACTAGAAATAATCTATAATTGTAAATATAAAACCTGATTTAGTAATTCTGTAAGCAACTCACACGCACGTTCATCATACCAGACATCCAGGAAGACACACATTATGTTCTCACCACTGTCGGTAGGCCTGTTTGTTTGTGTCTGCGCGATTGGTTTAAGTTAACCGGGGATAGACCTATCATAGACCTATCATGATTGCTATACAAATGGCTATAGCCAACTGGCCCGACCAATACTGAAACTTCATAACTTAAGTATCCAGCTATAGTCCCTACAACAAAGGTAGAAGATATGATTTGGCCTGGATTCTGGTGGTATATTGTGTCCATGCACATTTTCATTTCATGGACAAGATCAAAGAGAACCGACTAAATTCCAAATTCCTGTGCTGGCCTCAATGACAGCATCAATTTTACATGGAGGCTATTTCCTGTTTGTTTGTGCTCTGGCACTGGGGCCTTTTATGAATCATTGGCTGTTAATGCAACATTGGCTATTCCAGTCACAGCGGAAGTGGGGGGAGGAGGGTTGGTAGGGAAGTCCCAGAGGGAGCGAAGCCCCATGGCAGATCCATTATTCATGGCTCAACCTGGGCTTGTAGGGGAATACTGACACCCGATCTGCTTAAATCAAACAGGGCCAGGGAGTGCAGTGCCCCCTGGGAAATGTGGTTATTGGGTTAAGGTGTAGGTGAGGGGAGGTGGAGAATGAGAGGGTGGTGGATGGAGGGGTGGTTGGTAAGGGTTCCTCTCTTCACTCTGGTGGTGCTTTTTGCGTGAAAGCTGTCTGTCAAACACAGTGACCGCTTCTGCCCCTATAGTCTTCTCTGTCACTCTCTATTGCACGTTTGCCCTGATGCTGTCTTTTCTACTGATGTCACTAATGGCTTCACCAGAACAAAATAAATCAATAAGAAGCACAGTCCGTGTCCTCTATAAAGCATGACCATCAGGCAGCGTATTGTAAAACCCTGCATCCTGCTTGAATGGCAATGTACCACATGGACTAACACTGATCCAGTGGCGGGACGTAGAAACGTAGCAATTTAGGACGGGCCCCTTCATGCTCGAGATCTCTGTATCTATCGGTATGATATGCACATATATGAGCATGCCCCCTTTGTGCCCATATATGGAGCTGAGTTATTTATTTGCGCCTGATGCCATGACGACACATTGAGGTTAGACAATAACATACACTCCATATTCGGGTGTAGCTGCATTGAGAACATTGAGAACTCCTTATGTTTAGCCCTCATTATGCTTTTGGTGTGGTGATGTGCACAAACTACACAAACATTAAATTCCCATTGAAAATAATGGCCACGTTTACATGCAGGCTGATCATTCCGAATAAATACTTCAGAATAAAATACTTCGGAAGTAATGTTTTTTGCTGCGAGTTTCCATGGGAAATGGTCATTCCGAATGAGTGTTTACATGGACGGTGTCGTCGGTGTGATATATATTGACGTATGGTAGCCCTGGTCCAGTGCTTACAGTGAGTCTCTCTCTCGCTGTAAGCACTGGACCAGAGAGAGAGAGTTGAACACACACACACACACACACACACATGCACACACGAAGCAGTAAAACAGAGAGGGGGGGGGGGGGGGGGGCATCGCGTTTATCAACTTTTCGCTGCACGCCTCACAAGGCTATTGGATTCATTTGTGCTTCGTCTTTGCACAATGCACAGTAAGAGCTGATCTACAGGCTGACAACGTGTCCAATCTGTGGTCTTGTACATCGCATAAAGCTATAATGTATTGCTTAATGTATCTGCACAATACACCATCGCCGCATCATGGCATGGCATATATTCCGGCCGAAGTACTGTAGGCTACCAGAGAATAAATTGGGTGTTTAATACTAGATTGATTGCAGCTGCTCATCACCGATGCAATTAAACTGCAAAGCCGTTATGTTTCATGACGTTTTGGTTGCAACTTATTGGAATAGACAAGTTATCTAGCCTATATCAAAGTTTAAGGGAATAGGATGGACATATAGCGTATTCTTGGGACTGCGTGTGTGTGTGTGTGTGTGTGTGTGTGCTGACGGCATTGCGTCCTCTCCTCCACTGTCTTTCTGTGAGTCCCCCGAATGCCCCGATGCACTGTATAGCCTACAGTAGCATTAATCAATCCAGATACATAAGGCTAGCCTATCAAACATGTTTGAAAATTACAGCCTGCTTCCCCTTTTTTTTTGTGGATTTTGGATCTGCAAAATGCACAAAATAACACGCTCTATGTGCAAACTCCTCGGCGCGCCTTGATATGAGCGCCTTGGAGTTGGAGCGCCTTGGAAATGAGCATGCTCAGAAAAACCAGAATGAACTTAAATCCGACTGAGTGTATACACATGAGTCCAATTTTCTTTCAATCGCATTCAACATCGGAATAATCCGGCCAGGGACATCGGAATGGTTCTTAAATCACATCGAGCATTTTCATTTGGATTTAAGTTTTTGTAGGTGTTTACATGGATTAATAGGATTTTACTTTTATTCTGAATGAAAAGGGGATTTAACTGTCCATGTAAACGTAGCCAATGAATGGACAATTTAAATGTTACGTAATGGTGTCTGATGGTGAAAGAGAAAAGGGGTCAGGTGTTATAGCTCCACCATTGATCAAAGTTAAAAAAGCAGTTTTATACATTTTTTGTGCGCACAGACTTTGTCCTACACAAACATTAAATTCCCATTGACAATGAATGGAAAATGTTACGTCATATTGTAAACACAAACATTGCGTAACACAAACATTGATACGTTGTACACTACAGTAACACCTATATATCTGTATGCTTTCAACTCGCAACTGTCAGTAAGAAGTCTGCGATGATGATGTACGATAAGAACGCCCCTCACTTCACACGGGTGTGATTTATTTTAATACCATTTTTCCCCATCGTTCATTTCAGTGGCAATTCAGCTGTTTTGCTGTATTGAAAACCGTGTTGTATCGTTAGAACCGAACCGTGTATTTTGTGAACAACATTGTGAACATTTTCTATGTTGCCTGTATATACATCCCTAGTGGCCACACACATAATGAATATTGATCACACCACTCATTTACATGAAAAAACAAGCTAACGATTATCTAATTAGTACTTTCAGGGAACTTGACTTAGATTAACAATGTAACAAGATCAAAGGGAAAAATATGAATTACTCCTAGGCTTTAAGAAGTCAAGCTCGATAAAAATACATGTTGCTAAGCAAAACGATTTTTTTTTCAAGGAAATAATAATTATAATTTCCAAAGAATCCTTGAGCGTGTGTATGTGTGTGTGTGTGTGTGTGTGTGTGTGTGTGTGTGTGTGTGTGTGTGTGTGTGTGTGTGTGTGTGTGCGCGCGCACGCATGCGTGCGTGCAAAGCACTTTGGAGAAATGTTTACCTGATTGATATATAATATTTCAGTATAAAACACATCTGTGTGTATGTATTTGTGTATATATAATTTTCTTTTTTTAATCTGTTCTTTCATTTTTCATTTACATTTATATTGTATTTGTTGTGTTAAAGCACTTTGTGACTTTTTTTGTTGTTGTAAAGTTTATAAATACTGAATATAAAGTATGTGTGGACAGCACTGACAAAAGAAACACTGACCACATCCCTCTCTCTATCCAAGAGAGTTCTTTGATTACATTTTTTTTACCCTGAATAATAATTTTCTGGGAGACATGGTTGCAATCAAGAGCAGCGTAATGATTTATTCTGTAGAGTGGTCTTGTACAATTACCTGGTGTAACAAAACACGATGGAGCGAGGCCAACTGAAAACCACACACATTGGTTTCAATCAAAGCTCATTAGTCTTAACAAATGACTACAGGGCTGAAGTGAGATGTCAATAAAATAGTTTGCGCTGACTTAACGTGGGGATCAGTATGCATCTCGGAGCGGATGTTGAAATAGTGTGAGGGAAATCATTGAGGGGTGTGTGTGTGTGTGTGTGTGTGTGTGTGTGTGTGTGTGTGTGTGTGTGTGTGTGTGTGTGTGTGTGTGTGTGTGTGTGTGTGTGTGTGTGTGTGTGTGTGTGTGTGCGTGCGTGCGCGCGCGCGCGCGCGCGCGCGTGCGTGCGTGCGTGCGTGTCATTGCTATGCAGAGGAGTGAGTGGCAAGGCTCCCTTCAGCAACCCCCCCAAGCCAGAAGGTGACATTGTATAGAAGCCAAGAGCTAAATTCTCAACACGGGACTGATTGGATTGCTTGCCAACATTAGGATGTGTTGCCGTGGAATGGGGAATGGACAAAGAATTTGTAGCAGATATTTTCTTTGGTGCAGTGACTCATTAAACTAGACTATACTAGAAATGTAAATTCTAAAAGAGGTCTTCACCTTGGGTAATTAATTCCCCTCGTTATTGGTTACTGGGTTACTTCAATAACTTTAGCCTCAGTCTATCAGGTCATTAGCATTTAATTTGCATGTGTCAAGTTTGCCTTAGCAGTTGCATAGACTCACCGGAAGGCATAGCCATGATTGAAGACAAACTGAAGTAGGAGTAGAACTAAGGCATGATATCCGCAATTGCAGTGGAAATGAAATACAGGAGAGGTACAGGTAAGAGTGAAGAATCAAAGTAAGATAAATAAGAACAAAAAATATAAAAGTACAAAACATGAAATACCTATGTGGCCTACTGGCACAGAGGGGGTGCTGACCATTCCAGTGGTTTGTGAGATTAGCTCCAGACACACACAGGCAGGCAGGCAGGCAGACTGACTGACTGACTGTCCTACAGTGCCCGCTGTTAAAATGTAATAACTGAGCTTCTGTCCCTAGATATCTCTGGACTGAGTTAACATGCTGTACAAACTGTATAAATGTACGTATCATTTTTTACACATGGATTCCTCTGTTGCTTCATTTACCCTCCGTTTCAAAGGAGAATGATAATGAATTCATTTACTGGTACTGTATATAGCACTTTTCCAAGCAAAGTTACAAAGTGCTTTACATATGCAGGAGCAGCAAATAGCAATACAGTCTAAAACAGCATACATAAATCAAGACATAACATTTTGGCACATCAAAAGACAACACACACACTCTCTCACTCTCACACACACACACACACACACACACACACACACACACACACACACACACACACACACACACACACACACACACACACTATCTCACTCACTCACTCGTATCCTGAGATAAAGGAACCCTTAAGTTTATCTCCACAGTTACACACAGACATGCAGTGACGTTCAGTCAGTGGAAGCCTGTTTTCCTCCCTCTATACTCCACACATCCCCTGGCTGGCCCTGCTGTAGCTTCTTGTGCACACTCTTAACTCTCCATTTATTAATACGTTTTCTTTGATCTTGGTACAATGTTAATCTAAGTCAAGTTTCCTGAACATCCTAATTAGATAATCGTTAGCTTGTTTTTCCATGTAAATGAGCCTAGCAATATTCATAAAGTGGTTGTGGGTAAGGAAATAGACGATGGTGCCACCCAGCTAGCAAGTCATGGCGCGCCGCCTGCGGGAGGCGGTCGCCGCGCGCCGCCGATCGTGTCCTCCGCCGGGCGCGTCGCACGATGTGGCCGCGTCGTTCTTGATCAGCGTGTGCCGTGCGCGCCGACGCGCGTGTAGCCGGCGCCCCGCTTCTCTGCCGCGACTCGAACGTCAGCTAACGAAGGCAGCAGCAGGACAGCGTGGAGCTGTCTTATGACACCACCCCCCCCCCCCATATATATTGCGACCCCGCACCCCTCCTCCCCCATGCTCACCTCCCTCCCACATATTTATAGAAACATAATAAAGCAGCAAATGTATACTTAATTTTGTTTCTTTATTAGGAAAAAAAAAGTTACAATGAAATCATTTAGACAGCCATTAAACATAGGCACATAGAAAAAATATGTAAACAACCAAGTTTAGAATACAAGTGGTTGATTTTTATGTAATTTTGCTGAGAATGCACTTTAAGACCACTCTTTGAGAACCACTGGCTTCTAAAATCTATAAAACAGTAAAACACCAACTTTACTGAAACCACCAGAACATGTTGGATAAGATTGTGTCCACATTTCCACACAGTTTTCAGAAAAACCTATGTTTCTATATTAGTGGTTCTCAAATTATGTTATGTCAAGGACCCCAGAAATATTATGAAATTGGCCGCTGACACCTACAGTATCTGAAAATATGTTGTTCCAGGGACTACCCAGAAGCAAAGATGAGTTAAAAACGTTTGCTCTGAAACAATATATATTCAAAGATTTGCACATTTTCAGGATAAAACTAAATAGCAGACCTACAAGCTCGTAGTGCGGTCCCTGGAACGACATATTTTCAGATTGGAGTAAATCGTTTGAACACCAATGATACAGAAACATCTAGGCTTTTCAGAAAACAGTCATACCATTTTAACACTTTAACCATAATTTTAAAAGTCGTTCAGATCTACAAGCTCACGAGCTTGCAGATTTGCTATTTTTGAAAAATCGTGAAAATGTGGCCCAAACACAGTGAACGTTTTAACTAAAATCTGTGAGGATTTAGGATGGAATCAGTTCTCAAGTTTAATTTCTTATAAACACCAAGTCTATTCTGTGTGGAGTTAGTTATGTAAGCCCGGCAATGTTGCAATAACAGTTACACAGCAATAAACAGAACACACAATCGAGATTCACCTTTTGAGCAAGAAATCGTGCAGCATACATTCAAGAGTCCATTTGGAAACCCCTATAGCGGTGGGTTTGAACCCTTTTCATGCCAAAGTTATTCAGCATTTGAGCCACGGACCACCGTTTGATGAGCTGCCTGCCGTGCCTGTCCGTTTCCTTCCTTTATGAAGCCTGACTGGTGGTGGCCGCCAGCAGAAGTTCCAGAATGCACCCTGTCCAACGTCTCCGGCTCTCAGACCCCAGGTCCCTGTCACTGAAGTCCAAGATCCCCTGGTTTTAGCCACTTTAACCATTATTTAAAAAGCTGTAAGCTGTTGAAAACGAGCTTGTAGATTTGCTAATTTTGAAACATCGTGAAAATGTGGCACAAATCTGTAAATATATATTCTGTACGCCCAACAGATCCAAGTCCTGTGTCTGAAATCACAGTAACAACAAAATGGTAAACATTGTATGTACATAAAATCAATTTGATGAAAACAGAAGATCTACAAGCACACAATGTGCTGCGAGCTTGTAGACCAGCTATATTCAGCATGCAACCAAGTGTAAAAATCAGGCTTAGAATAAAACAACAAAATGACTAAAATGACAAAAATTAAATCAAAATGTGTTGTAATTAGACAAATCTTTATTTGCAATTGTGGCCTAGCAAAAGCACTAACTAGAGGAGACAACAGAGAGAAGAGTAAAAGAAATGGCTCAGAACGTACCTGCATGGCAATGCTCATTTTGGTCACTGCATCTGCACCTATAATAGAATAACAAAAAAAGTCTGTTTTAAACATTAGCCTACTATGTGATATTTGCAAGACAGACATTTGACGAAGATTTAGCCTTGCAGACCCCACATACACACAGACCCCATGCTGTATTGATGTGGTACCATAGGAGAAGTTTTGAAAGAATGACAAAAAATGTGATTTACAGCTAAATGCTGTTTATGTAGTCTACACAAGCAACATATCAAATCTTATCTAATTCGAATAATTGTGTTTAAGGACTTATCAACACAATAAGAAGTTACAAGCCTGTTAAAATAGCATGAGTTATACGTTTGCTAATGCTATCCCCTCGTCCAAACAATAGATTGCCCAGGTAGCTAGGCTAGCTAGCTAGAGGGAAACATACACAGATAAAGATCGAAACGATTCTAACACGTGAAATTACACTACACACGGTAGATATCGGATATAAAAATACACTGACCTTTCAACTGAATTTCTCCGGAGAAAAACTGTGTAAGAACTAATATAAGCATTTGTTGGACGGAGAGTCTTGTCTTCTGCCTCCACCGTACAACAACAAGTCAACAACAGACTCAGAGAAGCCGCAGTGCATGCCGGGTGAAGCCTCGGTCCCAGGCTTCACGGCCCACGGGTGAATTTACTGCACGACCACAGTAAAGTGTAGAATTATAAATAAATAAAATAAAATTATAAATTATAAGTAAATATAGCTGCAAGAAGAAGTAGAAGAAGAATCCACTTAATTATATTCAATAATAGTTAAAAAAAAAAACCATAATAATCCTACAAAATATAATATTATTATTATTGATTTATTTTATACATAAGATGCACATCCTTGTCTGAGAGAGAGAGAGAGAGAGAGAGAGAGAGAGAGAGAGAGAGAGAGAGAGAGAGAGAACGCAAAAGAAAGAGAGAAGAGAGGGGCGGGGGGGGCAAGCCTCAGGACAGCGTCACGAGGGCTGTAAATGCACACTGTTGCGCAGAGGAATGAAAATCTAACTGAGGCGTGATCGTTTGTCGCGGGGACAGCGGGGGGAAGTCCAAGCCAGCCCGGGCGTGCTACGCTGTGAAGGCGACAGCGGGAGGCGGTAGCTAGCGGGGAAATGTTAGCTGGGCAGTACCAAGTGAACGACTCCATAGTTTGTATTTAATGTTTTAAAATACTCTTTAATCTTAATATGTTTAATCTATATGTGGAATTCTAAATGATACAATATGATAGTATATGTTTCTAACTAAATATCTTACATAATGGCTCCAGTCATCCTATATTTAACCACGTAAACCCTACATACTTCTTGATCACAGTTCCCCAGGGGTCTGTAGTTGGCCCCCTGCTTTTTCCCCACTACACCAAACCTCTTCGCTGAAAATAGCCAATCTGAAAGCTCACAAGGTGTCGTGAACGTATACATAGTTAGCCTAGATACATTCACAACATGTCCGCCTGTTATGACAGAATAGATGTGACAGATGTGCAGAATAGAGAAGATACAGTTGATGAGGTTAACAGCAAGCGATTCATTAGTCAAGGCTTTCTTTTTATAAACTGTTGTAAACTGTTAGTTATTCAAGCACTAAGTGCAGCACACATTCGGAATCTATTCGTCAGCAAGGGTATACCATATAGCTTTGCTGCTGCAATGCAAATTGTATAATCTTTTGGGCCTGCATGGGGTGTATACTTAGTTTAGACTAGTCATTGGTTAGACATGGGTTAAGGTTAGGTTTAGGTGTGCTGCCCCGTGGGAGGTTAGGGTTAGGTCTTGAAGTCATAGTGTCACTTCACTGCGTTGGTCACTGCACAAGCTACTGAGTAGACCACAATACAGCCCATGGAAGAATACTGCATTTAAAGATGGAGTGCCACAATTTTTTTTATTTTTCCAGTTTTTCATGTGTCTATTAGGTGACAGTACTTCATTTAGACACCCTGGAGTTGTTTTTAAATGCAATGGTGTATTGACTTTGTATTTAGGGTTTCTTCCTGGACCCTTGACAGTCAAACGGGCCAATGAAGTAAACAGTAATATAAAGACACCACACTATCAGCCCCTCCCCTAACCCCTCCCCCTTTATCATACAACTACAGCTGTGGGTGCGGCTTCAGTTCAGGTGGATCACCACCCGTCACCACCCGCCAGGCAAACCAGGCATACTTAATGAACTGGTGGGCGTGTCCACATAAAAGCACGATTTTAACAAATACTGTACACTTTTTGGAAAAAGTTCTTCCCCCTTATATTGTAATAATACCTGAAGATCATGTTTTAGGGTGGAAAAAAATGGTGGCACTCCATCTTTAAGTGTTGTATTCTCTCAGCGTTTGCTGGCCTAAAGTCTTGTGGCATTTGAGCCACGGACCACTATGAGATTTAGCCTCTCAGAAGACTTTAAATATTTTGTTATTTTTGGATACGATTTTGTCCACAATTCCATGCTGTATTGATGTCGTACCATATAGGAGGCAAATGTTTCAAAATTAGGATTTTTTAAATTGTGTAGACTTCTTAAGTAAATTAAGTAATGCAGATGTTTAACAATAATTTTACTCTTGATAGCGTACATTGAAACCAAATGGGCCAGGCAGTAAGGCTTCATTTGGTTTCATTTTACACTCTCAAGAGTTAAAGATCTACTGTATAAGGGTCAATTTGGTTACCAACTGTACTTTTACTGTAGCCGGGAACCACCTGGAACCTCAAGGACCACCGGTGTAAAACATTGTGTTATAGAAGGTAATGTTCTTTTGTGGTGAACGATGATCAGCATTTCTGGAGTTGGTTACTGACAACCAGAGGTCAGTGAGTGGACTTGTTTGTAACAGTACAGTCAACTAATCAACTCCCCGCTTCCTCTTTTTCTTCTCACCCATTTTGGTCTTTCACCCCGTCTTTCCTTTCCAGTCCCATCCTCTCCTCCCTTCCTATAATGTTTTCTCCAGCTTCCCTTTCACCGCCGTTTTTCCATCCATTGCCAAGCCTCAGATGAATGCATTTGACAATCCACTGAGCAAGAAAGGGCATTAATTGCTACTCAAAGCAGAGCGCTATCATGGGAACCCTTGTTGTGAGAAAATTACGCATCTTCAGACCCGCGAGGCGTTTATGCAGGGATGACGGAACAGCACACAGTGCTACACAGTGCTTGCTTCCACACTCTCTTGGCCAAGCTGAGAGAGAGAGAGAGAGAGAGAGAGAGAGAGAGAACGGGGGATATGAGGATTATTTGCCTAACAAGACAAAGACTAGGCATAAGGGCGTGTGGGGGGGTTGCAGAGTGAACCAATGGGTATTGTCCTCCTCCTCCTCGTAGACGACAGAAAGTCCACAAAGGCCTAATCAGTGAACGACATGGTGATCCAGCATACAGTGACAGGGCTGACAATGAAGCCAACACACCACGCAGTAAAATCCTGAATGTTCGCCTAACTCTGAAACTGTCAGAAGTGACCCTTTATGAGTACATTTTATGCACGTGTGCGTGCGAGCATACGTTACATGCGTGTACCATTATGAGTGCATTTGTGTTGGTGTATTTTCTTCATGCACAGTGATGTAAAGGTCCCAGGGACATTTTATGAGTCCCACTTCAACGACGTTAGGAGCCATATTTAACCATTTTTACAAATTGCAACATTTAACCGCCATTTCATTTTATATGGTTATAATGTGGTTATATTCATGTAGAAAACCGAAAAAGAAATGATTAGCAAAATAAACTAGAATAAAAAACAGTACAGTATAGTACAGTAGTGCATCCCGTGGATGCAGAGGTCGTTGTTTTATTGCGTCCCTTAACTATAAACTGCGTTTTGGGATGCAAAATGCACCCTATTTTAATCTTGCTTTGTTTTGCTTTCCTTCATGGATCAATGTGAAAGTATAAACACTACGGTCTAATTCTCAAGTGGTTAATTCATGAACTTGAGAGCATCTCCACTGAATCAAATTTACCACAATTGAGCTTTCTTGACAAATGATCCCAAATGAGCAAGCAGCAGTGTCCATTTGATTCAAGTGGATTGCATCTACTGTAACTACAACTATTGGGCGTCTGTGGCTCAGGAGGTAGAGCAGGTAGTCCAATGATCCCTGGTTCGGCGGTTCGAATCCTGGCTCCTCCTGTCCACATGTCAAAGTGTCCTTGGGCAAGACACGACATTGCCGCTGGCGTCGACGGTTCACCGCTTCACCTCCCAATGTACTGTATGTTGTAATGTATGTTAGTGTTAGAATAGATATATTTTTACTGGGGTTAGGGTTAATGTTAGGTTTAGATATAATTATACTGAGGTTAGGGTTAATGTTAGGTGTAGATATAGTTATACTGAGTTTACGGTTAGGTTTAGGCATAATTGTTTCCCCAGAAATGAGGTGTGATCCATAATAACAGTAATAATACGACAATAATAGTAGTTGTAAATTGTATGACAGTTCTATTGTAATTCTCCATTGTCAAACCAGTAGAAGGAGGAAGAGGAGTTCTCCAATGGCATTTCCCGTCCCTGATTGTATGTTTAAGATGTGGCTATACAGTACAGTATAAATAGCACTGTGCTGCATTGTGCCACACACACACACACACACACACACACACACACACACACACACACACACACACAATGAATGCAAGTTAATTAACAAGGCATGGACGCATGGGCACACACACACACACACACACACACACACACACACACACACACACACACACACACACACACACACACACACACACGCACATATATGCACATTTACAACGACAGCACTTTATAGAGAAACACAAAACATTGCTTTGTCAATGCAAGCAGTTTAATCCTTACTATTGACGGAGTTATCATATTGTAGTAGAATTATGCATGAATATGTGTCACCTTGGCCGTGTGGGTGTGCATGTGCATGCATGGGCAAATGCATGCATGAACGCATGTAGGTGTGTGTGTGTGTGTGTGTGTGCATATGGGTGTATTATTGGGATACAAGAGGACTGTGTTGGCAGATGCAACTTTCAAGTTGTTATCGATTTTGTTTTGGGTTGTTGGCATGTGCCAAAAAGCATGATTTTCTTCCTCTAAAACAATAAATGTAAAAGGAAGAGTGCAGGCACTATAAGACTGAACGTGCAATGAGCCCACTCATTCGCACACACGCACGGACGCACGGACTGACGCACACATGCACACACAAACATGCACACACGCACATGCGCGCGCACACACTCACACACACACACACACACACACACACACACACACACACACACACAATGACATTTTGCAGTTATACTAGGTTAAAGGAGGCCCACACACAGGCAGGTATAACCTCTCATGGGATCCCGGAGCCAATAATTTTCCGGGAAGGTTTTCATGTACAGACAAAAAAAGAATTGCACAACAAATGAAAGGCTAACCTCTTTGCCGTTTGTGGTGACCTTCACATTTTGTCTCCCTCCCCCAATGTGCTCATGGCTCATTTGCTTTGTCACTTCATTTTCATTTCACAAGGCACCCGCAATGCCATGTGAATGTCTGATCTTACACCACACTACTGCATCTAACAACCTTTCCAAAGGAAAAGTGACATTCTGCCTTATCCATGCAAATGGATATAATATTGGAAACACAAAGCGTGTGTGTGTGCGTTTGTGCGTGCGTGCATGCGAGTGTTATAGAGTGATAGAGAGTGATGAAGCTTTTCCTTATTAAGACCCACTTAATTTAGATTAAAATCTAGTCTACTGTATAGTAGTACAGTAGCATCCTAGTATATTGCGAGAATGACATTGAAAAAAATGTGACTTGTTTTGATACACAGCCTGCCATCGCAGGGGTGGCAACTATTCAGGACAGCTGCAAATCTATTTTCTGTCCTTTTTTATTTTTCTGTCTAAAATAAGCTGAAGCTATATTATTATTCATGTCATGTTACAGAATGTCTGAAATAAATGTCAGAGCTGATATCGCGATTATTGGCGTCGCCATATACATATGAAATAAATGCTTAAAAATGTCCCTGTGTCTAATGTTATAACCATTTGGGTTACCACTGCTAACTATACACATACAGCTTCCCTGCTAAAGTATGCACATTTGCGGTAAAATCCGCTAATTGTACAATTTTGAAAGATAATACTAGTATGTTACTAACTGATTTGTTTATTGCATTTATATATCTTTTTTTATTTTTACTCATCTGGAACATTTACATAATTTATCTGCCACTGTTGGCGCCGAAACAGCGGTAAAATAGGAGTATGAATCGGCCCTTAGTCTCCACTAGATTGAGATTAGTTTAGAAGATATTTGCACTCAGGGCTGCTGTAGAACACAACACGTGCATTAGTCATTGACTTTGTTTTAACTTTCGTTTTATCATCACATCACATTTGTCATGTGAAAACAGAGAATCATATCTTCAAATTGACATATTGGTTGTGCAGTTTGACCCACTAGTTTTTGAGATAGGCCCTATGGCTTATAGAAAAATGTCTTGCAGGAGTAGTAGAAAAAAGACCAAGCAGAGAAAATGGATTAGGTGCTGTTTTCCCTTCATTCCTCCAGCAGTCCACCAGCAGTGTTGCCATGTCTGATTATTATAATTATTGTCTCCACCAGGCCGAAGGCATGGGGAGAGAGTATGTTTTGCGCTCCGTCCATCCGTGTGTCCATCAGCTAATCTGACCATTATACTTGGTTGTGAAAACCACCCAAACGCTATTTTCGTGGTCGGACAGACCCAGCCAGCCAGCCAGCCAGCCACCCACAGACACACAAAGCTCCGTAATGAAGTGGTTGCACCACTTACAAAGTAAAGCTTCAATGTCGTATTCACTGTGTCCATTTAAAAAGTAATGGAACATTACAAAAGGCATACCATTCATATACTTTAGCCTACCAGGCTAAAGTGATGTCAGGATTCACAGGATGTGAGACAGCTCAAAATAATGTAACCAAATTGACCCCTCTGTGTTTAATGAACTACAATAAAGATGTGTTAAAACTAAAAGTGTAATGTTAGAAAATATTGTAAACATCTCTCTGGATACAGACCATTAATGCAATGTAATTTCCAGACTTTCTATTTAAGTGCATTTGCTATTAGGCTACAGTTATCTAATCATCAGAGCACAATATTGTGATTCTCATTTAATATTCATATTTAGATATTATGTTCAATTGAATTATTTGTTTTTGCCCGTCCAATATCCAGCCTTTAGTGTATGTTCACAAACGTCCTGCACAAACTAAATTCCCATTGACAATGAATGGACAATTTTATGTCATGGTGTCTGAGCACCAGAGAGCCTATAGTGTCTATTTTACGTCATGATGATGAACGATAAGAGCGCCACTCGGTTTTTTTTTTGACCAAATAAAAGCATATGAATTGCATAAGTGTAGGCTACATTTTGACAGATTTGATGACAGAATTAGGCTATCAATAATTAGAGATAATTTTGTCTGAGGTTTAAGTCAAGCTCATGACTTTAACTTTAATGTTTATGAGCTGGTTGGTTGGCCGGCTATTTTCCCACCACAGGACCTGGTGTAAGCTTTTTTTTAATGACGGCTCTACTCGGATCTCGGTACGATTTTGCGGACCTCGCTCAGACAAATCAGTACAAATGTACATGCACCACAATGGGGACCGGTTCACCAGAATCGGGGGCGACATTGTAGCATTAAAATAAACAGGGGACAGGACAGCAGGACAGCGCCCGTGCCATGTGAAGGTTTTTGGTGTTGCTGTTGGATGTTTTGACTGTGACACTGTACCATGACAGGTCTTTCACAAAACTCTCTTTTGTTGGACGTCTGTAACGTCAAAACCAAAATAATGCCATAGGCTATCTCCAAAGTGCCTGATCTCTTTGGGATTAAATTGTGCAGACTTAAGAAAGTTTCTTCGGGGCTACACAGACGCTATGCTTGCGGCTGCTGCTCAGCTGCTGCTGACTTCTAGCATGAAAGCATTAGCATCAACGCACTGAACGCAGAGCAGAGTAGACATAAATGATGACTTTGTTTTGGGCAGTGGCGCTGGGCGAGCGTGTACACATGCACTGCAGGGACACTTCTGATTGATTAGAATAGAGAGCACAGTACAGCCGTGTTGTAAATACTGGATCAGACTCGCTCCGGGTTGAATATTATGATAGAAAAAAATACAAATCGCAGCCTTTGCAATTTGCTAATCACGTAGTTTCTAATCGCAATTTCGGTTTGAAAATTATTAATAGTTCAGCCTTAGTGGAGACATTATTCCTGGCCAGCGGTGTCTGTTTTGTGGTAGGCCTAGGCAGTGTTCAACATGGTACACACAGTGGTATACACTGGGTTGTGTTTGTAGAGGTTGGAATGGCCCTGGGTTTCATTTATCGGAACATGGCCCCCTCCCTTGTTTTATGGATTCTCCCGTGGCGTCTGTGTGCACGGCCACGGCTCAGCTAGAACACGGCTGCTTTGTGAGCTCGATCGAACGGACGGGGAAAGTCTAAAAGACCTCTGAAGATACATCCGTAGTGCGTTGGCAGCAAGTGCTCACCGCGCATTCCCAGCCAACAAAATTATCCCACTTTTAACGGGTCGATGAAAGTCTGTGTAGCTTAAAAGAGAAAATTGACAAATAGCCTTCAAGCTTTCCAAAAACGAAATCACAATAAACGGGTCAGTTTGTGTGAATTACTGATTCCTCTTCGCTATTATGAGGGGCTTTATGATACTGGGAAGTTTTTTCCTTTTTTCCCTCTGTGTCTGAGATGACAGACATTAGGCAGGCTCTGTGGTTTCCAGCCTGTTGGAGTCTGGCAGAGAAGCGTTCTGATTCTGACAGGCTGTGATTAGCCAAGCCTGGGCTCAGCATGCTGCTCATTGTCATATTAATTTCTCCTAAGTGCCAGTTCTGTTGAAAGTAATGTGGTAATGGAGAGGGGGAAAAAAGCGTTTGCTGACATTTGTGCGCCTCCTAGGGAATTAGGGATAGTCTCTTCTTGGTCTCCCATAGAAATATTGTGTGCATCAGACCATGTGGCACTAAATGGCTGCAATGCAGCCTGACGGCGTGTCGCAGGTTCGACTCCCGTTCCCGACGACCTTTGCCGAGTGTCGCTCCCCGTCTCTCAGGCAGGAAAAATACCACCAAAAAATAAAATACTTGAGTATATATTGTGTTTTGCAAATCACGTGGATTACACTTATACTACCGAAGATGACTTTTATGACTTTCTTTTTTCATTCAGAATGGTCTCGTCTAGCAGCGTCTCCGTCGCTATAGCTAACGCTCGGCTCGCATGTGGTCCGTCAATGAAATGATTCCCCGCCGCCCGATGCCACGTTAACGGTAATCTAATAACGGTAATTAAAACGCTTTTTCACGAGTTGGATTTATTACCACTCTCTCCGTCTGCTCTTCTTTGTGTCAGGATATGATTTTAGGACCCAGAAGCGGACGGAAACAGGTTGAAGGTTAAACAGAGTTTTAATTGAGAGTCAGTTCACAAGAAAATGTAGTCCAAAACAAGTCCATGAAAACAGAATCCACAAAAACACTGGCAAACAAATCCAAATCGGCAGGCAAAAGGGAGGTCAGAATCCAGGCAGGTGGTCAAAGAACAAAGCACAAAACAGGCAAAAACTGGTGGGACTGGAGCAGAGTGCACAGGGACAACAGGAGATATAATCTGGCAGAGAACAAAGAGACAAGCAGGGTTTAAGTAGACTGAGTGTGACAAACGAACAGAGTGCAGGTGTGAAGCTCCACTCAGATTGGCTGATTGAGAGTGAGCAGATGAGTGGGAGTGACGCTGGAATGACAAGAAATTACAATTAGTCAGGGCAGAAGCACAAAAGGCAACAACTAAAGTAGTGTCACACCCACAGGCAAGCCCAGACCCAAGGCTCAGACTGTATTCCTGACACTTTGTGTGGTAGTGTAACATTTGCTCTTTTGTCCGGACCTATCTCGGTTACACTTTGTCTGAGGTGGTAAGTATTATACTAAGTCGAGCACCGTGAGCTTGTAAATCGGGTATTTTTGGTGCCTAAACTGACACATAGGCACAACAAAGTACAAATCAGGCTTAACTGCCACAGCTTAGAAAATGTATTTTGTTCTCTCACAGCCCAGTTAATAGCGTTATCTGATTGACACTAGTCTTCAGCTTCTTCCCCTCAGGCTCAGCCCTTTCCTCGTATACAATCTTGTAACTCTACAATCTTCGCTCTCTTCTCTATCAACTATTCTTCTTCTTGACTCTCTTCCCCTTGACCCCCCACCCGCCCCCCAATTTCTCTCTCTCCATTGATAAGTGAAAATAGCTTATTAATTGCTCATGTTAATATCTAAACTTTTCGGCACCGAACATTGCAACTGACTTTTAAAAACTTTCAGCTTCGCCAATTTCCCATTTCTGTGAACATTGAGGGGGACTTTTGTGTTTTTGGGGCTCCCATATGTGTTTTCTATCCCCACAAATATCCAATTTTGAACAATCAGGCTTTCATATCATATAGGTGCTTTAATGGAAATTGCTCTCAGGAACCGCTCAACTGATTTTGTCCTCATCGTGATGTCATCAATGTCACCCTACTTCTTATAATTCCTCCTTCAGTCTTCAGTTCCAAATGTGCATTTCCACTTTGTTTTCAATCTCCACCATTGTTGATTTTCCAAGCTGGCATGGAATGGAAACGAGCCTGGTTTTATCTAGCATCAGTATTATAACTACTCAAATATTAAATAATCTGCATATCAGCACCCCCACCACCTCAGAACATTGTGGTACTGCAGCTAAAACTGCTTTCAAAGTCCAGAAAGAAATGACAAGGACTGGTTATATATCAGAGTGGTGATTGAGGCTCAAACCATTAGAAATAACTTTGAGGGACATAGACAATATGATATTAAATATTAAAAGCAGTTTTAAAATGCATGTTATTTGCGCTTTAATCTATGTTTGCTGTACTATTCCAGGTAAGACATATTGTTTTATTTGCAGCTGCGCAGTTAATTATATCTATGCATGTGGTAGCCGTTTGACTTTTGTAATACTGCTGCTATAGCTTGTGTTATGGTTGTTGTTCAGGCTAACATGTGCTTTCTGTTGTTGTGCCAGCCAGGCCTGCAACTATGGTATTTGGTTGTTAGTTTGAGTGCAGTACATGTATCAAATGTATGATGCACAAAAAGCATGTACACTTCCTGCACGCCTGTATACTATGGATTACTGTTAGTATCTCTAGGCTATATAAATGAGAGTCCATTTAACAACAACGCTTCATCAGAACAGGTTTTCGTTCGTAGGAATAAGCTGTGTGTTATTGCTTGTTGTGTAGAAGTGGTGGTGGACCAACTGGATTCTGCTTGTGAACTATAGCAGCGGGGGCCTTTGAATTTGACAACATGGATGATTGATTGTGAGATGGGCACATGGATTGGATTATGACATTTTCTAGCTGTCACCTGTGTTGCGATTTGCTTGATATCCCTTGTCATTCGGTCGGAAACCCAAAATGCCACCACTTTGTTTAGGCAGGAACACACTTAAGCTTGCTATGTTGTTGTGTTTTCCTGTTCCTGTTTCCCTGTTCGTTATGGACATATTATTGATTAGGTTACAGCAATTCAGTAAATGTATTACATTACAGAAAATCATCAGACAATAATCCACACAATAATGTTAACTAGGGCTGGCCAAATGGAGAATTATTTGAAAGCGGTGCAGGCCTTAACGGCTAATTAACCGTTAGCCGTTAAGGAAAAGAAAATTCCTATTGTTATCCATTAAACGTTACCACCGCATAGTTTACCTACCAGCCAGGTTGTCTGCAGTGTGTCTGTCGGGCATACTCTGTGTCAATAAGACGGCTGAATAAACGTTCCACTCCTCGCCAATATAGCTGCACAAATTGTCAAATAGCTCTCTGAGTGAGTCCAACAGTCGAGCCACATGCGTAAACTCCAGTAGCCAGTTCATGTGCGTAAATACTGTGAAGCACGCGAGACAGCGCAATAGCCACCATCGGTACGGGATGGTGGCCATTGCGCTGTCTTGCGTGCTTCAAAGTGTGCTTCAAAGTTTGGCGAAAGCCCAGTGGCTGCTGCAGTGCACACACTTTTCCTGTACGTGTGCATTTGATGTTTGTCTGCTTCCTCCCTCTGTATTTCTATCTCGCTTTCTGTGTGTGTGTGTGTGTGTGTGTGTGTGTGTGCGCGCGTGGATCCACGATCCATGTTGAGGCAAGCGGAGCCTCATGCCTCCATAGGGCCACGAGGGTTGGCCTGCCCAATGGGAAATCAATATGGTCAATACGATGAGCATTAGGATGGCCAAGCGCTTTTAACAGCCCTATTGTCGTTCCACCAGGTTTATTTTTATTTTTTTTCTGAGGCTGTAAACGTGCTCCGTTCATTCCTTCTACAATCTGCCGAGAGAGAGAGAGAGAACGATAGAGAGAGAGAACGATAGAGAGAGAGAGCAGGGAGAGAGAGAGCAGGGAGAGGGAGCAGGGAGAGACAGTCATCTGTCAATCAGGCAGAAAGCACATTTCTGACACATGTCTTCTGAGTGACAGCCATTCACAGGCATTTTCAAATTGTCTTTTTTCCCCTATTCCTTCTTTCCCGACCATCATTCCCTGGACCGAAACATAGGTGCTTTCTCATCAACTCTGAACGTTCTGGATAACTTGTCCTTGAGCAAAGTGTGTTGGCTTTCAGCACACAAAACAATACCGTACGAAACAATGTAGACACAAAGGGCTGTATTTTGCGTGTCTTAAGTACCAGGTCTTATTACTTAACTTAAGACCTGGAGGCGTGGTCAATGCTCTTTGGCCACTCAGAATAGCCAAATGGCATTGATCACGCCCCCCACCAAGACCTGGTACTTAAGACACGCAAAATACAGCCCAAAGAGAGGTTTTACATTTCATTGAAACGATGCAGCTACAGTCAAGAGTCTACACAAAATTACATTTAATGTCAGAGTCTTTTATGACTGAGCACCACTTAATGCAAGTCCTTAACAGCTTTTTATTATTAGCAACCCTATATACATCGTGTAGCATTCAGGATTATATTGTATTTTTCCAAACACTGTCAAGTATTAGGTTGCATTATATAGGCGAGGTTCACCACACCAGCAGAGGTACTGTTTGTCATAGACTGACATTTTGTTCCATGCTGTAGTCGTCGCAGCGGAGAAAAGGAGAGAGCAGCGATTTGTCTAGAGGAACAATAAAAATGATTGGAAGCACTTCTGACAGCTTCTGCATTACTATTATCATCAAGTGATTGGCTCTTTATGATCAGAGAGACATAACAGGATTTCATGTTTTTCTTTGAGATAAAGGAAAATGCGCCTCAACACAACGGCATGCTTGTTTTGATGATAACTTTCTGATACTAGAAGAAGCTAACATATCCCCCAAAGTAATTAACCATTTGAATACACTGGAGCACACTGAGGGAAGAGTAGCAACAACAAAGTCAAACAGTATTAAGATATTAATGTCTCATTCAAAAAAGTGCATAGAAAATATAGTCACAGGACTCACAGCTGACAGTTAGTCACTGAGGGTGTAAAAATCTACTCTTATAGATGCTTTATAGGCACTTCTTCTTCTTCTTCTTCTTCTTCTTCTTCTTCATCTTCTTCTTCTTCTTCTTCTACTTCTACTTCTTCTTTTCAGGCACAAACATAAATCGAAATTCCGAAAAGATGTCATAAGAGATATGGGGTTGGAGACATGCTTACTGTTGTTGCTGTGGGAGAGAGCAGTGAATTTTCATTGAAGTCCCGGAATAACAAACAGTCAAATACATAAATGACTGGTATTTCCCTTGTGTGGGGGGGACACCATTTATCTCTGTACACATTTTATTCCCAATTTCTTTCCATTGCATGCATTCAAATTATTTTAACACAAAGAGTGCTAACGATTCTGATTAACTGCATGGCCCTCACTGCTACGATGATAGCATTGGACGAACAAACTTTTCCTAGGCCGACAGTAAATGTTCTCTTATAACGAGAATCACACAGCATACCTCAAAAGAAAGCGTAACTTGTTCACTCTAATTAAAAAAAATAAAAATGTACCATCTTCCATTCTGGAGATATGTACCTTTATGTAATACCTGCTTTTGTATTAACGTACTCTTCTTGAACAGAAAGCCTAGTTAGAAGCGGTTTTATGTCAGTACGCTGTGTATCGTTCCAACTCGGCTAGCCGAGTTCGCCTGCTGTTTTTTCCTCCTCCGAGGAAAGACTGTTGTGAGGCGGTTATTGTTGCTGCCGAGCCTGCCCTACTCTCGTAACAACACAGCGCATTTGCAATGTTCCATCTGACCGGCGTTGATCATCATAATAAATAAATAACTGCTCGCCGAGGGACGATACAATCCGTGAGTTTTTTTGTAGAAAAAAGGAGAGAGAAATCTGACCGACAGATACTCAGTCACAC
Organism: Protomyctophum bolini; assembly: GCF_963924005.1. Classification (NCBI taxonomy): domain Eukaryota; kingdom Metazoa; phylum Chordata; class Actinopteri; order Myctophiformes; family Myctophidae; genus Protomyctophum; species Protomyctophum bolini. The sequence continues at coordinate 50,326,325 of NC_137863.1, forward strand.
TCGGGTCATATTACACACAAAACCCCTCCGCTGAAACACACAGGAGAGAGCCCTCACCTCCCTGAAACAAAGAGAGAGAAACAAGATGAGGTGCACCCTACTGCACCGACACGATCGGCTTGGTATGCAGCGATTCTGTTGACCTGAGTTGCATGGGAGTCTCCGAGCAGCCATTACGTGACAATACGCCAACCCCCTCCCGTCCTGTTTTCAGGAAGGGATGGGGGAGAGGTATTCTTTTTTTGGGGGGGGGGGATCACGTGATCGGAGTGTTGTGATATCATCCAGTGCTAGTTGGTAAAGTGCCCGGGTGTGTAGAAAGGCGGTTGAAAGTAATCAATACAAAAATTTCCCGCACCGGACCGTTGGGATTTGAACCGCGTAGAAATCTCTTTCCCGCACCGAACCGTTGGGATTTGAACCACGTAGAAATCCCTTATCTGCACGCTGTGTGTTAAAAGCATGAAAACCCAAAGCAGTGGTTGACACAAAACAGATACTGTGCATGTACAGAACACACATAGAGAACATAAGTATATGAGGCCTGAGGCCTCATACACGCATGTCAAATGCATGTTCTGTGTTCTGTCTGTTTGATGGCCGCATCAATGCTTTTCCAATGAGAGTCACATGGTTTGATCAAACATTTGTGTTTGATGGGGGAGAGGGGGCAGCAATCGGCAATCAAACACAAATCAAACCATGTGACTCCCATTGGAAAAGCATCAAACACATTCGGCCTCAGGCCTCAGTCACACATTCGAAACAGAGACTGGATGCGTGTTTTGAATGTGTGACTGAGATACACACATATCAAACTGACATTCTGTGTTCTGTCTGTGTTCCATGGTTCAATGCTTTTCCAATGGAAGTCACATGGTTTGATTGCCCCCCCCCCCCTCCCCCCATCAAACACAAGTGTCAAACCATGTGACTGCCATTGGAAAAGCATTGAGGCGGCCATGAAACACAGACAGAACACAGAATGTCCGTTTGATATGTGTGTATGAGGCCTCAAACGTCCTTACGAAGCGCTCCCTGAAGGAGAGAAACATAAACACAGGCACGTACGCATGCGCGGCACACATCCACACACATAGTCAGAGAAAAGGTCATTGGTTTTAAAAGATAGAGAGGGATACTGAGAGTAGAATAATTCCCTTCCCCAATAAACAGCATTTTGAAGGCATATTAATTCAGTTCCCCAAGACACATGCATGGCTCAGCCCATCTTTTATTTCTCCTCTCACTGCCTTTGTGTAAGGAGGCCTTGCCATGCCAGCCCAAAAAGGCTCCTCTCTCCTCTCTCTCTCTCTCTCTCTCTCTCTCTCTCTATTTCTCTCTCTCTATCTCCTTCTTGCTCTGTGTCTCTCTCTCTATTAATATCAACTCCATCTATGTCTCTTTCCCACTTTTACTTCTCAATGGTAAATAATGCTTTTTCATCCCATCGCGTACTCTCTCTCAGCAAAAAAAAGTAGAAAGTACTTTATGAGAAACGGGAGTTGTTTGAAGTTGAAAGCCTTTTTCCTTTGGCCTTCTTTCTTTCTTTCGTCTGTGTCTCTCTCTCAGCACACAGTACTGGTAAAATTGGTATTTTCTTCTCTAAGATGTTGCATAAATGGACTGATTGACGTCCACATCTGTTGTCATTCTTTGTCACTGTTCAGTTTGAAGTGACATGCTACTGATGCTAGAGGCATTGGGATGCATTATTATGAAGCCTGAGCGCTTGAAAGTGCTACAAAATCAAACTCGTCTGTCTGGCATAGTTGGGTTTATAAATCAATAACTGCCTGGACTTCTGATTCTGTTAGTGAACTCAACTTGTTTTTCCAGTGTGTGAATAGAGCAGACTATGCAAATGATAATTGCAAACACACAATCTGTCTGCCTTGCACGCACGCACAAACGCACGTACGTACACTTGCACGTTGTACATACGTACTGTATGGTGGGAAGCAAATCGTAACCACAACACACACACACACACACACACACACACACACACACACACACACACACAACCACTCTACGATTTCTCATGGCAGGCTATGTGTGCCCAATATCCTATGAGAAACGAGTTGCATGGTCAAAGCAGTATGTTACTTTTCCTTTGAAAAGGTTGTTAAATGTTGTAGTGTGGTGTTAGATACTCTTGTGTGTGTGTGCGTGTTTGTGTGTGTGCGCACGCACGTGTGCAAGTGCGAGCATGCGCATATGTACGTACGTACAGTATATAGTGCAGGTGATGCTATCAGTCTGTGCAAACATGCACACATGCTTCTCAACCTGAGATTAAGGCAGGCAACACATTGTACCTCTCCCACTCAGGGTACGGTTGCCACATGCTACATGCTACATGAAAATGTTGCCCCCAGCCCCGACAACGAGCAGATGGCACCGTTAGCTTCTGTTTCTTTGCAAAATGAAGAGTATTTATTTCAAGTTCAAGACACAATTTAGTTGAGGGAGGGCCGAACCGTCGGGAGGGAGGCCGGCCGGTCTGTGGATGGGCCGGACTGGGCCGGCCAGTCCGATGAATGGTGATGTACGATGATAAGAGCGCCCCTCACTTCACACAGGTGTGTTTTGTTTTTGCCCATATGGCTTTAAAGTTTGTTTTTCAACGAGGTTTGTTTAAGAAAATGCCTTAGACAATAAAGAGATTTTGTTTTGAGGACTTAAACAAACATTAGCACCCGTTGCTTAAACAAACATTATTATGTCATAATTGATGTTGTAAGATGATAAGAGTGCCCCTCACTTCACACGGGTGTGATCTTGATGTTCTCATCGAGTGAAATTGGCTCATGGGGATGTTTTTAGTTTTTTCAGGATAAGGTATTAATGTACAGGAGTTAGTGTGTTTCTCATATTACCTGTAATGTTCTACCCTGGGGTGGCATATGTACGACGTGGCAAGGATGATGTACATATTGATCGGTGAAAAGAATACAAAAATAGAAATCATTTCATTGGGATGTTGCTGCGTCTTATAAAAAAGCGCTCCTTTCCAATACAATTTAGCATGTCATTGGCTTGTGCTATTTGAGTGAATTGACTGTTTCAATTTCCAGGTAAGCCAGGAGGATTATGTTGTTCTATTATTGAAGCCATGCATTGCCAACTGTCCCGCACTGACATTTTGCACCTAATCCCATGGATAACGCACTGACATGTTTAGTTTTTTCTTTTTTTTCTGTAGCACCTTAAATGAGAATTCCATGCTAGAAAGCTTTCTTACCTTTATTTGTAGTTGTTACGTCCCCACCAAAGAGGTCCAGGTGTTATATTGTGCAAAAGTGCATTATTGGCTTTTTTCCCCTATCATAAACCCTCAATTAATTTAATTGTTGTGCTAATTCGCTTATTTCCATCGCTCAAAAAGAAATAAAATAAAAAATATATAAATTATATATTTCGATGGAAATAAGTGAATTAGCACTAAAACCCAACCCCCATTGAGGGCTTATGGTAGGGGAAATAGTAGGGGTGTGTTATCGATACATCCTCCCGCGATAAATAATCTATATCGATTATTAAAATATCAATATCTTTTTCTTTTTTTTTTTTTTATAAAATAATGTTGCTCATAATGAAGTGATGAACAACATGTTTAGAAAAGGAGGAAATGACAGCTAAAATAAAGCAAATCCCACTCACATTCCACAGCAACCAGAAGTACTTAAATATAGCTGCAAGCAGTGATAAGGCGGGACCAAGAAAGAAGACAATACGCAATAAGAACAATATGCACAAATACGACTGATGAGCTGAGTTGACAGTACCCGGATTTGAACACACAACCTTGTGGTCGGAAGGCAAGAGCTCTACTGACTGAGCTACACAGAGACAATGAACATTTCATGTAAATTGCTGAAAAAACACAGAAAATCAGGTATAAGCATTTTATAAACTTCTCAAAGTGGCAGAAGATCTGAGGGCGGAGTTTACTGATCAAAGTGACACATATGTTCCCCATGAGTCAAGGAACAAGTGAAAACAAGTGCCATGACTTTTGGACAAACAAGGCATGAGTTATGCCTGTTCAAAGGTTTCATTTTAAAAAAATTGCCATAGCGCCCCCCTTTGACCTATTGGAGTAAGACTGCTTTCAGTGTTATTTTGCATGACCCTATACCATACTGTACAGTTGCAAAAGCATATGACGCTGCATGTATGTATTGGGGACAAAAGAAGAATTTTCACAAACCAGCTATTTTCATTGGCTATGTACTACGATTTCTTGTCCGTATAGGTCCAAAGTTCACGCGTAGAAGTTTTCGTGCATTTTGATCAAAGATCCTGGGAGGTGATACATTTGAAATGTTTTACATATAATTCAAAATAGCGGGTAATCTAAAGGTCAGAGGTCAAAAGTCAGAACACGAAAGTTGTTCGGCATGAGAAGACACATATGTGTATCAAAGTGTCATTACCAACGGGATGAGGGTATGAGTCAAAGGGGGAGTTTATTGAGTATTAATTCAGTGTTTGAGTGGTGAAACCACTCCTATAGACAGCTATGTGTGTGTCCCTCCCTGTGTCCGAGCGTGAAAAGTGTTTTTTTCATTTCCAAGTATTTTGTAGTTGCAGATATCGTGATATAATCGTTGATGAAATTTCATACAATATATTGATATATCGCAAATATTGCAATATATCGAATATCGTGATATTAATGTTATCAAGGGCCTAATATCGCAATATATATCGTATCGTGAGGTACCCATATCGTCCCACCCCTAGGAAATAGCCAATATGCGCTTTTTCCCCAAAATAACGTGGGAACGTAACAACTACATATACAGGTAAGAAATTATTCTAGTCTGAAATTCTCCTTTAATTCAATGCCACAGGACGCCTTTTGACGCCTTTCCCATATGGCCCTCGTTGCCTCGACGCCTTTAAACGCCTTTAAAAATAAATACATAATTTTGCACTTGATGACATGCACATGACGTGCACAATGGATTTTCATTTTCCATTGGACTTTTTTGGCAGGGCACTGTTAACATATCATTTACGGTAGGAAGTGATTGACAAACCAGGTCAATAAGTTGTGTGTGTGTGTGTGTGTGTGTGTGTGTGTGTGTGTGTGTGTGTGTGCACGTGCGCGTGTTGTGCTTATGATTTTGCAAGTGAATTGATGAGGTTGATTTTGTTTATTTCTAGGATTTCACAATAGATTTGCTGTTAACAATTTAACATTATGACTCTAAATAATAGGGTGCATCCTGTGGATGTGTTGATAGTGAATAGACTGCACCATCTCATAGAGACTCAGAAACGATGCCAAACCACTTGCAAAGCAAACATCGGGTGATGTATGTTGTTGTTTATGCCCGTAACATAACGTAAACATTTGTTGCACTGGTCATTTATTTTTTTATGGGTGACGGACATTCTAGATTGTCCAGTCTAATCTTGTCTGTTAATGGTTTCATGATCGGTTAACGAGGGTTACCTGTCTTGTCAGGAAAGGAAATTCCAAGCAAGCAGCTTTCAACCCTAGGAGTCTGGAAATAGAGGTAGACACGGTGAGAGAGAGATTGACAGAAGATGGGAGGAGAGAAGAAGTGGGGTGCCAAAAGGAGGAGAGGCACCCTGATGGTTGAGAGGCAGCAGTGGACGGACTGAAAGCGAGGGATGCAAAGGGAAAGGAAAAAATTGAGATAAAACAGGAGGGGGGGGGGGGGGGGGGGTGTTGATAGAATGAGGGAGGGAGCGAGAAGGGGAATAAGAAGGGTATAAGTGAGTGAAGGAGGGAGCGAGGGAGGGAGGTAGAGGAGGTAGCTGAGTGGAGCCAAGGTGGCGTGGAGGCCTGGGGGATAGCTGTGCGTTTATCCGTGCTCTGCAGCAGGCTCGTGAAGCGCTACCTCAGGAAAGGGCTTTAAAAGGAGGGAGGCTGCAGCTCTGCGATGATCTGCTAATACCCACAGATACACAGGGGCTTCAGCACAGCACTCTGGGGGGTGCGGTGGCGTGTGTGTGTGTGTGTGCGTGCGAGAGGAGGGAGGGAGAGAGAGTGTGTCTGTGACTGTGCATTATAGCATCATATCATATATCCACAGACGGTGCCCCCGACCCAGAGTCACCCAGAGCCATGTAGCTACTGCAACGATTAAGAGATTAGACAGGACTATCATGGGTCTTTGTGGGATGTAGTCAGTGTTGTCACATAAAGCTGCTGCTGCTGCGAAAGATGTGGAGTCGCTCCTTGTTAGGGTAGACCATTGTGGTCTTCTGGGAATCCTTGTGAAAGTACCTCCTAGCCATTGTACCATTAAACCTATACACTGTGAGGTGGAGGAGTTTGGGTTCGTACCTGCTGTTGCTTAATATAGGAGTGTCCCAAAATCATGCGTGATGAAGTGTGTGGTGTGCTGCACTGACATGTTAGTATTTCCACTAATTGCAACGACCCAGGTGAGAATCTGACTATTTCGCATTTCTCCTACTTTTGCCCTTTGTCGCCTGTCTTTCTAGTCTCTACTATCTTGTCTGAAATTAAGTTACAGGGTAAGCTCTTGTCCGTTGTTGATGTCAACATTTGTGATATTGATCCATGAATTAATTCAAGTTGTCCATGATAAAGCTGCAGACAAAACTGACCCGGTTGCAGAGTATAAAGTTATGGTACATTTAATCTTAGAATATTCAAGAGTTATGTCTTTCCGTCCTAAGCTTCAGACTGATTAATTCAATTGACGTTAAGGTAATTTTATTTTGGAATCAAGGCAGGCTATAGTCTATCTTATAATTAGGTGATTTATTTTAATAAAACTGTGCACTGTAAGTACATGAAGTTTTCTTTAGTCTTGCGGATTTGCGGTAGTGATAATGTGATGACCTTGTAATTAAACATACCCTGATATTCAACAAATCCGAGTGGAAGTTTGATACAGCTGTTACCCAGCAACATATCAAACATTCAAATGAAACCATCTTTATCGAGGTGGTGAAATTCAATTCTATTCATAGGCACGGTTTGCAAGATTACTTTCAGAGATATAAAGGCCTTAACTGTTTCAGTTTACTGATTAAAATGATAACCAGTTCAAAGCGCAGGGTAAAAGCTTACTAAATTATTTATTTTTGTATTAACTGGCCAACAGAATCCGCAGAGGATGAAGTTGGATAGAAAGTACTTATAGCACCATACATTCTGTAACTCCCTGTGTCATCGTTTGGATCTGTAAAATTATAGTATTCGATTTAGGCTTAATCTTTAATTCATCATCTTCCTCCTCACAAGCGTGTTTCAGAGAAACACGTCTGCAATCCACCATGGTGATGTCCAAGCAGGGCCATCACCTTTGGAATACACATGGAAGTGCTTCCTCATAGCCTTGGTCCCGAGCTCCAACTGCGTGTATTTTTGGACGCTATATATATATATATATATATATGAGACAAAAAAGGGGACTCCTGCACATCCAAAAAGACCCGTAGAAGGTGCAAGTCTAGTTATATATATATAGTGTATTTCCCTGAGTAGTCATTGCAGAAATATAATAGCAGTCAGAATGAAACAAGAAATTACCAGCTGCTGCAATTTATCTCCAGAATTGTGCTATTAAATGAGCCTATAACAGTCCATTTGGACAGTCTCAGAGTTTGTTCTAGGGTCCTTTGGTTCCATTTTGTACTAGGCTAGATTCACACTTACATAGTCACATGGACAGATCCTGTTGTTGTTCACACACACACACACACACACACACACACACACACACACACACACACACACACACACACACACACACATAAACAGACACAGATATATACATGTCATATAATAGCACAATTGTGGAGATATAATGCAGCAGCAAATGGTAATTAATTGATTTACATCAATTCTTGTTTTTGTTATTATATCAAAGTCCATGACTTTCGTCATATTATTACCAGCAGCTTTTATATGTGTGGTGGTGGTGGTCCACAGCATTAAAAAAAATAGCAAATCTACAAGCTCCCAACGTGTGAAGATATGAATATGATGCAGTGTGAGCTTGTAGATAGGCTATTTTAACTATTTTATGTATTCTTCTCTGTATCGTTCCAATTTCTTCTCTGTATCGTTCCAATTTCTTCTCTGTATCGTTCCAAATTCTTCTCTGTATCGTTCCAATTTCACGCATGCGCACACCACTCGTGCAGGCTCAGCAGTGTCGATCTCCAGTGTCTATCTACCAGTCGCAATTTTGGCAAGCTAATATTGACCCGTCACTTCTTCGAAGCATCTGGTAAAAAGGAAATGACGCTATAAGGAGGAGATGAAAGTGGAGCAAGATAAAGACACGAAGCAAACGACTGCATGCACACGACAATGTGAAAGCAAGATAACTCTTAAGCCAATAGAAAGGACTGCTGAGGACTTCGCATTGTCTTATTTGTTTATTTGGAGATATTGATATTACCACAGACACTGTCATGGGAGGGACAGGTTATCAATACGCTACTACAAAATAGGCTACCCCTCTGAAATAATCCCACAGTGGGAAGCATGCCAGCACTACAGCACAAAGTGAAGACAAAATGGAGCAGAGTTTAGGGATGTTAAAGGAGGGATATACATAGAGAGATACAGGGGGAAGGAATCTGACCGTATATGGTATCAAATAAAACAAATGCTTCAATAATACAAAACAACTTGAGCGCCAAGTGAAGTTATAGAAGAGGAAGCATTTTGTTGTTTAGGATGAAATAATCACGTTGGCCTTCAGGACGCTTTCTCATGCTCACTTGATCACTGCAGTGTTGTTCAAATTATATGTCAATTATGGATTGAGCGTGGGGGCAAGGGGGTTAGCAGGTGTCTCTCCACTAGTCAGTCAGTTGTTCCTTATCGACCGCAGCCACTTATCCAATTGATGGAAATCACCTGAGTTCTAGCTAACACGCTGGGGTCGTTAGAAAGACATGACTAACAAGGCGTATGATAATGCCTAACAGTTGCCTTTAATGACAGTGTAGACAGCAGAGGGACTCGGCCACTGCCTAGTTTCAAGCACATGTACAGAACCTTCACGGAAGAAAAGAGCCTGCCTGGGAGTTGCATTGTTGTGTGAAGTTGTAGTTGAATGTTGTGTGTGTGAAGATCATAGATAAGCTTCACAGATAACAAGATTGAAGGATAAGCTTGTGTGCGCCTTCTGAACTGACAATTTAGACGGTAAAGAGTGAAGCACTTTGCAGTGCTAAAATGTTTTGTATTCATTGTATCTAACTCGTGGACATTTCGTTTTTGAGGCAGCAACCACAGACTGCACACTGAAGGAATTGCCTTCATACGATGAACATGGTTAACTTGTACAGTGCAAATTATGTGGTTTCCGGTCAACTAAATGTCATATAATGGATTAGTCCTCCTACCGGCCTCTACTTTGCACCAGAGATGATCTCCACAGTGTGCAGATTCCATGCCAGATTTTCCGTCAGTAAGGAAGTGGGATATCTTACTGCACTGACAGAATGTCTGGCACGTAATCTGCACACACAGTAGAGTGGTGGCGGTGGTGGTGGTGGTGGGAAGTGGCTGGGCTGGGGTTCCCTAGATTTCCTCTTTTGTAACCAGGGTGAAGATGGCGAGATTAGACCGCCTTTAGAAAAGTAATTAGTGGAGTTTAAATGGACACCTCTCTGTGGAATCTTACCCTCAAGCGTACAAGCGGTGGGGGCATGGGGGACGGGGAAGGCAAGCAGGCACAGCGAGGGAATGGGAGGAGAGGAGAAGGGAGGGGTGCAGAAGAGGATGGGAGGGGGAGGGTGGGTAAGGTAATTAAATGAAGACTGTGTTCTCTCACCTGAACAAAGTGATTTCTTCTTCTCTTTCTCTCCCCACCCTCCTCCACCCTGAGGTCCATTCCTCCATGCTCCTTCCACCTGAGATCAAGCAGACAGCTAATGACTCCTTCAAACCTCTCTCTCTCTCTCTCTCTCTCTCTCTCTATTTCCCCATCCAGACACAGAATGAGAGTTTTCCTCCCTCTACTGTATCTCTCTTATCTTCTTTCATCCACTAGAGATGGGTGGGCCGCTCCATTTTTCTCCCAGGTCCATTAGCAAATTGCGTCCCTTTTCCTCTCCTCTTGTCCGTGCTCTCCTACCCCCCGTCTCCTCCAACGACACCCCTCCCCCCACCTTATCGTCCCATTACGACTGCATTTATCCTAATTAATTAATTCAAACTTGGAAAAGAATTAAGTTATGAGTCAACCCCCCTCTCACTTCTCCCCCCTTCATCTCCTTTACTTTCCAGGAGTCTGAATAGGGGGGTTGACAAAAGAGAGAGACTCGGGCCGACGGACGGACAGAGAGAGAGGAGTGGAGTAACGTGTGGGAGGACGCGCTGAAGGCGACCCAGAGGGACCCGGGCAGCCATTACTCCTCCAGAGTGACAGCGAGGTCAGTTGGCGGAGACTCGCCAGCGGCGACGCTGCACATACTGGGTAGGTGATGCACCGAGGGCAAAGCTTGCTCAACGCTTTTCTTGAAGATCATTAAGGCCGGTGTCAGATAACCATTAGTCTGCCACCCATTAGCATTAACACTTTGAATGAAGTCATTGATGTGTTTTCACCTCATTTTGATGGGAACGTTGTTTTATTTTAATCCTTGGGGGAAGAAAACAGAAAAGAAAGAAGGGAGAAAACCCTCAGTGATATTATTTACAAGCTCTGTAATTACAGGTTTAATAGTAACAATAAAAGCTTCACTCTTGGGTTTGTAAGTAGTTGACAGACCCTACAAACCAGTGGTGAAAAGTAACATTTATGTTGTACTGTACTTAAGTAAATATTTGAGATTGCTTTTATTTTTGTTTATTCATTATTAGTATTTCCAACTTCCAGTGGGCTACTACTCCACTACATTTATTGATTTTGAATTCTGGACTTTTGGATTCTGGACACTTTTACTTACGTAAACATTTAAGTACTTTTTTTCCCACCACAGTTTGTGGCTGCTATTAAAATGACTGAACCGTAAACCCCTTGGCGATAAATACACAACTGTGATCCTGCATGAATCAATCTGTTACAGTGCATTCATACTAGCGTATGTGTATGCACGAGGAAACAGCTGCATTACATTTGTGGTAATCAAATCTTGATTACCATAATAAAATAATTCAGTAGATGGCGAGTCGATAATATGTAGAGAGAGACAGATGGCGGGTAAAAAGTGTGTGTGTGTGTGTGTGTGTGTGTGTGTGTGTGTGTGTGTGTGTGTGCGTGCGCTTTTGCTACCTTGTGGGGATCGAACTATGACTACACACCAACGACGTGGGGACCTGCATCCTTGTGGGCACCAAAATCCTGGTCCCCAGAAGGATTATCATTTAAATTGATAGAAAAACAGTTTCTAGTATTCCTAGGGCAAATTTATTTGGTTTTTAAAAAAGTGCCCACAGAGATAGAAAATCATGAAAAGTGTGTTAAAAGTGTGTTAATATGCTCCCCCTACTGACCAAAACTATGCAACTGCAGAAGTGTGTGAATTCAGGCATTTTCACACACCTATAGCCAATAATATGCCGTGCTGCCTATCACGTGTCACTTTAGCCAATCAGCGCGAGTTTAGCAGGTTACCGTACCGGTAAAAGGTGACACCCCCCAGTCTGCCTATCACGTGTCACTTTAGCCAATCAGCGCGAGTTTAGCAGGTTACAGTACCGGTAAAAGGTGACACCCCCCAGTCACACGTCACCCCCGCCAGCCTGAAGGCTCGTACGGTGTCACCGTCAAGGAAGCAGGAAGAAGGAGGCAGGAGGCAGGAGAAGAGAGAAGGTAACTTTTCGAACTATTTTGTAATTATCATAAGAATCGGATTGTTTTTGTACAGTTCAACTAACTATTACAATGCTTTAGTCCACAACTCGCCTGTGGTAAAACAGTAGAAACAATACCAATAAAGTTCCAAATAAAATAAGTATTTTATTATATTATTAAATGTATTATATTTTATATATACAGGCATCAAGCCTAAATCACTGTGGACTGGGTTTTTTTTTTTCTTGGACTGACTGTATTTTTTTTAATTTGATGTTGTGCAGGTCTGTCCATAGTGCACTCTTGGCTTTTCTTGCCTAGTAATACTAGTGTGAGCTAGACAATTTCGCGCAGCTGTGTTGAATTGCGTCTAATGAGCACCTCGATTGGAAACCTCTCCAGCAGATAGGTGGGGGGAGGGGGTGAATTTACTGCACTTGGTTGTAAGTAGCTATACTGCCTCGCTCACCCAAATTGTGTTGCCGTCGTTTCGTTTGGAGTAAAGGACAAACTTTCATCTTTGGTGCACGAGAAGAAAATTGTTATTCCAGTGACTGACTTCCTTTATTTTTTTCATAGGCTCATTCTCCGTCATGGCCCTGGAGAATGCTGCCAGTGACAACCGCTTCCAGGTAAAAGTGATTTTTATTCAGCTTCACAATAGCTTTGAATTGTTTGTAAGATGTTGTAAAACGCATTATAGAATGTGCGGCCACCTTCTTGTTTATAATTAAAGTTGGTAGACGAATGGTATACATTTATATATGCTCCTTTTTAAAAGACAAACTAAAAAGCAACATTTAACAATATAAATAAATTGTTGTAGGCTTAATCATCAATAAACAACGCATCGCATCTGCGCGTCTACAGTACCTAGTCCAAAACATAAATAAATCCAGTCCAGATCTGAGCAAGTTATACCTATAAAGCCACTGGACGCATGGGCTAAGCCTTTTTTTATTATTAAGGAAGATCAGCATGCATGTCACCGTACGTGTTCTGTTTGTTGACATTTCGCTGACGAGAAAACCCTCAAACATCGATAGCACATGGCTAACTTGATAGCCGTAACTACCGTGCCAGTGTGGGGACTCGAGGAGGAGGTTGAGGAGGAAGCGACAGCGGCTGTAAACGTTCTCCCTCCAGGCCAAATGGCCAATAATGGATTTAATAATGTAGGTCTCTGCATTGATACGATCGACATGTGTTAATCTCGTCTCGCTGTCAGCCTGTCACTCGCTTACGTTTTGACTACTGCAACGCTACCGTTGTAGGCTTGTCGCCAACTAGCCATTGAAATACAACAGAGAACGGGGACATTGAGGGGGCAGAAAACAGAGCCAGAGCGCTGTTCATGCAGCCTGAAGTGTGACAAGCTGGGCGGCGCAAATAAGAGCAATTTTAGGCATGTGTGCAACATCCCTACAGCTAACCAGTGCTAATGGATATGAACGCCTGGGCATTGTACGGCCCGTGAAAGATTACTTGATAATCCGAAAATAAAACATACTTTCTAATTACCTTATGGGTAAAAGCATCGCTTTTATTTAGGCGCATGCTTTGATTACCAAACTCCCTTGCAGGAGGACAAGTTAAATCCCATTATGCTTCATTGCTTTATTTAACCCGCCTCGCCAATAAAGTTAAGATGCTGCCGTATGGCGTTGTTGCGCCCAGAATGTTGCATGCTTCTGAAGTTCAGAAAGCTTGGGCGGTGCGCCGTGAGCTTGTGGATCGTCTGTTTTCGGCACACGAGTCGATCGACACCGTTGTACCACAAAGTAAATCTGGCAGAACGAACGTGCACACATCAACATACAGCGCCTGCCAGGCTGCCAAGTCTCAACAATACCATTACTGGTTGGCTTATTATTGTTTTCAGAACGTTATTGTTTAATGGTTGTGACTTAACACTCATCTCTCGATAGTAAGCAGCGCACCATGGGTTGTGAAAGTGGCACCTCCAGTGTCCTCTGAATGGAACTATTAAGAGAGCTACCTCTAATGTTCTCATTGTTAAAAGAAAATGCTAGTATTTACAGGACTTGTAACTTAAACAAAAACATAGTTTTCAACTGGGAAAGGAAACGTAGAAAGTAGAAAGTAAAAAAATCACACCCATGTGAAGTGAGGGGTGATCTTATTGTACATCATCATGATGTAAAATAGTCACTCTGCCTATAATTTGGGTCAAATGTTTCACATTTAGTTTACCATTGCTTTGCCAAACAATGCCATTTACTGCTATTTATATAGAAATAAATTTGATATTATGCATAATTAAGTTCAGCCTTTTGGCCCGGCCCTCCAAAATATTTTCTGTTTCTCATTTGGCCCCTTGGGAAAAATAATTGCCCACCCCTGACGTATACCTATCTTAGCTAAATTAGCTTCCGCATGAAGGTGATGTCACACACAGCTCCTTGGAGTGTTTACTGCCCAACAAAATAATCCTGTTCTTATAAAGTTTATAAGAAGTGGAGAAGTCTTATAAAGTGGAGTAGGAGTATGTGGGGGTGACTGTGTGTGTTTTGTTTTTCAGTTTAATGTTGGAGTAGAAGTACTAGCAAGATGGACGGACTGTTGCGGAGGTGGTTAAATGCAAACCGGGTAGGATGTGAAAAGTCTCTTGAGTAGTTTTCATTTAGTTTTAGTCACATTTTAGTTACCTGGAATGTTTAGTCTAATTGCAGTCGACTAAATGTCATGCGATTTCTAGTCTACTATATCAACAGTTTATTTAGTCGACTAAATGTTTTTTGGCAGGCCTTGGTGGCGTCATAATGGCTGATTTTATACTTGCTGAAAATGGCAGATCTACAAGTTCACGTGTCGCGCTGTGACGTATTGTGAGATTGTAGATCTGCTATTTTCAGCATGCGACCAAGTGTAAAATGACTTATACTGGATCTCTTGTCCTCTCTTGCAGAAGGTGAAACCCATGTCTGCGGCTCTGGCCTCCACCTCCTCTGCGCCCGCCCAGTCCTGTGCCCGTCTCCCTTGACAACGAGACAACTGACAACCTGTTACAGCACAGTAGTGTTCTCCCAACCTCTCCGTCAGTGGCTTCTCCTCTCCTCACGAAGGTAACAGGGATTGTGTTCATAGTGTTATGATATCATTATTATTATTCAGACATGCAAAAGTGTAGCTTTTCGGCGAAAATCGCCGTTTTTATCCCAAATATAGGACCTGTGTGATTCATGCAAATCCGTTAAAAAAATGTTTGGGGGGGGTGAGGGGGTCTGTGAAGCCCGAGCTCGCTGCCCGGAGAATTATCTGACAGACTACTCTCGTGAGTCACTAATGATTCTGAGCGATATTTCTGCTTGCATCTGGGCGGCATGATGTGCGCAGCCGCTGGTCGCTCCGCGGAAAAAAAACCTGTTTGTGTGGACTCGGCATGAATTTTGACACACTGTCTGTGACTCGCCAGTCGATCCATTAGTTTAGCTGCTACAGTTAGCATTAGCAACGTTAGCACTTTGCGTTATACTGTCTGTGGTGTGGACGCGCCGGCGTCAGTTTCTCTCGCTGTGTGTGTGTGTGTGTGTGTGTGTCTGTCTGTGTGCTCGTGTGTGTGCATGCATGCGTATGAGTAAATAAATAAAGCACGCGCGCGCGCGTGTGTGTGTGTGTGTGTGTGTGTGTGTGTGTGTGTGTGTGTGTGTGTGTGTGTGTGTGTGTGCGTGCGTGCGTGCGTGCGTGCCAGGGCTTATACTAAATGGATATATTAAAAACGAAAACATGCAGCTCAACTGTTGAATAAGGAGAGGATGTTACTCTACATGTCTTAAATTGACTAAGGCTAAAATAATGAAGTAAACTGACCCTGTTGACTAAACCATCCCAAAACATTTTATTTGTATTATAATTCATTATTTTGCCAGTGAATATAATTTTCTATTTTACATGATGTGAAGAGTGTAACTGTAAGGGATTTTGAGATGGGAGTGTGAGTGCTGGACCAGTTTCTTTCTTTAAATCACACCTGTGTGAAGTGACCCTTATCATCATACATCATCCATTCATTGTCATTTTTGTGACAATGAATGTGTAGGATTGTGTAGGACAAAAATAGCCGATATATGACAATTCATTCATTGTCAATGGCATTTAGGACACAAATCTACTGAATATAGGAGGGGCTAGTGCTCCTCGAGGGGCTAGTGCTCCTGTTGGAGTAAATTAATTGTTCTATGACTATCAGGACATGAATGTTAACATCTTGCTCAATACTGACTAGATTTGTACTGATTTAGTAAATAATCATCTGTCATTTTTGAGTGGTGCAGCCACTCAACCACACTATAGACAGCTACAGTATGTGTCCCTGTGTCTGTCCCTGGCTGGGTCCCTGTGTCCCTGGCGGTGTCCCTGTGTCCCTGTGTCACTGGGTCTGTTCCTGGCTGTGTGCCTGTGTCACTGGGTCTGTCCCTGGCTGTGTCACTGTGTCATTGGGTCTGTCCCTGGCTGTCCCTGTGTCACTAGGTCTGTCCCTGGCTGTCCCTGTGTCACTAGGTCTGTCCCTGGCTGTCCCTGTGTCACTGGGTCTGTCCCTGGCTGTCCCTGGCTGTGTCCCTGGCTGTGTCCCTGTGTCACTGGGTCTGTCCCTGGCTGTGTCCCTGGCTGTGTCCCTGTGTCACTGGGTCTGTCCCTGGCTGTCCCTGTGTCACTGGGTCTGTCCCTCGCTGTCCCTGTGTCACTGGGTCTGTCCCTGGCTGTGTCCCTGTGTCACTGGGTCTGTCCCTGGCTGTGTCCCTGGCTGTGTCCCTGGCTGTGTCCCTGTGTCACTGGGTCTGTCCCTGGCTGTCCCTGTGTCACTGGGTCTGTCCCTGGCTGTGTCCCTGTGTCACTGGGTCTGTCCCTGGCTGTCCCTGGCTGTGTCCCTGGCTGTGTCCCTGTGTCACTGGGTCTGTCCCTGGCTGTCCCTGTGTCACTGGGTCTGTCCCTGGCTGTCCCTGTGTCACTGGGTCTGTCCCTGGATGTGTCCCTGGCTGTGTCACTGGGTCTGTCCCTGGCTGTCCCTGTGTCACTGGGTCTGTCCCTGGCTGTCCCTGTGTCACTGGGTCTGTCCCTGGATGTGTCCCTGGCTGTGTCCCTGTGTCACTGGGTCTGTCCCTGGCTGTCCCTGTGTCACTGGGTCTGTCCCTGGCTGCCCCTGTGTCACTGGGTCTGTCCCTGGCTGTGTCCCTGGGTCCCTGGCTGTGTCCGAGCACGAAACATAGCGTTATAGCATTTGTTCACCACCAAGTGTCACTGTTGCACAGCCTAACACACAGACACACAGGCCGGGAGGAGGGCTAGTACAGTGTAGTATATACTGTCCCCCATGACACCCCCCCCCCCCCCCCCAAAGTGGGTTTAGTACCGATAAACGCTTAAAAGATTTGCGCCGCGGTTTTGCCCGCGGCACAGCGTTGGCCCCGCACACTGTCACCTTTTTCACCTTGGGCCTGTTTGCATGCCTGATTATTATTATATCATTATTCCTATACTAATCTTTGCTCTTGTCCTCTCTTCCCTGTAGATCATTCGACCAGCAAGTCGCCACTCAACTGGCTGGATGACGCTGCCCCCATGCCCTCCAGTAGCCTCTTCTCTCTGGCCTCCACCTCCTCTGCGCCCGCCCAGTCCTGTGCCCGTCTCCCTTGACAACGAGACAACTGACAACCTGTTACAGCACAATAGTCTTCCCCCCAGCCTGCCCCAAGATTTATCAGATGAAGATTTGGACACCGATCAGTCTTCTTTGGATGACAGAACGTCCAACTTTCGAGAGACAGGGAAGTGGTAGTAACACCCAAAACGCTTGGGTGTAGTAACACCCAAAACGCTGTCCTTAGAGCCTCTGTGATTATTCCTGCTGTCGGAAACAAGAGGGTATAAAATACAGCGCTAGGGTTAAACGTTTGCTCTGAAAGAATATATATTCAAAGATTTGAGCCACATTTTCAAGAATTTTATAAAATGGCATATATATATATATATACACACACACACAAGCTCATAGCTTTTCACAGCAGCACTATGAGCTTGTACATCTGCTATTTTTCAACAGCTAAAGTATAGCATAATGGATACAACACCAAAAGGGGTTAATACAGCAGAAACTCCATACCATTTGGATCAATGTGGATTTCGTCCAGGTTCTTCCCTTGGAGATCACCAACTCGTCCCTGCTCCATGGCAATCAGCACCTTGCTGATCCTCGCGAGCTGAAGGGTCTTCTCTGGTAACCTATAAAACTTGCTATGTACTCTGATGCTGTGTCCCATGAAATCAGCTAGCTGCCCCATCTCAGTTTCCCTAAGGTTCAGAACTGTGGACAGAGTTGCCAAATGTTTCCGCAGTTTGGTAGATGTAATTGCCTGTGGATTCTTGAGGCCACACAGATTGCTGTACTCTCGGAGAAGAGCACTCGAGCGATAGAAAGACATGGCGCCTGGTACGGCGAATAGATAGCGGTTATCGTCGAGGACGCCACATTCCTTTCTGCATTCACAGAGACAGACAAGTGATTCCAACATTGACGGACTTAGGAGAATGGGCACCATCCTGCCATTCTTTCCTCTAGTTTCAATTCTGGAGAAGTGACTGCACAGCTTTATCTCAAACTCAGAGAGAGCGTAGTTGATGTCCTCATGAGTGGATGATTTGTCTCTTGACAAGAATGATGTGAGCTGAACTTTGTTCGTCTTCCCTTGTCTGCGACGGTTGAAAAGCAGAACCAGAGCTTGAGTGACCTTGGACAGTTTCTTCCAGTTCTCCATCGACGACGTAGACTTGAGGTCCTCAATGTACTGGTGCTGCTTCTCCTGCAGGAAGTCGTGTAACTTTTTGACATCTTCTGTCAGAGGCAGGACCAGAGGGTTATTCAACTTTCCCTCCAACAGGGTCTCCTGACATTTATTGGAAATCTCCTCATTCCATTTTGCGTGGTAGATCCTTTGGAAGTTTTGTGCTTCTTCCGCTGCCTTTTTGTCACCTTGAATGAGAGCACGACTCTCCAGAAGCATAGCGATTTTCTTGAGGCTGAATCCAAGTTTCACTGGAAGACTGATAGATTTCTCTTTTCTCGTCTCTTTTTGTGCAGTGTGTTTCACTGCCTTCACTGTGAGCTCAAAGTTCTTTGGAAGGATGTACTCTTTGATACTCTTCAGTGGTGTGATGTCACTTCCATGAACAACAAGTCTCCCCAGCTCCCTCAACTTTTGCCGGATGTAGTCATATTTTGCGGGGTCGGATCCGTGCTTCTTGTAGAGGGACTTAGCCAACTCGAGAATACACCAGTCTTTTTTGGCTGCATCTGCGATTTGATCCTGTTTCATTCTACTCAAGACATCCCAGACATCAGTGGACACCCCATCGGGGATGGGTTCAGCAAACGCACACAACATTTGAACTCTCTTTTTTCCAGGTTGTCGCTTTACGTCTGGTTTGATAAATTTGCAGTTCTTCATGTGTCTCCACAGTGCAGATCTGGTCATCAACCCTTGGCAGTAGACACAATGCATGTACTCTTGGGCAGTCAAATCTTGTTTTGGCTGCTTGCTTGCGACCAGTGTCCCTGTGCCTGTTTTTAAGACTTCGATATTGTGTGCGAAGTTGCCTCTGTTTCGGAGTAGATCTATATGTAGTCGCCTTTCTTTTGAATTCTTCGGAAAGCTGAATGCCTTTACAACCTCAAACTCCTTGCGGTGAACAGTCTCCAAATGCCTTGACAATTTCAACATTGGCATCTCACAAAAGACACAGAAGTGACGTTTACTGTATTTCCGAGATCCATCGGCTTTTTTTCCGACAGCAGGAATAATCACAGAGGCTTTAAGGACAGCGTTTTGGGTGTTACTACACGCAAGCGTTTTGGGTGTTACTACCACTTCCCTGTCTCTCGAAAGTTGGACAGGTCTCTCTATGGTGTCACACTCTGTGGCCACATCCTCAAACCAATCACTATCACCGTCACATTAACTTTTATCGGCAGAGGGGGAGTACGTTCTGTCATCCAAATCCGAAAATGAAGAGGCCTATGCTGAGGAGGACGCGCTTGAGGGGGACGCCGCTCTTGAGGCCAGTCAGGACACATTTGAGGAGATTACGGAAGGTATGTGCTTTAATCATTACATCTCCACATCTTGTTGCACCTTTACAGCACCCCAACTCTATCTGCCTATCCTAAACTGTTTAAACTATAAACTGTTCCTGCCAGTTGTCTGGTTCTCACAGTCATTAGCTTGGAGGCAGCCAAACCTTTAACAACTGTCGCCATTTGTAATTGACACACAGATATTACAGGGAGAGACAGCAGACACGATCATCTCTAGCACATCTAGTTACATAATATTTGACTTGTCATTCTATAGTTGCTGACCTGAGTGGATCCGCGCAAGATGGGGAGACGGAGCCAACAGGAGGTAAGGATATTGGACAGGGTTTTACTTTTATTTTCCCTCAGCCAGGTCCTAGCGTACAAGTGGCTTTGTCGGTCAGTCTGTGGCATGTGTCATTTTGCACCAGAGTACCTTAGGAGAATCAACGCCTGTAGCTTTACCTAGCCTACCTGTGGCACTTAACAGAATGTTCTACTTGTCATTCCACAGTTGCTAAACGGAGTGGGTCGGCACCAGCAGGAGCCGGACAGAAGGAGCCAAAAAGAGGTAAGGATATTTTGAGTGGTGCAACAGCTTTGTGTCCCTGGGTCCCTGGCTGGGTCTGTCTGTCAAAGTACAAAATAGCGTTTGGTTGGGTTTTTTTTGTGATTAACTGGCGGGGGCTCGTTATCCCTGTTCAACATTACTTTGTTTCTTAAAGGCTAACATTTTGTCAGTTTGTTTAATGTTATATCCTGGAGGTTCTTTTCGTGCTCGTGTTAAACTATCCACTTTACAGCTGTCATATTTATCAATTTGAGAGGTACAACAGGTGCGTGTCCTCTGGTAGCTTCCTTAGCACTGGGTGCTCAGTTTTCCTACTGTACTAATTTTGGCAGCTATTAATCGGAACATTAATTACAAAATCAGTTGTTAAACACAGTAACATGACTAAAATGGCCAAATCCGGATCTATAGTCAGTGGTAGAAATAATTGTAGCTTTTAGGCTAAAACGATTACCTTATAATACACTAATCTGTTATTCATTTCTCTTTTAGCTCGGAAATGGGAACCAGAAGAGAAAGAAGCCGTGGAGAGGCACTTTAACAGTGTGAATGCAGCCGTAAAGTTTTCTACATCTTCTTCTTTAGGGATGTAATTTTGTTATGGACATAAAATTTTATAGCTTTCCAATCTCTCTTTGTAAGGGCTGGCTCTGATTCCAGACACCTGTCACAGTCACGTTTGCCTGGGACATTACAAGTCTGTATAGATTCCTTAACACTAGAAGGTCTGAGAGGTAATTTTGACCGTTTTTTAAATTATTTTTAAGTTGATTATCTTTGCCCATGAAGCTTTCAGAAGAGCATCATCATCCATCACCATTCTATCATCTCAGAAAATCTTGACATCTGAAAAAAAATCTAAATGTGAATTTAAGCACATGCAACTTTAGCTGATTTTATTTCAGACCTTCTAGTGTTAAAAAACATGATACCTGTGCTTGACCTCGTGAGGAGAGGAGAAGCCACTGACGGAGAGGTTGGGAGGAACACTACTGTGCTGTAACAGGTTGTCAGTTGTCTCGTATCATGTCAATATCATGGTCAGTATAATGTCAGTATCATTGACATTCATTGTATATATCATGTCTAGTAACATGTCAGTATCTTGTCAGCAGAATCATGTCAGTAGTATCTTGTCTAGTATCTTCTCAGTATCATGTCTAGTAGTATCTTCTCAGTATCTAGCTCCATTAAATTGGAACCCCTATATCTATGCTGCTACGCTTTAGCCTCAGTTTAATTGTTGCCTATGTGCCTGCGTTAAGTTTATGTCGCAGTCCGCTCCTCGGACTGTGAACTTTGACTGTCCTTATTTGATATTGGACTTCTGGATGTATTTCTGTCATTTCACTGATTTCAGTATGTTTTGTATGTATTTGCTCATGTGTTCCTGACTGTTGGTTTGTTTCTTTTTGTAGTATTTGTGCCTAGTGTTCCTGCCTTGTAATTTGTCAGTGTTTCCACCTGTGTCATTTTAGTCCCCCAGCCTATCCTAATGTTTATTGTATTTTGGTTCCACCTGTGACCTGTTATCCTGTGTGTATTTAAGTCCTGTGTTTGCATATTGTTCTTGTTGTTTCGTAGTTCCCTGTGGTGTGAGTTCCTGTATGGTTTCTGTGTTTTGTCATGCCTTCTTTGCCCTGTTTATGGAAGAACCTCAGTTTGATTAATAAATCCTTCTAAGTTTATTGCTCTGCCTACTGTCGCCTGCATTTGGGTCCTCATCCGCAATCTTTTTGACAAAGCTGCATCTTTCCTCAATGATTTAAGTAGATTTGAAATGTGTTTAAAGGTAGCAGATCTGTTTACATACGCAGTGCTAGTGGTCCATAGGGTGGTTGTAATCCATTCTCTAGCCTTCTATCACAACAGTACACACATCTTGGTGCTGTGTTCCCACATTGTTGTATTTCTTCCAGTAGGCATGCTCCAAGTGTAGCTGTTGTCTCACAACCTCAGCCTAATACCTTAAAATGTAACTATCTCCCTTGAATCACAGGGAAATCCATTTGGATTTGAGACCCAGGTTTGAATCCTTGAGTACAGGCCAGATCAATGACAGGTTATAGTGGGCTGGAAGCCAATCTTAGCCAATGAGGATGGAATATGACAAATCTGAAAGACCCGTTTTGTTTAGTGAATATAACCTGGATGGGCGGACAGGGTGCAAAACAGTCTCGGTCATGCATTCCGGCCTGGTGGAGACTATAAGGGAATACAATTTAGTACCATGTATTTACTATTTACCCAGCCACTTCATATTCAGAATAAGAATCAGAATAAGTGTCAAGTGTCAAAGGCACGTAAGTAAGTACCAATCACTTATTACCTTAGTAATTACATAAAGATGCCATTGAGCATTCAATCAGCTGCTCACATCACACGTGTGTATGACAGCCAGAGGACTAAAATAGCAAAAGCGAAGCATCGAGTATAATAACTTCCCATCTAGAGTTTGAATGGACAGGGAGACATCGAAGAGGAAGTATGAGTGGGGATGAATAAACATGTCAGAACAGGTCAGCTCCATATATGGAGATCTAAGGGTTTGAGGTCAGATGTAGAGTTGCTGGCCGGCATATATGCAGATCTAGTCTTCTCCATGTATGGCTATCCGAGGTCAGTGTCTTGATCTTCATGTTTTTCAAAATAGTAAAAAAAAGGAGTAAGGGGTTTAGCACAAGGACCTGATATGTGCAAATATGATTGAAATCCAAAATGTAGGTAGACAGTGGAGCTGGATTAACTTGGGAAGGTAGGGATTTCCGCCTATGAAAGGTTGCTGATTCACAATAGAACCAAATATTGGCACCCTTGTTGCTTTGTAGGCAGAGAGAACTGTTTGTTGTTTTTCTTTGGGTGCAGAGAATGGATTTGCAGAGTTATGTGTGCAGTTTCGGTTTGGTGTTTGTTCCATTTTTCAAGTTCTTGGTTGGCAAGGGGACCCCAGATATCGCAAACCATAGAGGGAGGTCTATGACAGTTGAATATCCATAACGTTGGTAACATCTGAAACTGTTATGGTGTACCCACAAAGATGTTAAGATCTGAAAGTGTGTTATGGTGTACCCACAAAGATGTTAAGATCTGATAGTGTGTTAAGGTGTCCCCACTATGGTGTACCCACAAAGATGTTAAGATCCGAAAGTGTGTTATGGTGTCCCCACAAAAATTAAGATCTGAAAGTGTGTTATGGTGTACCCACAAAGATGTTAAGATCTGAAAGTGTGTTATGGTGTCCCCACCAAGATGTTAAATTCTGAAAGTGTGTTATGGTGTCCCCACAAAAATAACAATATCTGACAAGTCCCCAAATGGGAGGACCCAGTCATGTCTGGGGGAAAAAGTATTGAATATTACTAATTTAATGTCAGATTCTTGTTCCTGATTTTTTTCTGATCAAGCCTGATTTTTTTCACAGGCGTACCATGTCTAGAAAGGGGTGTTCCCACATGGGAGGTTCTAGTCATACGTCCCCACTATGTAGCAACTGCGAGTGTGTGTGTGTGTGTGTGTGTGTGTGTGTGTGCGTGTGCGTGTGCGTGTGCATGTGCATGTGCGTGCGTGCGTCTGATGTGTCTTCCCACTGCTCTGTGTTCTCCATGTCTAAAATGTGCTGTGTCATGAACTTTCACGGAGCTCTCTCTTAATGAGTCTCATCCTGTGTTTTTGGTTTTTGGATATCGCTCTCTGTCTTAACAAATTAACTGCTCCTGACGGAACGTTCTGCCAGTTGGAATCCAACTGGCAACTGCCTCTGGCGTAACGTTCCGTCTGATAAGCTTTATTATTGATATCAAACCGGATCGCTGATTTACGTTATTTTATTTAATTTTTTGGCTTGGCCTTTCCTTCTTTAGCGATCCTAGACCGGATTGCGCAACCGCGCTGCCGTTCACCTCCCTTTATACAATTTACAATTTACAATTTAGGCATTTAGCAGACGCTCTTAATCCAGAGCGATTTACATTAAGCAAGAACAAAAAGCATGGGGAATACATCACATAAAAACATTTATCATGAAACATGCGTAAGCTAAGAAAGTAACAGTGGAATATCTATAATGAAACTATACATATAAGCTATACATCTATACTACTATACTATGATATACATTATGTACTATGACGTGCTATGACTACATACAATGCACTTATGCTGTTTACATAAAATGCTATAAGTCTGTATCAAATGCTATCTAAGTCTACAGAATTGCTATCTAAGGGGGTGGGGTATACAGGCTGACTAAAAAGCTGAATAACTCGAAATCTATGGAGCTCTCCATGGTTTGGATAAAACGTGCAATGTTCGTTCGGAGGTCTTTGCTGATTATCCGGTGATCTAGATGGGAACATTGGCGCTTTCTAGAGCAAGGATGGCTACATTTTAGCTCGCTAGCATTGGCGCTATTTATTTAGCATCTAAGATGGCCGCCCAAACAGGATGTGAATCCAGCGAGTGTTACACTACAAATGGCTCGGCAGTCTGTGGTTGGCTCTGCGTCCACCAGGTGGCAGCATATTGATTAATGAGTCTTATCCTGTGTTTTTGGTTTTATTAGGGTTAATCTGAAGCATCCAATCTTGAAGATTATGTGGCTTTGAATTTAGTTTAACCATCTGCCATCAGTTTTAATTGTGTGTGTGTGTGTGTGTGTGTGTGTGTGTGTGTGTGTGTGTGTGTGTGTGTGTGGGTCACACTCAATGGAAATTAAGAATTGAGCCTCCGTCTTAAGTATGAGTACTGAATGACCTACATCTGGTACCTAAACAGTGGGTACCTAAACAGTGGGTCGGGACCCATGTGTGTGACACGGACACAGTTTTATGGGTCCCTTTATTCATTGTTTCCTACATTTTGTTTTAATCATTATTTCTTCAAAACATGCATCTGATTTGTGTTGATCAATTTCAAAAGTAGAGATGAATAAATCATCACAGATGTAATTATTAGGGTAGGTACCCTCACAAAAAACATGCAGTAATCCTGGTCTCTAAACTGCCTCCCCCTGGCCTCCTTGATGGAGGGGAAAGGAACTGGTTGGAATAACGTGTTCCTTCCACGCGCTACGTCCAACCAGGGAAACTCCCCCCTGTCAGGTGTAAAGGAGCAACTTGGACACTCATGCATGAAGGAAGCATGAGTTGAAGTCCGTTGCTCTCCCCAGGTTGGCGGAGGGTGTGTAGAGCCCAGGATCACATTAGATAATTGACACAGGGGTGAAAAATGGGTTACAAAATCGTGGGATAAAAAAATGAATAAAAAATAAAGAGATGTAATCATACACAATATCATTCATTCTTCTAGTCATCATCACTTTCCTGTCATGACATTTTCTTTTCAATTATAATTAGGTTTTAATAGCATAAATTATCACAACCTTCTGCATTTGTTTGCAGCCGAAATACACATTATTTAATTATTTTACTTTCCATTTACAATATGTAAACCGGCAGTTAAATGTTAATAGCTTTCACACAAAACCTTCAATCACTTATAAGTCCCTTACGTCTGCAATAGCAAGTTTTATGACAACACCTTCAGTTGATTCCCTGCCTAAGTCGTGTGAAGCGAACGCGCCGCGTTAAAGAATACCTTTTATTGAGTGTTTTGTGCATTTCCTATTATCTCGGTCTAAGGAAGCTGCTTTGCTACTGAACCATAAACCTGCCATTGTTCATTTTATAGAGGGGGGGAGAATACATTTCTTCATTTTTTACCCGCCATCCCAGAGTGCAGCAACAGCATTTGTCATAAAACAGCACAAAGGTACTGCGCCGCCACGCATCAGAGCTGTTGAAGAGACGTACAAAACGAGGATGCCGCAGTGATTTGTTGTTTTACCCTGGAGTTCAGAGAGGAACAGTACAGTATAGGGAAAAGTATGTCATTGGAATACCAATCCAGGGTGAGGCATTAAATCCTCCGGCACAGATCTGCGCCACACCCGGCTCTGCCACACACACATGCATAAATGCAGCACACAGCTGGTATGTTCAGCAGAACATAACCCACATGTCGCACGCTCTGTCAGTCGGTAACGGCAACAACAACAATGACCTGTGTGTGCTACAGGTCAGGTTGGCGTCTGACGGTTGATGTTAGATAAGAGAGTCCCAAACTCAGCCAGCTGTCTCTTAGGGCCCCGTGGCCACCAGGGGGCCCCAAGCAAGAAATGCATGTACAGTATAAGTTGTTAATGATATGATATTGTGTTTAGGTAAAGTGGTGTATTAATAATAAAATTACATAGGTGTCTTCAGTGCACTACTTATGGACTGGTGAGGTTTGCCTGCCGGATCCGTTTGCATACACATTTAACAGGAATAGATGTCAACAATCAAACCTGCAAAAGACAGCAGACAACAAAATACATCTGGCAGCAGGGTAATGTGTTAATGACAGTAACATTTAATTTAATTGAACAAACTTATATTCAAAATGTAGTTGTGTTCAACGTAGGTTCAGGAGTAGAGACTACCTAAGTTTGACATTTTATTGAAGATGAAAGTGGAATGGGACGAGGAACCCAAGGTTAGGGTGAGGCTCAGGGTGGGGTGAAGTCTCTGGAGCTGGCGGACATCTTTGCTCTACTCCGGGAGCACTCGGTTGTCTCTGCTCCGTCATTATCCCCGCTGGATTCCTAGAGTTCTCCTTTTGTTTCTTCCTCGAAGAGGGCGGTCACGTTTTATCCTCTCTCTCTCCTCCTATCTGTATTCCTGCTTGCCTCTGCTCGTGTGTCTCTCTACACCGTCTCTCTCGTCCTAAATCTCTCGCCAATATGGATTTAATTAGCTGGTCCTTGAGCGCATTTGACAAGATTTTTTCAGAAAGGCATGCCGGAGCTGGCGAGTCTGAATGCCCGGCGGGGACGTTCGCTGCTGGATATGTTAAAGACCCGTTCTACGAAAAGTGGGGGATCTTATGCCTAAGTATACTCAGCGTGGAAGATGTAGAAGACATCTACATCATTGGATTTTTGGTGACAAGCCTAGCCATATTGGGCCTTGGACTGGGTCTGATCTACCGGAAGATTTCGAAAGGAGCGGATAAGGGCGCTCCAAACCTGGCCTCTGTGGCAAACGACCTGTGCAGAGTTGTGGGAACTCAGACTACGGCCCTAGTGGAGCTCAATCGGAAGCTGGACACTCAGTCTGCGGCATTTATTGAGCTTAATCAGAAGCTGGATACCACCTTCGTTAGACTTTCTGAAAGACTCATTGCCCTAGACCGGAAAATGGATATCACCCTGGAGCGTTTGACCACACTGCAAGGTATTTTGCTGAGGGCTCAACTGAGAGGGGAAGAAGATGAGTAAAAGTTTCGTCTCCTCGCTAAAAAATCCTGATCAACGGGCCATTAAACCGGCTTCCCTTACAGATGGAATAGACAGTTGAGAGAAACCACGCGCACCCGCTCCCCTGCCCCCCCCCCGCACGGGCCCACCACACAGCCAACTGAGGGTGTTTTTGGACTGAGAACCAAGGCCGCAGTCTGCACAGCTAGCTGTGTTTACCTCCCACTATCTGGACTTTGAGACGATGTGACCCTGGGACACAGATCCGGGAGCCACTCAGGATACACGCAAACATAAACAATGATCTAACAAGACATTTCACACACATCCCGCACCACATACCGCCTTCTCCCTATCCACCCCCAACCCGCACCTCACCCCGCGCCCCCCCCCCCGCACCTGCTGCCCGGTTGTGAGAATTTTTTTTTTCCTGTTTTCAGACAGTGCTTCTTGTGGTGTGATGACCATGAAGCGTTTGTGAAATGTGATGACCATGAAGCCTTGTGTGAACAACAGTGTGTTTTTGTCCTCTGACCTTAAACCCAACCCCCACCCCACCCAAGTTTCCGTGCCTTCACAATGCAACTGTGTGTGATATGATGTCCTCATCCCCCCCCCCCCTCCCTATCTGTCAATACCCCTCACCCACTCGAT
This sequence comes from Protomyctophum bolini, assembly GCF_963924005.1. Lineage (NCBI taxonomy): Eukaryota > Metazoa > Chordata > Actinopteri > Myctophiformes > Myctophidae > Protomyctophum > Protomyctophum bolini. The sequence continues at coordinate 50,354,713 of NC_137863.1, forward strand.
GCTCCCCCCCCCCCCCCCCACCCTATTCTTCCTTATTCTTTTCTGATGCAAGAAAGCTGAGGGCAGCGCCGAAATATGGCTGCAGCTGTGTAGCTCTGATTGTTGTCTCTATCCCCGTAACTGCAATGAGTACCTGCACAACCAGAATTTCACCCATGTTACTTGTAATGTGTTGTGACAATAAAGTCTGATTGATTGATTGATTGATTGATAGAGAAATAGAGACAGAAGGAAGAAGAGCGAGAATCGAGGAGGAAGGAGGAGGTTGAGGTGGAGGAGGACGACCAATTTGAAAGCAAAATAGCCAATCTACAAGTACTCACGACCCATGTTTGGTCTGTTGTGAAGCAGAACAAACAATATGGAAAATATTTGAATATAAATTCAAAATGCAAACTGCATTTAAAGTGTATACACTTTAGATGCAGTTTGTATTTACGGTATTTTGTGTGTGTGTGTGTGTGTGTGTGTGTGTCGAACTCATATGCAGGGAATTTGTTCAGAGATGAGATCCCATTGGTTTCAAGATATTACAGAACCGCGAGCAGGTGCATGTCCGAGAGGAGATCCAATTTTTTGTTTAAAGAAATAATCCGGAAATCCCAATAATTATAATTTCTCTACAGTTCTACAGTAGAGGGCAGTGATAGGGTACATCATAAATGGTGCATTCATACAGCACCTTGCTCTTGCTCAAAGCACTTCACAATCAAACCATGCACAGCACCGACCTGCTCATCAGGAGCAATATAGGGAAGTAGAGGCAAATCGACCATTGACAAAGCTTCTAGGAAAATCTTTGAATGCAGATGTGTCACAAAGACTAAATTGTTTTGGGAGCGTTTTACTCATTGCTGGCTGTCTGAATACAACAATAAATAAATAATAATAATTCAAATTTTTACATATTATTATTGCTTATAGCAGCTTTAATTTTTTGCATTCATTCTACTTTTTAGTTGTTCATTTACTGTGCATTTACAACACATAACTAATTCAATTCAATTCAATTCAATTTTATTAAAGTGTCAAATCTCAACAAGTTGTCTCAAGACACTTTACAACCAACAAAGATCCACCCAGAGCAAGCAATATTGCGACAATGGTAACAAAAAACTCCCCTTTAGGCAGAACCCGACTCTAGGGTGGGCGGCCATCTGCATCGACCGTGTCGGGGGAGAGGAGGGGGGGGGGGGGGGGGGGGGTAGAGGGGGAATAGGAAGAAAGAATAGAAGAGAGATAGACAGGGTGGGCTCCGTGGAGGGTCCACATCTGGTCCATGTCGTGGAGGCCTGGTCCACGGTCACACTTCTGATGGGCTCCATGAAGAGGCCTGGTCCACGGTCACACTCGGTGGTCAATTGGGGGTTAATATTAGAGGTCCACGGAACTGCGACGTGGAGGACGAAAAGAGGGATTCCCCGGATGTTGGGTTAGTGGCAGGCCTTACTGGAGCCTATATAGTGTATATTACAAGCAAGCACTGCTGGGAGACAAACCCACACAAACAATGTACGACCATGGTGTTTAGCAGACACACAACACAGGTGCAGGTTTTGGCAGGAGGTTCCCCTTACTCAGTTCCCACCCTTATGACTTTGAGTACTGGAGACAAGTCTAGCCATCGGCTTTGTCGTAGAGAAAGGTTTTCAACCTAGTCTTGAATGTGCAGAGCGTGTCAGCCCCACGGACCGAAGCCGGGAGAAGGTTCCACAGCTGGGGTGCCTGGGACCTAAACGCCCTGCCTCCTATTGTAACTTTTGATATTGTTGGGACAGGGACAGTAAGCATTTTTGCATACTGTAAACACACTGGTATTCTATTTGGTTTGTAGGGATCGATGAGTTATTTGAGATATTGTGGTGCCTGACCATTGAGAGCTTTGTAGGTGAGGAGAATAATTTTGAACTCTATTCTGTATTTAACCGGGAGCCAGTGTAGAGAGGCCAGTGAAGGAGTGATATGGTCTCTTCTTCTGGTACCTGTCAGCACACAGCATTTTGAACTAGCTGTAGGCTTTTCAGAGACTTAGGCCTCTTTTAGACGGCGACCATCTCCATATAACACGTCAAAGTCCCGTTGCGTTCTAATTTTTTTGGACCATTTACATGAGAACACACACTTGAATGAAAACGCTACAAAGTGCATGCATATATATGCCAGGTCGCTAGGTGGTGCGTGTCCTTGTGGGGTCCGTGTGACGCAGTGCATATATAAACCATAGACATAAGTCACGCATGCGTAGAACTACTTCCGTTCTTCTTCTACACAGAAAGTAAACAAACGTCGCGTCCTCATCACTAGCATGGTTGTTGTTGTTCGTTTCCCCTAGCAACTGACGCATGCCTATGACACCATGTACAAACGTAGGACACGGGGCGAGCCGACCAGAGCTGACGTAAGCCATGATGTCACAAGTTTTGCGTATCCACCTTTTTGCCTGTTTATATGGAGACCATAGGAAATGGCATTCTAAAAGATTTCCACTCTGGGAGGTGGTTTCACTTCGTTGCGTTTTCACCTCCTGTGAACACGATTCTCGTCTAAATGACAGCAGCAAACGATACTTTATTTTGCCGTTTTTTATGAACACCATCCTCATGTAAAGAGCACCTTACTTGGGAAGCCTGATAATAGCGAGTTGCAGTAGTCCAGCCTTGAGGTAACAAATGCTTTTTCTGCGTCATTTTTGGACAGGATGTGCCTAACCTTTGCAATATTACGCAGGCATTCTTTGAGATTTGTTTGATGTGCGATTTGAAGGACACATCTTGATCAAAGGTAACTCCCAGATTCTTTACAGTGGCCTTGGAGGCCAAGGTAATGCCATCTAGGGAAAAGTTCTCGTCGGCTAGCATGTCTCTTAGGGGCTTATGGCCGATCACGATAACTTCCGTTTTGTCAGAGTTGAGGAGTAGGTAATTACGGGTCATCCAACTCTTTATGTCTTTAAGACATGCTTGAAGTTTGACTAGTTGGTCCGTTTCGTTCGGTTTCATCGATAGATATAGTTGAGTGTCGTCCGCGTAGCAATGGAAAAATTTATAGAGTGTTCCCTGATGATGTTACCCAGAGGGAGCATATAGGGAGAAAAGTATTGGTAATTGAATGATGTGAAGGTCTGGATATGAGGTAGATTTTTTTTTTCTCATTATGAATATTTCCTGGGTGTTGGTGAGCTGTCTCGCTGCCTAAGCAGGTCATTAGATGATTTTACAGCATTTTATGAGCAAGGGACTGAGTACAAGGATGTGGTCTATAAAATGTTCTGTAAAATTGTGTGGTCTGCATATAAAAAAGATGAAGATAAACAGTGGTGGAAAGTAACTAAGTACATTTACTTAAGCACTGTACACTGCACAATTTGAGTTATTTGTACTTTATACTTGAGTATTTCCAAGTTTCCTAAACTTTTACTTCTACTCCACTACACCTCGGAGGCAAATATTGTACTTTTACTCCACTACATTTATTTGAAAACTTTAGTTACTTTTAGTATTACAAAACATACATTAAACCTATATACATTTAGGCTATTTTCAAAATATTTGTATATATTTGAAAACTTGAAATGGAACATTCTGCATAGTGAGTGCTTTCTACTTTTGGTACTTCATGTACATTTGGATGCCAATACTTTTGTACTTTTACTAGTACATTTGAATGCTGGACTTTTTCTTGTAACGGAGTACTTCTACATTGCAGTATTGATACTTTTGGTAAACAATTGAGTACTTTTGTCACCACTATGTATGAATAATGGTTCCAATTCAACATGTTACTTTACGTTTCTTTTTTCTCTCATATTGCTGCTTCGGTCACTGCCATAATGTTAGTTCATTGTGGAGTGAGGAGAGTCGCTCATTATTGTTTCTCAGCTGGTATCAGGGTATTGTTGTGTAATGGATCATATGGTTGCTTTGGGGCACGGTGGCACAGTCGGTAGTGCTCACAGCAAGATGGTCCTGGGTTCGATTCCCGCTGGGGATGCTGTGGGCACTGGCGGCATGTTCTCTCCTCTGTGTCATCAGTGCCCATACCTGAGGGTATGGGAATAGGTTGGCGAAAGGGCCTTTCTGTGTGGAGTTTGCATGTTCTCCCCGTGTCCCCTAGGCCTAGGGTAGGTACCCTCACAAAAAACATGCAATAATCCTGGTCTCTAAACCTCTTTGCCTCCCCCTGGCCAGCCGCGTCGCCTGATGGAGGGGAAAGGAACTGGTCGGAATAACGTGTTCCTTCCACGCGCTACGTCCGGCCGGGGAAAAAACCTACCTCTCAGGTGAAAAGAAGCAGCTTGGACTTCTCATGTATAGAAAGGAAGCTTGAGGTCAGTCCGTTGAGGAAGTGTAACGCCCAGGATTACATTAGATAATTGACAATGGGTGAAAAAATGGGTTACAAAATCGTAAAAAAAAAAAAATATATATATATGTATCGTTGCTTTGGGAGCAGTACGTAGGCAAACATTTAAATAGCCATAATTAAATATATTTACTAGCAGAGAATGCAATTATGAGCCAAATGGGGAGGCTGTTATTTGTTTGACGTTGTGTATTTACTGTATATGTAGGCTAATAAAAGCACATACAGTAACAATGTGCATAAGTTATTCTAGGGTAGCCTATGACTGTATTGTTACGTGAGATTCAGACCACTGGATTGTTGTACTCCTGGGTTTCTTCATGAATAATATAATAGGCAACTAATTCAATATAATATTATCCGACTGACCTTTGTGGAAAGAAAAGTTGCAGTACTGTAAATAAATGAGTTTATATGGGTATTAGAAAATTGATTAACTGAAACATTGCAAAGAGTTGACATGACAGGACAATTCATTTTGTTTATACATGCAGCACACCTATACATCTTGATTTACTGAATGTTTTTTACTTTACTTAAACACAGCTTAGAAGACATTGCATTGCAATGAAAGAGCATCTGACAGAGAATGGTCAAAGTGTATCATTCACACAGACAAATAATGGTTCTTAATAGGCAACCATTCACCAAAAATAGTAGATCTACAAGCTCATAACGCGTCACAACATAGACCCGCTATTTTCAATGAAGAGATTTTGTGTGGAGGGGGAAAAAGGATACAGATACATAATATAGACCCCTGGGAGACACCTATTGATGATGTTTAACCATTCAAATAAATTGTTATTTAAAGAACCTTGAAACAAAAATGGTTCTTGTAGCTATGGCATCACTCTGAAGAACCAGTTTCGGTTTCTGTGTGTTGTTGAGCCCAAGCCTAGTTCTCCAAACATTTTGGCATTCCCTCAGTACCGCGGGGCACTGCAGCAATCTGATTTGATACAGTGATTCTGATATAACAGTTTCAGATGGCCTAACCCAATAAGCTCAATAAAAAACAAAAGTCCAATATGATGCTGTTGTGTGTTCAAACCCTGTTACCCATCTCCAGAGATCCTGTGTGCAGATGGAAGGAGGCGTGAGACACGAGTGTATCAAGTGCACATTTATCATTACTGCTTTGTGCGTGCGTGCGTGCGTGTGCGTGCGTGCGTGCGTGCGTGCGTGTGTGTGTGAGACATATCCGTGTAAATGTGTTGTTTGTTTGCTCTTTCTTGTGTCTGGCGTGTGAGTATGTGTAAGCTTGAGATTGCACCGTGCGTCAGTCTAATCATTCCATATTACTGTAGCTACAGTATGGCAGCTGGCAGGCAGGCAGACAGACATATTAGCTACGGTTGGCAGGCAGGCAGGCAGACTGCACACTAAATCCTGCCCCCGTTGCTCCTATTGATCGCCAGGGCCTTTAAGGAGGCCTTTAAGGAGGCCTTTAAACAGGCAGCTACTTTGTTTTTTGCATCTGTAAACACCGCGCAGTGGGTGTAGACGTTGGCTGTTGTGGCAGACACTGACGGTGACGGACTATATATTCCACACAGCCGTGCAGACACGGGCGGTGCATATTGATGGTGTATACTAGTATAGCATTGCTTTACGTGTCGGCTGCACCGCTGCTGCTGCTGTCGCTGCTTCACAGTGGATAGAACTTTGTTTAGGGGGAAATAGCTCAGGGAAAAGATGCAGAATTTTAAGGCAATGTGAGTGCAAACAGTTGGTGATGCAGTCGGTATAGCACTGTCGTCTCACCGCTCGAAGGTCCCGGGTCGATGGAGGGTAGGTACCCTCACAGAACTGCCTCCCCCTGTTCAGCTGGGGCACTTGATGGAGGGGAAGGGAACTGGTTGGAATAACGTGTTCCTTCCACGCGCTACGTCCTACAGGGGAAACTCCCCGCTGTCAGGTGATAAGAAGCGGCCTGCTCACTCATCATGCATCGAAGGAAGCATGAGTGTAGCATGAGCATAAGCTTTGTTCGGAGCTCTCCCCAGCTTGACGGTGGGAGAGTAGCGCCCAGGGTTACAGTTTAGACAATTGGCACCGGGTGAAAAAATGGGTTACAAACATTGTGGGATAAAAATGTAAAGTTAACAGTTACCAAAAACCTTGTTGAGGTTCCTTGTTATGTTTAATTATAAAACCAACCTTCATGGAAAGACAGACTAGGTTAACCAAGAACTGAAGCTGGGAGCTGTTGTACAGTCATACATTCCAGCTAATAGGTTCCCATAAGCCCTCTTGCTCGCTGCTGTTTCAAAAGACATCCTAACATCCTTTCGAAAGAGAGAGAGAGAGAGAGACAAAGACATGAAACATGTCATCGTCTCGGTTACAATAGTGAAGTAAGCCTCTGTTTCTAAACCAGTGGTCCATTAAAATATCTAGATCCGGGGCCGGACCTACCATATGGGCACTCTGGGCACGGCACCAGGGGGCCCTAAAATATAAAAAAATAAGCATTTTTTCCCTTTTTTTAGCTCCACAGAAATGTCCCCCACTCTGAATGACATAAATGGTGTTTAAAATTACATTTTCTGTGTGAGGTCAGGTGGAGATAAATATGTGGAATAAAATACGTGAGTCCGCCATCCAGCATTGCTTTGTTTCCATTCTGCACGCATAGCGCGTCAGCTAGCTGTACAAAAAAAGGTAAAAACACTGAAATACACTGGCACTGGTGGCTTCTCTCACCCAAATAATGTGTTTGTTACTGGGGTAGGCTGCCGGGAATAGGCTAATATTACAGCATAAAACCGCCCCAAAATGCCCCAAAACAGCCAAAATGTTGCGCGCAACGCACACAGGTTCGCACATGCATGTGCAAGTAGGCCCTTCGAGCTTCAGAGCTGTTAATCTGGCCCTGTCTAGATCTATAAGTTCACACTGTGTCACATCATGATGCATTGTGAGCTTGTAGATCGGCTACAGTGTGAACCTGTTTTGTGATCATTGATGTTATTCATGAATTTAAAACGTATATAAAATAGAAATGAAACAGAAATAGGTATAGCCTATGTGTTATGCCTTCTTCTTATACTAAATATATAGTTGTAGGGCAGTGGGCTGGTACAGCATGTTGTAAATAATATGCTACTGTAGTGGTCCAGAGCTCACAGAAGGTTGAGAACCACTGAACTAAGCCACAGGATCCTGGAGGAAGCGACGAGACTTTTAATGAACAAGACCTTCATTGATCTGTGGACAAAACAGTTGTTAATGATGTGTGGGCAGGCATTTAATTGAGGGGGTGAAACAAGGTCCCTGCTTAATGCATAGTCAAGAATGAGGGGAATCTGATTGAGTTCCGTGCCGACGGGGTGAAGGCTGAGATACAAATGATGCCTCCCCCCGGATCCGTCATCCCTCCCTCCCTCTCTCTCTCTCTCTCTCTCTCTCTCTCTCTCTCTCTCTCTCTCTCTCTCTCTCCCTCTGTCTGTCTCTAGCTCAATCTGTCTTTCCCTCTCCTGTACCCTTTCGTGCCACCTTCCCTCCTCCTACTTTCAGTTTCTATACTGACTCCCCTCTGTTGTTTTATTTCCTCTGTTGTTTTATTTCTTAATTAGAAGGAAACCCAGGCTCAACGCTTGCCTCATTTGCCTTGACTCTGCTGGCTCTGTCCTACACAGCTGTTCAGCAACAACAGACAACAAATGACATAATTGACTAATAGTGTCAAATAATTGTCTTGTGTGCGTGTGTGTGTGTGTGTGTGCGTGTGTGTGTGTGTGTGTGTGTGTGTGTGTGTGTGTGTGTGTGCCCGTGCATGTGCATGTGCATGTGTGTGTGCATGTTCAGAATTTGAGCAGACATCACCCCTTCCGCTCTGAAGCATGTGTGCAAACTGTGAAACGGTCCGAAGAACTACAAGTTACTGCAACAGTAAATGGGCGAGGAACCGGAAATAAGTATTTTATATTAAAACAGAGCGCTGCCATGGTGTTTATGTTGAATCTTGGTCGTGTAATGTCCTGTACTGCATGTTGGAATGGACGAGAAAACGCTCGTCCAACGCTACTCGCTGAGCGCGTACCATATTTGTTTTGTATCCAGCAACATCGACGCGAGAGGCCGTTGAGAATTCATACCGTTGTTAAAGGACAACTTCAGTTTTTTTTCAACCGAGGTTCATGTTTTAGGTTGTTATTAGAGAAAGAAAACAATGTGGGTAATTTTAGCCCCCATAAATGTACATCTGGCTCCGTGGTTCCTTTTTTTTTTCATTCACGGATGTCGCGGATAATTCGTCCCTTCCTAAATATGAATATTGGGAAACAATGAGAAAGATATCAGCTAGTAATGGGGCTTATAAGTCTTAAAAATGACCATCAGTAAGCAATAGTAATGGAGTCGGTCAGGTGATAAATAGACCTGTGTCTTCTTCTCTTCCTGGTGGCATTCTATACTTTATATAAACTATTATGTTTTGACCTTATGTAAATTTAGGGGGTATATCTGTACTAATGAGTCTAGATTTACATTGTCGTTGATATTATCATGGCAACAACAACATATTTAATCAACACTGGAAACTGAGCTGGAAACTGCGGATCTGAGGCGAATTGTCCATGATCTGCTTACGTATTTTCAAGTAAATTAGATAAAACAAAGTAGTAGATCAAACAATGTTACACTCTTGAAGGAGCACTGCATATTTTGTTAAAACAAATTGTTTGTTACAAAGTTAAAGCTCTAATATTCTGGGCAATCATTGTTACACAGTGACAAGACTTTTTGTCCTTTATTAAATCACTTCCAATTGTACAATTGAGCTCTCTCTCCTGATAGGATGGTGTTCATCCTGTAAACATGTATGAGCTCTCTCTCCTAATAGGATTAAATTGATATCCTGTATGTATTTTCTGTTTAGCTGGAGAGACGGGGAGCCGTGTTAATTTTGATTATATTCTGACTTAGTCTTAGTCTCTTGAATAACACACCATTTTGTTTCAGTCCTATATTTTAGTCATCTGAAATTGTATATTTGTAGTCTATCTTAGTCGAATAAACTATTAACAAATAAACTACTAACAAAATCTTACTATTTTTGTATTTTACTCAATGGTCTTAAGTCAATTAAAAAAAAATAACACTGGCGGGGAGACCCCTGTTACTGAACAAACACTATAGCAATGATTGCTATGAGAATATGGAGCTATTTACCATTTGTTTTGACAGCACATTTACTGCACCTTTAGTGAATGAATGGGAGCCGAGCTGTGACTTTGATACATGTGAAGGTCTTTTGATCCATGAAGGGAGGATCATGGACAGATTACATTGGATATTATTATTGTTTGTGACCTGACTGCACTATGATGTACTGTATGGGAGAACACCCGTAGAAGCATGAGTTCAAGTCCGTTGCTCTCCCCTTGTCCCCCATATATGGGGACTAGGTTGGTGGAGGGTGTGTAGAGCCCAGGATCACATTAGATGATTGACACAGGGGTGAAAAATGGGTTTCAAAATCGTGGGATAAAAAATATATATTAAAAAAATAACACACGTACGCACGCACACACAGATACTTGGACGCACGCAGCCACGCACGCAGACAGCGTCACCTTTAAAAGACAATCCGTGGTTATTGAAACGCTAATCCAAATCTTCTCTCCATCATACAAATAGTGTAACCTCCACAGGCAGGCACGCACGCACACTAACACGCACGCACGCACGCACGCACGCACACACACACACACACACACACACACACACACACACACACACACACACACACACACACACACACACAAACAAACGAGTCAAAGAGAGGCTTTTGGAGAGATGAATGACGGTGTTCAACTTAAGAACTACACAAGGTGAAAGCCTTCCAGGGGATCAGTTGAGTATGAGTGCATGAGCTCAGATTCTCATTAAAAGCAGCTTATTTACAGCTACCTTTTTACCACCTGTCTTTCACACTGGCGGCAATTACCATACATATCATTCAAGTGGCTTTTGTACAGTAATTCCTGTTTTGTGTCCCCGGAGGATTGTTTAGGAGCTGTTGGCTGCTGAATGAAATGGTTATGAATGGATATACAGTCAAATCCTGAGTGTTAATTTGGGTAATTCAGTCTAAATGCACCCGTAAGGTTGTTAGAGGCCCGCGGTGGACAGAGCCCCAGTTCCCACGTGGACCACCGGGCCGCCAAAAGGCACGTTTTTCCAGGGTTGGAAATCTTAGATTTTCGGGCGATACCTCCGGCGGAAAGGTGGGTCGTGTGGTGGTGCCGTGCCTGGGTCTGTTTTTGTCGATCCCCGGGATAACTTCGGCTGAAACACTGAGGTGTTGTCAGAGAGAAATGTGTTTTTATGTGTTTTTAAATGTGGGTTCTTCCCCCAGTCACAAAGCCCCTTGTGTCTATAAGCCCGGGCAGAATTTCAGGTTTACATCCTGTACTGTCCGGACCACCAGGGCTCACCTCCAAATGAGCTAGAAATTCACATAATTTCAATAAATCTAACTATAATTCACTCAATGTCTGAATGAATGTCTGTCTGTCTGAATGAATGTCTGAAACACTGTCGTAGCTCCGCACTGCCTGCACCAATCGCTCCGACTTTTCACACAGGCATTGACCATAATATTACGGAGGTCTTAACCTTTAGTTTTTTTTCAACTAAGGCTCATGATTTAGGTTGTTAGTTGAGAAAGTAAAGGATGAGTGTTAATTTTTCTTCATTTGCTGCTTTCTTTCGTTTTAGGGATTTTAGCGTTTTCTGACAGGGGGGCGGGGCCATACTAGACCCCAGGAAATTACATCTTGCCACTAAGGATCACAGGATCTACTGAATGTGAAGAAGGCCTACTGGGGGGAAGCCACACTGTGTGTCATAGGCTCAATATGTCAGTTTGACACATTCAGTAGATCTCGTGATCTTTTGTTGTCAGATGTAATTTCTTGGAGTTTAGTAGGACTAGAGTAAATAATAAAAAAATAAATCGCTATAAATTTTTGTAAAAAAAGCCCCATGCTCGAATGCCCCCCCTGTCAAAAACCGCTAAAATCCCTAAAACGAAAGAAAGCAGCAAATGAAGAAAAATTAACACTCATCTTTTACTTTCTTTAATAACATCCTAATACATGAACCTTGGTTGAAAAAAACTAAAGTTGCCCTTTTTTTCAATTTAACAAATTATTAATTTATTTATTAGTGAATTAAAAATTCCCTTCGACTTACATGGGAAAATGCGAAAACTCACATCAAGTCTTTTTCTCTCAGAAACCGCCGGAGCTACAGTTATAACACTTGGAGGGGAGATTCATAATAATTATTACAATTAATTAAGAGGGGCACGGTGGTCGGCAGTGCTGTCGCCTCACAGCTAGAAGGTCCTGGGTTCGATTCCTGCTGGGGACGCTGTGGGCACTGGGTCGTGTTCTCTCCTCCGTGTCATCAGTGCCCATACCCGAGGCTGGGTTGGCGAAAGGGCCTTTCTGTGTGGAGTTGCATGTTCTCCCCGTGTCCCCTAGGGTAGGTAGGTACTAGGTACCCTCACAAAAAACATGCAGTAATCCTGACACTGGCAGTAATCCTGGTCTCTAAACTACCTCCCCCTGGTCAGCCGGGGTGCCTGATGGAGGAGAAAGGAACTGGTCGGAAAAATGTGTTCCTTCCACACGCTATGTCCGGCCAGGAAAACTCCCCCCTGCCAGGTGAAAAGAAGCAGCATGGACTCCTCCTGCATAGAAGGAAGAGTGAGGTCAGATCAACATATGGAATGTCAGAACAGGTCAGCTCCATATATGGAGATCTAAGGGTGGCAGCGGTGGCAGTGTCTTGAGTGTACAGGGTTTGTGTACACATTTGAAACTGAGCGGCCTGAACAAATCTTTTCACGGATGTGCCCGCTGACCGCGTTAAGTTTGTTCATCAAAAAATAACCGGTTCATTTGATTCGTTCGTTCATGACCGACAGAACACTAGCATTGTTCAGGGCATGTCATAAGAGGTGCACGTTAAAATAGTTGATCTACAAGCTCACAATGTGTCACAACATGACACATTCCATTAGGTAATTTAGTAAGTATTTGGGCATATAAGGCTAGGATGGAAAGGTTTAATTTAAATTAGGTGGATAAGTAACAACACTTTGTACGGGAAGAACACTCAAAGATTGTTGACACTTCCACAGCATGCTTAATACAGTAATTATACATTTTTTTATCTTCCTTGTATCTAGATTAATTTCCGGAAATGTGATTTTCATTGTACTGAATGTTTAATTATTATGGTGAGGTGATTATGACAAACTTTGTTTGTTCTGTTGATTATCATCTTGTTACACAATGATGTAATTCCATTTGCACTTGTGTAATATATTTTATTACACGCACAGACAGCCCTGGTTAGCTGTCTTTTAAATTGACTTACACTATGCAGTAAAATAGACATAGACACGTGACCCTATTGGTGTGTATGTGACTAATTGGACCGCAGTCTCACAGTCGGCAAGTTGCCACTGAAAAGATGGTAGATTAATTGTGCGAATCCAAATCAGTATCAGCAATCATGTCGGCGAGAACATTACGAGGGAAGTGTCAAGCGTGAGATAATGGAAAAGAATACCACATTATTAAGAGGATGAGGATGTCTTATTAGTATTTAGAAGTTATATTGTTGTCAATAAAAGCTGCTATAACCAATAATATGTACACATTTTAATTACCTTTTTATTTTTTATTTTTTGGGTATTCAATTTCAGACAGCCAGCAATGGGTAGAACGTTCCCAAAAAATGTAGTCTTTGTGACACATCTAGGGGCCGCAATCTGCATTCAAAGATGTTCATAGAAGCTTTGTCATTGGTCGAAAAATCAGGAAGCAGACAGGAAAATCGACCAATGACAAAGCTTCTAGGAAAATGTTTGAATGCAGATTGCGGCCCCTAGATGTGTCACAGAGACTATTTTTTGGGGGTAATTTCAAAAAATTAAAAGTCATTAAAATGTTGACATATTATTGCTAATTATTGCTTTAATGAAGACCTGATTCCTATATGATGAAACGTAACGCAACCGCTAACCCATTACGAGCTGGGACGCATCTGTGTTTAACCACTTTTTTTTATTAAACATTATTTTCAACTTTAGCTACATAGATCTACTAAATGCATGAAAACGTGTGCAACTCGTACCTTTGCTTCTGGGAAGAGCCTGGAACAGCATCTTTTCAGATGGTGGTCGGCGGCCAATTACAGAACTTTTTTGGGGTCCTTAACATGCAATAGTTTGAGAACCACTGATATAGAAACATAGATTTTTCAGAAAACTGTCACGATTTAGAATACATTTAGGTCTCAATGGGCTAAAGCTCAGTGTGCCTATAGCAAAAAAACATTTGTATATTCAAAAGACTAATTCATTTAAAACCCTCAGATGAACTGCATCCCTTTTTAAATAATGCAAACTGGTCCTCCAAAATGTTTAGCTAGTGCTGCATGGGGTCTGGTAGAACATTCCCTCACTGAAACCATTGCATGGGCTGGCTGTTTAATATCCCAGTGTTGCACAGAGAGCCATTACTGTCACAGTAACCCAACAGGGTGTCATTATTTGGCGAGCAGCAGAGGCTGTTTGTTTTCATGAGTTAGTTCAGCCCCAGAGCTGTGCATGTGCACCTGTTCGTGCGTGCGTCTGGTGTGTGTGTGCGTGTGTGTGTGTGTGTGTGCACATGCATGTGTGTGTCTCATGACTTGTACTGCATATCCGTGCATGTTTGTGTGTGTGTGTGTGTGTGTGTGTGTGTGTGTGTGTGTGTGTGTGTGTGTGTGTGTACACAATACATGCACCCACATGATAATGTGTGTGTGTGTGTGTGTGTGTGTGTGTGTGTGTGTGTGTGTGTGTGTGTGTGTGTGTGTGTGTGCATGTGTGTGTGCATGTGTGTGCATGTGCACATGTGCGCGTGTGAGTGTTAATCATGTGCGTGCATGTGTATCATGCATCGTATTGCGTGCCCTGTGTGTGTGTGGGTGTAATCTACAGCGCTGTGTAAGCCCAGGGTCCATGACCTCCCATTGCTCTAAGATAAATGTGTGACGGCATGGCTATACGTGGTGCACGTGTGTCTTGATAATAAAACGGTGTGTCCGTGGCCCTGTGGGAGCTCTATGCACCGTGGTGACACACATCATTATTCGTACAGATCTATTGATTTGTTGCTTGGTCCTTTTTTTTGTCTGAGTATGTTTTGCACTCCGTCCGTGTGTGTGTGTGCGCGTGTGTGCGCGTGTGTCCGCCTGTCTGTTACCAGCTAATCTCCGGCACCGTTAACCCGGTCCAAATTTTGCACACACACTCCCTGGATGCCAACAATGAACATAAATTTGAAAAACACATTTTCTGACATTACTCCTCCAGATTCCAGATCCAAAGATCCCGCAAATCGTTACACACTATCTCTATAGTCATGTGTTCAAGATGGATCTGTCCGATATTTCAGATTACATCCTAATTGGCTAACATTGGCTTTCAAATTTTGCAGGATTGGCCCGTTTTGAACAAAAATCATGAACGGAGCGTGCAATTTACGTGAAATCCTTCACAGGCTTTCCTACTAGGCTGAGGAATATATCCCACCCTATTCACATTGGCCTGTTATAGCGCCACCAACAAGTGGATTTTTTGCGAAACACATTTTTGGAACAAAATGCCTCAAATCATCCAATTGCCATCCAAGGCGTAGAAGAAATGTCACCCCTTTCACATTGGCCTCCTATTACAGGAGGCCACGACCTGACCTGCCCTGGTTGAGACCTTCTGACCTGTGCCCCAAGGGGCACTTTTTCTAGTTTTCGCTCTTTTTTTTTTGTTGTTCTTGGCTTGTGTGTGGCTTTCTAATTTATAAATAGCAGCACCGTCACATTCATCAAACGCATTTTCATGCTTTGATGTGTTTGGTGGGTGGCGACAGGCCCGTTGAATGTGTGTGTGTGTGTGTGTGTGTGCGTGTGTGTGTGTGTGTGTGTGTGTGTGTGTGTGTGTGTGTGTGTGTGTGTGTGCGTGCGTGTCTGTGTGCGTGCATGTGTGTACAGCCTTGTCTGTTGGGTGGGTGCCTGCATTAAGTCTACATGGAGCTCCGCATGACCTCTCCTCCTGAGCATGTGAGGTTGACTTCAGACAGTTTTGCTTCATTTAAAGCCTGATTTACACTTCATCGTATGAGGGCGTTGCACGCTGAAAATAGCGAACACATTGTGGTCTCGCTTGTGACGCAATATGAACTTGTAGATCGGCTATTCTTGGCACATATCATACAAACAAAGTGTTACAGTATACTCCCATATAGTGACTCGCAGTGAGCTTGTAGATCTGCATTCTTTTGTCGCGGGACACCGTTGTATGTCTAAGCATGTGTGAGGCTTTTATGCTCAGCCTATGATGGAAAGTCAACAAACGGTTCACTGCTGCCACCGCTGAACACCTCTGGGGACTCACTGGCTCCAACTCAACACATCTGCTTGGAAGACAATCTGTCATTTTGTCTCAGCAGGCCAATGTCCCTGCATTAAAGACACACACACACACACACACACACACACACACACACACAGGGCCCTATCTTGCGCCACCCATTACCCCTTATGCCTAAACATATTTGCCATTTTTTTTACTATTTTGAAAAACATTTTAAAATAGTTCAACTAGCCGATCTACTTCGACAGGTTGTGAGCTTGTAGATCAGCTATTCAAACTATTTTAAAAGAATTTTCAAAATGGTAAATAACTCCAAATGAGTTTAGCGATAAAGTGTTTACATGCAGCGACGGCTCCAGAACACTGTGGGGATTCTAGGGGGGGTGTAGTGGGGGACTGGGGACTGGGGGGGTGTTGGATGTAGGGGGGCTGGCTTTTTAGAGTTGGTGGGGGCTAATGAATGATGGTTTACATAGAAGTCAGTGAATTGGGTTTGTGGCGAGGGGGGGGGGGGGGGCTAAACCTCCACCAGAGGGGGCTAAATCCCCCCTAGCCGTCCCTGGAGGCTGGAGCCGTCCCTGCACATAAGTCCAGTTCTCAAATTGTTTGGCCTCGACCTTTGTTGTATGTAGCAGCTGTAATTTATGTTGCTGTTGTTGTGAAGAACTTTGGAAGACATTCACAGGGGCGCTACTTCTATAAATATAGATTAGGCTACCTTTAAATATCAGTTAACAAAACTAAACCATTGTGTAGCGTGTGAGAGATGATTGGAATGTCCTCGTTTGAAATCTATACTTTTTTTCCCCAGGACAGCACATGCATGATGAAGAATATTCTTATAATGGAGAATTAACTTTGATGAAAGAATGCATGAGCTATTGTGGAAACTAGGGATGCACCGAAAGGGAAATTCTTGGCCGAATACCGAATATAGGAAACAGTTGGCCGAAAACCGAATACCGAATAGCCGAATATATCTTTGTTGTTTACCTGATTATGGCAAACCTGATTATGGCAAAAGACATGATTATGGCAAAACCTAACTTAAATAATAAACACTTATGGGTCCATTAAAAAACATCTAAATAATTGGAGGCTTTGTGATCAATTAATCTCAATTAATCACATTTTAATCGCATATCAATAGGCCTATTTGACCTGAGCAGTGAGCTTTTTTTTCTACATAAGCATAGGCAATAAAAACAAGTAGTAATAATAATAGTGATAATAATATTATTTATATAAAGCTTCTCTGAGTACTTTTCAAGGAGAACATGAGAAAACAAATAAAAACAACTTTATTAGAGAAAAACTAAGACTATGGAATAAAATAAATTAAAGTGGAATGAGATAGCAATATTCCAGAGGTGGGTTTGAATTTATAGGTGGTGGCATGTCTGTGAGTTTTGGGAAGTGCATCGTTTTGACAGGTCTGCCTGCTGTGGACAGTGAAACCCTGACCATTAAACACGGGCAGACGCCCGTACAGTCTATACAGTCATTTCATTGACTGAGTCTATTCATTGTTAAAGCTCCAAATGATATTCCCATTCGTCTTTGTGTCTGCCCGTGTAAATGCAGCAGCGAGTGTGAGGGGACGAGGGTTGGGGAACGGATGTAAAGTACATAGTGTTAAAACTAACGTTAGCTCCCATGCTAGCTACTATGCTTCCCTCGTCAACAGAACACCACCACAGATCGGGTGGAAGCTGCTAATATCACGTTGCTTGTGCCCGTGGATGGGAAATAAGATTTAGAAGGCTATGGAAATAATCGTGGATGAAAGCACAGATGTGTGCAATACAGTCTGCCTGTGCATTCCGTGACTGCTGCTCGTGTGTTGTGTTGCGAGTACGACTGTCGCTGGCTGGCTGCTGAATGATGCATATAGTTAAAGAGCGTCATAAGCATGCGCCCTTCCTGCGCTGAAAGTAGCAGATCTACAAGCTATCTACCCGTCGCAATGCACAGCGCGTTGGGCTTGTACATCTGTGTTTTCCTCGCAGTTTAGTTCGATTCACTTTAGGACCACTACTACTATTCGGTGATATTTTTCGGCTTATTTGAGCCGAAACCGAATAGGCCGAAAATACATTTTTAGCCATTTTCGGCCGAATATCTTCGGTGGCCGAATTTTCGGTGCATCCCTAGTGGAAACTATATTGAGAGAAAAGGAGGCAAGGCAGAAGTCATACCGAACATGCGTTACATCCTTTGTGCTTTGTGACGGAAAATATCACCTTCTCGTTTGCATAACGACACTAATTTATTCATGATCCACAGCCAGTCTGCCCTCGCTAATCAATGCACTTTTATCTCACCTCTAAAACTCAAACTGACTAGAGACTTGTAATTTCCAGCGGCCCGGCTCCGTCTACCAACCCTGGCCTACCGGGGGGATATGAGGCCATTACCATTCATGAGAACAACAAGAAATAAAGCGGAGCGAGTCCTATAAGTCCTAATGGCAAATGCATAGTCTTGTCCTTTCTGTTATATCAACATCATGCTCTGCTTAAAAATAATTTGTCCTGAAGCTTGGCCGCCAGTGTTCTCCGCGGTGTCGGCAAAATGCATTTTCTCTGAAGTAGGATCACAACAAGGCCTAATGCCTTATTTAGGCGTGGCGGCACGGTGAACTTGGAGGACACTGATTGCTTGTGTCCTCCACTCTAATGCGCTCGTTAATTATCCAATGACACTGATTGGCACATTCACATGTGCAGAGATGATGGGACGGCCACGAGCGTTAGGTTGGTATCAGCCGGGTGGTACTTTTCGGTGGCAAAAGTGGCACAGTCGGTAGTGCTGTCGCCTCATAGCTCATGCAAGGTCCTGGGTTCGATTCCCACTGGGGATGCTGTGGCCTCTGGGTGCTGGGGGCGGGTGTCTCCTCCACGTCACCAGTGCCCATACCCGAGGTGGGGTTGGCAAAAGGGCCTTTCTGTGTGGAGTTTGCATGTTCTCCCCATGTCCCCTACCCTCACAAAAAAACATGTAGTAATCCTGGTCTCTAATTAAACTACCTCCACCTGGCCAGCCAGGTGGAGGGGAAAGGAACTGGTCGGAATAACGTGTTCCTTCCACACGCTACGTCCGGCTGGGGAAACTCTCCCCTGTCAGGTGAAAAGAAGCAGCTTGGACTCCTCATGCATAGAAGGAAGCATGGGGTCAGTCCCCCCCCCCCTCCCCCAAGGTTGGCAGAGAAAGTGTAGCGCCCAGGATTACATTAAATAATTGGCACTGGGTGAAAAAATGGGTTGCAAAATCGTGGGATAAAAATAAATAAAAAAAGTGGTCAATTTATTTCCTTACCAGGAGCACCTTGGCTACACAAACAAATATGACGGAGCACGCCATGCAGCCCCTAGCTTTTTTGTGGTAAACTGTGGCGGTAAATGACAATCTTTTTTAAATACATAACGACAAAATACAGACAACTCAGGCATCATTGAACACAAACTAAAAAATACAAAATGTAAATCCTGCTGTGAAACAACAATGCAATCATATAAATCATTCATTGGACATATTATATTTGTTCATTTCTTTGTTGTTATGGACTAAATTCTCATCCACATCACATTAGATGTTTTTGTTTTTCCATGTATCATGAATCTTCTGGGATGGTTGGTGAATACAGGCCTTCTTCTTTTGTGTATCGTCGTCATAATTATGTCAATACAGGCCTGGTATTGGTCATTCCTGATGTCATTACATGCGTCATCATGGCAGGCCTCATATACACGTAAAACGAATGTTTTGTACGTATGTGTTCCGTCTGTAATTAATGGCTGATTGGGTGGGCAGGACGCACGTTTTAGTGCCCACCTCTGCACCCCCCTAAAACCGGTCCTAGAAGCCTTTAGAGACCATATTGCGACTCTACTCATAGCTTAGTGGTTAGAGTGTTCGCCCTGACACTGGGAGGTCGGGGGTTCGATCCCCGGCCGGTTCATACCAAAGACTGTAAAAATGGGACCCAGTGCTTCCCTTCTTGACACATCAAGGGTTGGATTGGGGGTAAGTCCCTGCGACATACTAGCGTCATGTCCAGGGGGTGTACTTGTACATCAAGCTGCCTCACGCTACAGAAACAGGAGATGGGCCCCATGGCTCGGCAAGGCTACTTACTATGCATGGCTTAGAGGAGTGTGGCACGTTGGTGAGGGTGACGGTTTTCCACCACCATGCTGTGAAACATTCCTCAGCAGAGGAAGAGTAAAGGAGAATATCAGGGCATGAGTCTGGACCACCACAGCATGATGGAACTGTATGTCACTCATCAGCCAGGCAGACTTTAGAGTGTGCATATGAGTTATTTATGCAGTTACGGCATGGCGTGCTCCGTCATGCTTGTGTGTGTAGCCGAGGTGCTCTTGGTTAGGGAAAAAATGCTGCATCCATGCAAGGCGGAAGAAGGAAATAAAATATAGAATATAAATTTCAAAAGTAATGTTTTGCTTGTCATTCCCTACAATTGAATGCATTTGTTATCATTTTGAGTTTTTGTAAGTTGTGCCAAAAATGAGCCGATGATCTCTGTATCCAATTTTAAATATTGCACTTTGATTATCAGGTGTGAAGATGACCTCAAGATTCTGAAATGAGTATCAATGTGATGTCTCACTGTAGTTCAACAGGACATCTCTTTCACTATTTTCGCTTGTCCACTCTCTCTCTCTCTCTCTGTCTCTCTCTCCCTCTCTCTCTATCTCTCACGCTCTCACTCTCACGTTCTCCGCTCCTCTGTCTCTCGACCGTTTCTGCATCACTCTAGAAATTAAATTAGGGCTCGAGAAATCTTCAGACATGCTTATTACCAGGCTGCCATTGCTGTAATGTGTCTGACCTTGACCTGCTCGGGATTTAATCTGAGCAGACAGGGCTGAGCAGAGGCACACGGGCTGATTCCCATGCGGAGCACAGATGATGATGCTGTTTACCAATCTGAGACACTAGAGCAGAACAAACTATAAAAAGTGCCCCTCGAGGCACATGTCTCCACCAGGCCAGGTCAGGTCGTGGCCTCCTGGTGGCGCTATAATAACGATAATGATTTGAGTCTTTTTGTTCAAAACGGGCCAATCCTGCAAACTTTGAAAGTCAATGTTAGCCAATTGGAATGGAAGATGAAATATCGGACAGATCCTTCTTGAACACATGACCCAATAGTGTGTAACGATTTGCGGGATTTTGGGACAGAATCTGGAGTAATATCAAAAAATGTGTTTATCAAAAGTCAGCCTCCTAGTGGTGCTATAACAGGCTGTTCTGGAAAATGTGGGACAAAGGTTCATCATTGGCATCCAGGGAGTGTGCGTGAAAAATTTGGCATCAGCCGGGTTAACGGTGCGGGAGATTAGCTGGTAACGGACGCAAGCACGCACGCACGGACGGACGGACGGATGGATGGACGGACGGAATGCAACACATAATCTCTCCCCATGCCTTCGGCCTGGTGGAGACAACAAAGGAACTAGTACAGACAGGCAGGCAGGCAGGGAGACAGACAGACAGGTGATGCTCTCATACGTTGTCCGTGTGTGTGTGCGTGCGCACGCATGTTTGCCCATCTGTTGAAATCAAAGTGCTGCACGCTCCTACCAGCAGCACAGAGGTGTTGCGTTCTATTAATCCTGGTTCGATACAGCTCCTACAGCTAGTTAGCATATTTCTGTGTGGCTCTGCAATTATTTATGCATATTCCATGTACCTGTATGCCTCTATGTCTCCAGATAGGGGCTCTATTACACAGAGCAAAACCTCACAGCTTAAACACTTAACACTGGGTTGGTCCCAGGGATCATGTTGCATTACAGCACACTGACAGCTTGTAGATCTGCTATTTTTGCTGGATATTATTTGCCTAATTTGGGTCGGATTTTTAAGCCCAGAAACGAGACGCCAGCAGGGTTTGTGTGGCTAAGCAAAACACAGGCAAACCGGGCAACAAGCAAACAGGACGCACACCAGTGTTGCTGAGGTGATGATCACGATGCAGAACAAAGACAGAGGCCACACTGCTTGTAGCCACGATGCAAACATTATTTTAATGGTACACATTGCACAACCAGCATTTCAACCAGACAAGGTCTTCTTCAGGGTTAAGCAATGCACACAGACGGAGCAACTGCTCTCGGAACCGTGTGGCCAAATGTGAGGTACTGTGTGAACCGTAGCCTTGGCACCAGCTACCAGATGGCGTGCACTGTGTGTGCAACCCCACACCCACACGGGTCGTAATGTTTGAGACCTCTCGTCCTTCTTTCAGGCATTCCGCTGTGAGCCAAAATTCCAATTAGTGTAGAATATTTGGTGCACTTTCCAGTCTTATCTTTATTGCACTGATACGGACAGAACTAGGAGGAATGGAGTTATCTCCCACTTTCCACTCGTTTCAAGTTCCTGACCTCTCGTCCACAGTCCAGCTCACCCTCCTTGCCCCTATTAAGCCCTCAATATTCTACGTGTTCCTCTTCATGGCCTGGTCCTCTATTCCTCTCTCTCTCCCTCTCTCTCTCTCTCTCTCTCTCTCTGTCTCTCTCTCTCTGTCTCTCTCTCTCCCCCCTCCCTCCCCACACACTATTTGTCTTCTTGCTCTTCTCCACTGTGCAGATTTGTGATTGGCAGTTGAAGCTTGACTGCAGTGGAGTTAATAGAGAATAGAGAAGAATACCTAGAGGATTCACGGCTGAGTGGAGACGCACAAATAAGATAATGACTTGGGAATAACAATTTCGAGAGAGAGAGAGAGAGAGAGAGAGAGAGAGAGAGAGATAGATAGATAAACGGGGGAAGATGCACTGAAACAGAAGCAGATGTGTGAACAATTTCCAACTTAACAAGATTTCCCCAAATTAGAGAGAAATGGCCAGAATCCCTGTGGGGTGTAAGCTAAAGATGAGAAGCTCTGAGGAACAGTTATTGTTCTCTCTTAATATGCTCCTTTGGCTACTGTGCGACGGATGGTTTATCACTCACCAACCTTGTGTTTGTCCTTCAGAGACACTTTGACATTTTCCGAAAACAATGGACTGACATAGTTACTTCACTTGTTACTTCATTTGTACTTTAGCAATGTGAACATTGCTTGCATTCCTCATTGACAAGAAGAGGCAGCGAGGATTAACACTCCTGTTTTGTCGGTTGAATGAAGTGCTGCTTTCAGAACAGAAGGAGAAGGTACACTATTACAAGATATGACCGTAATTCAAAATGCCACGGTATAACCACTGAACGTTGCTAAGACTAGAATCACAATCTGAAGTTCAACGTCATTCAGAGCTATATGGGTTACAGGTAACTACTTATGCCCTATTATTATTATTATTTATGGGAGCTTCTGACATTTGTAAGGAAAGAAAGGAATGCAAGTTTGGGGAAAATGGTGAATGGAAGACAACAAGCATGAGCAAAGAGGAGTTTTTTGCAAGTGCCGTTGGCTCTTGGCATTTTGCCGTGTTTTGAGGAGATAGCCCTTGAAGGACACACGGGATAACTCAGTGACGTGTGAGGTGGTGACTGCAAGGTGTGTTGGTGAGGGCTGCTGACACTAGATCAGGGTTCCCCAATTGATTTTCCTCAAGGGCCATATTTTGACTAGGGTACCAGGCTGGGGGCCGAGTCTGCACGTCGCGCAAGGTCGAGGTCTTGCCTTGAAAATTCATTTTCAGGGCAAGACCCCATTTGAAAAGGATGCCCTGTTTTTCTTCCAGGGGCCACAAGGGGGCGCTCCGTGGGCCTATTGGGGAACCCTGCACTAGAGGGTATGACTTGTGGTCCGGGTCTGTATGTGGACGCTATAGGTTTTCAGTTATTATATAGAGGGATACTCTGTCAGACGATAGTGTTGCAGGGCTCCATTTTACTTTAATGATGTGCCCAAAATAATAATATGCCCGGTTAAAAGTGTTTAAGCCACTCAGCATGGCCTCCAAAGGAGCTAAAATGGTCTCAGAGTAAAGAGAAGGTTTTATGGCAACATACTCCCTACTCGCTTCACTGCCTTGTCCTTCTATCTTCTCTTTGACATCACTTACCGCTCAACAAAGTGAGTAATGAAGCAGAAGAGAGGAGAATATTTTCCCGGTAATTAAGAAAAATGAAAGGAAGCAGAGTTTTAAAGCTGCCCCAGTGGCAGACTGCACTCGTCCTCTGCTTGATGTGGGAGTGTGGGCGATGCTATCCTTTACCAACATGACCTCTCTTTAATTCAGGTGACATTGACCTTTCCATTTGTCTCTCACTCTCTCCATCTATTTTTTAATTGTGGTACAGTTTGAACTTAATGCTATATGCGGTCAATGGCTCTCCGAGTACCGGCTGTCAAAAACGCACATACTGTGGCCAGTCATTTTCTGTCAAATTTGTTCTATAAAAGATTAATTCTCGTGCCCTGGAGTTTTCTCTCAGTAATCTTTTGTCATTTATACGTCTAACTCAGGCTTGCTCATAATGAAACTTTGTCGAGTTCTAATCTGTTCATTGTATAGCCAAACCAAGATTGTTAACACTAAAATGGCATTCATTATTCAGTGGTCTTAGCCTTTCAGCTTTTGAAAGCTAACAAAAGTTTTTGGTATCAAATTGTATTACTTATTAAAAATCCTGTGGCGTTTTAGAATTCTGGGTCTTCATGTGAGCAGTCTGAGCAGTCTATGATTCTAGTCGTCTATGACATATGATCCATATTTTGGCCCAAATATGATTATGACTCCATATTTTTGCCATACTATATGACTACTACTGTACATAGCTCCACAGACTCCACAGCCCAATTTGACAGCCATTCACTTCCTTAGATGGCCTAGCTCAGTGGTTCCCAAACTGTGGTGCGTGAGCGCCATCTAGGGGGTGCGCGACATGAAAAGGCTAATGGTGGTGCTATGGTTTTATTTTAAATATATTAACATATGCCAATATATGGCAAGTATATGCAGAATATAGCATAATTATGCTGCATAATATATGCCATATTCAGGTTCATACATAGGAAATATATGTCTCTATAGCTTATGCAATTTATATTTCCATGTGGGGGGTGCGTCAACTAGTTTGGGAGGTAACAGGGGGTGCATGGCCAAAAAGGTGTGGGAACCGCTGGCCTAGCTGGCTCTGAAAGAGTCTAGCTGATGACTCCGCCCAGGTTTGGAGCTTCTGTGCCCCTTGACATTATAAAAAATAAGTGTAATAATAATAATAATTCCTTCATCATTGCATCATTGAAGCAATTCACAATAGATTATCTCAGGTATATCCCCTGCTTTTTTATCCCACAATTTTGTTGACACATTTTTCACCCGCTGCCAATTGCCTAATCTGTAATCCTGAGCACTACTCTCCTTCTACCAACCTGGAGAGAGCTGATGCTTCCTTCATTGCATGAGGAGTGTGCAGGCCGCTTCTTATGACCTGACGGGGGGAACGTAGTGCGTGGAAGGAACACTTTATTCCAAACAAGGAGAGAACACGCCTCCAGCACCCACAGCATCCCCGGCAGGAATCAAAACAGAGACCTTCTAGCTGTGAGGCGACAGTGCTACCGACTGCACCACCGTGCCCGAAATTCCCGTCTTTTAATCATGTGCAATGAGGGACCATTATGTTATTGAAAGCTAAACCTGATGATGAAGAGCTTTCAGGGAAAATAACTTACAAACTTAGCATATGACCTCCCTAAATGTTTACCCTGCATAACACAAGCCTCACATCTTCATTAGGCAGTGCTAATTGTTGGGCATCACTATAGAAATGTTATTTTTTCCGCCCCCTAATAGGTCGTTAATGAAGTGTTAATTAAGACAAATATGTTATTTTAAACACATTAGAGTGTTTTTACTCACAAAGTATGGCGCGCATGCATCAACTCATGAATCTATGTTATTGCTCCATATAATACAACATTATCTCAAATGTTGGACAGTCTCTCTGAGCAGGTGTGTTACAATTATAACAGACATCATCCCCAGAAAAACTCACTGAATGTCCATTTGCTTCTGTTTTCTGTCAGCAGTGTACAGAAAAACACTTTTTAACACATTTTAAAAGAAATCTTCACTGGGAAAGAATTATACAAGAAGAGTTGTATCCAAATCATCGAAAGTAGGCTAACATACAGTAGTAGGCCTATGCTGTGAAAATGGGAACTTCCAACGTGTGTATATTTCTGTACCCCCAGCCGTTCTCACCATAATTGTAACAAAATGCTTTGTTGCATCATGCTCACCCAGCAGATGAAAGTTCACACGGCCAAGCTGGTCCACTCGGGGCCACATGCTGTGGCTTAGATTGACTAGTGATTTCCATTATTATTTTTGTGGAGACAATAACAGTTGAAATGCCCCACCCTAATGATAGTAATCATAGGGCTCGATGGAGTGTGTTGATAGTTTGTGACCACTTACAGTACAGTAGGGTGTGAGTTGGCCGCTGGTTTACAAAGGTATGATTTAGTGGACGGTGGAGGGTGGAGAGGTACTGTAGTTCAGGTGGGTGGCATTGATTACTTCCAGACCCAGGTATGAGTTACTATACAGTATATAGCCTAATGTACTGTATGCTGGTGAACGTTACAGGAGTGGATAGGGTGTGTGATATGAAATTAAATCTTATTATAACAGTTTTATTATTAATCATTGTTCAGTTATATCATCACACTGACTATCCTCCGCCCTATTTTTTGGAAATAAACCAAAACCGACTTAGTCACAGCTGATGCTAATTCAATGAGTTGTGTTGACATACGGTACTCTAGGGTAAAGTCCAGCAAGAGGCAATGATACTTTGTTCATCACACATTTGTGCGTTGTCAAGTATCAACGTGATCAAAGGAATTATGGTTTATTAAATGTATTATTACATTGGCACATGCCATGTCAGTGTGTTTGTGGTAAAAGACAGAGATCATTTCAAGGCCATGCTGTATTCAGAGCTCCTGTTATGTCAGGGATGTATTATGGACATACATAACACCACCAGTAGATATATGCAGTAGACCATCTTTTAATAGGACTTTCTAACCGTGCACCTGTCACTCATAATGATGGCAAACCAACTGAAGAAAAACTTGGCTCTCCTTTGACTGTCCATTCCATGCCATTACTTATTATCGCACTTGTGTGCACAGTACAGGTTGCACTAATAGTCCAGCTTAATTCTGACGTTAGCAGCATGCTGATGTTGGGGTGCATGCACTGCACCGTAATTCTGACATCTGACATCTGACGCTCCCCTCGGCCTCATATTGAAAGCAGACGCTCTTCTCTCCACTCTCTTCATAATCATTCCAGCAGTGGCCGGGTCATTTTCATGCGAAAGATTGCCTGTTCTTCCTCAGGATGGTGGTGGGGGAGTACACAATGCATACAGTATATTGATTAGGCAATATCGTAATGGGGATAGGGTAATGAGCCTGTCA
Source organism: Protomyctophum bolini (assembly GCF_963924005.1). NCBI lineage: Eukaryota > Metazoa > Chordata > Actinopteri > Myctophiformes > Myctophidae > Protomyctophum > Protomyctophum bolini. The sequence continues at coordinate 50,381,940 of NC_137863.1, forward strand.
GTCATCCGATGGGACAGTGTCTGCCGGAGAAAATGTGGCCAGGCATGCAGCAGAAATGACCCTCACTGTGCCAGTGGGCAACGAGTGTGCGAGAAGCCTGTAAGGTTTACCGATACTCCGGGTGTGTAGGCAATCTTGGAACACATTGGTTATCGTTTGATGACGATTTAGAGACTCTCGGGGCAAGGGGTGATTTTTCCGGGCTTCCGTTGTAGCCAGTGGATATCCGGGCTAAGACTTCCTAGTTAGTCAGTTTACAGTTGGGAATTTGGTTTTCACTCAGTGAAAATTACATTTGCACATGCTGTAAGTGAAATGTATCCCCTATATTTAACCATCGTTAAATCATCAACCAGTATTAGGAGCATGAAGTGTACACTTATTACAGTGCCCCAGCGAGCAGTTAGGGTTTAAGCCAAGGGACACTTTGACATAGTCGGGCGAGCAAAAGGTTCAAACTGGTGACCTTATGATTCCCACATAGCCTCTCTACCCACTCAGCTGTGGCCGCCCTGTCAGGAGTGCAACATCCTTGTCTCGCTTGTAAGGAACTGACAGCGGAAAGGTTGTGTAAAATATCCAGTGTACAATGGAGAAAACATTTACCCGTAACATAGATTTGGCTCCATTTACACACTCGGATATAAAATGAACACTGGTGTATTTTAGTGAGAATATAACAGTGTATCACGTAGTCTATCCTTTCTCTCGCTCTCGCTCGCTCTCTCTCTCTCTAATCCAGGGGCCAGAGGCTATGTTGTGTGTACTGTTACATACCTAATGAATGACCAGATGTCCAATGGTCTATTCTCTGTTGTGAAACACACACATACACACACACGCACACACACACACACACACACACACACACACACACACACACACCGTGCCAGAGAGAAAGTAAGTATTTGTCTCTGGGGATATAAACCTAAAAGGGCGTAAACCGGCACCATGTTGTCCTATTTGTCTGACTGCTCGGCACGGACAGCAAAAAATATGTTTTATCTGATACTGAGGCAATTTATTTCAACTTCTCGCCTCATAAACTGTCAGCTCTGCTTCCCCTCATCAAGGAGAGGGTTGGCACAGAAAACAAATGGGTGCGATAATGACCCTCACTGCCAGAGTTTAGTTCGAGGGCGTGATCTACGGTGCGTATTTATGAGAACGCATGTGCTGTTAATCCAGGAGAAACCAGTGAGTTGTGTAGCCCGGCACACGGCTGTGCTTGGCCTCCATGCATCTCATTGACTCCCCAGATAGTTTTAGAGACTATTCGTCAATATAATTATTTTTAGGGTTTTGGAAAGGCTGTCGTGCTATTCAAATGGCTTTTAGCATTTGAAATTGTTTTTTGTAGATACTTTTTGGTGTGTGTGTGTGTGTGTGTGTGTGTGTGTGTGTGTGTGTGTGCGTGTGCGTGTGCGTGCATGCATGCAAAGGCACAAGCAACCGTTTCACTTGGGAAAGGCCCCTCTCTTTCTCTTGAGATGATAAGGAGGTGCGGTAGCGCTGCTATCATGTTGAAATGACTCTGTGTGATCTGTATTCTTAGCCTCATATCCTGTAAAACAGCTTGTGCAGCATGTCTTTACTGCAGACTCCTTTCATATCCCAGTAGTCTGCTCCAGTGGGAATGTGAGATAAATGCAGGGCTTATTATGTCTACCTCTTTAAATGCATGTACTGATCATCTCCTTGATTATCTCCTTTTCAAATCTGATTTTCATTTTACTGTACATGTTTTGAGAACTCAACACAACCTCAGATGCCGTTTTATATTATCCATGCACGGCTTTTACCATAATGTATAATGTACATAAAAAGACCATATTCCTTTTTAATGGCTTTATTTTGGGATTTTGAGTCAATAACGTCAATGCATGTTTAACTTCAACGTTAAATTCCTATAAAGCAATCTTTACTCCAGGGACTATTTTCAGCTAAACGTGAACAAATACTTTGCCCAAACGAGAAATAACCACTTCAATTAACTTATTAACTTTAAATCTTGTTTGAAATTACAACAATTATGTCAATTATTTGTGGCCACTGTAGCCAAGCGTTCCCCGGGTCTAACATGGACGTAAAATGAAGCCTGTAATTCCTTGCACTGTAAGTCGCCATATTTCTAGATCCGAGCTGGCAATTGCCAATTGGTTGGCTCCATTTGGGCCCAGCTGGCCATTGGCTGGCCCAGACAACGAGGTGGGACTTCCCCTTACTCTTCGTTGGTTTTTATTTTGACTGAACGGGGGGTGGCTCCCGTTCATAGACTGTAACGGTAGCCACGCCCCTCAGAACATACGCGACTTTATGGTCATTTTTTAAATAAATGGGACCATCATTTTCCAAAAAGAATATTATGACATGAGAAATGAGACTTTAAACTAGTGACTGGAAGCAGAACAGGCCATTATATGAACTTTCAGGAAGTCCCGATTTCCTTAGTGGCTGGTCAGCAATACAGTAACTACATTGGTAATTGGTTGCAGCTTTTGCTGCTGGCTTCACATGCACGCGCCCTATTGTAGTTGTACCACAACTTCAGCACAGTGCAGTCTTTTTTTCCAATTACCTTCTTTATGGCAGAAATGACAAACATTTTCAGAGTCACGGACAGCATGAACAACTCTCTGCTCCGAAAGAAAATGGCCTTCGGAACAGCCATATAGCACACATCCCCCCAGCATGGCTCTATAGTGTATGTTCTTTACCAACAGCCATAGCACACATCCCCCCAGCACGGCCCTGTGGTCTTTACCAACAGCCATAGCACACATCCCCCCAGGATGGTCCTACTGTATGTTCTTTACCAAATAAACGTGGTCTCTCTAAGTCCAATTTAGCCCCTTCTATTTGCTTATTTTGTCCATTTCAACCTCTTGTCAATTATTTTTCCTTTTCCAATTTCAACTTTCATGTCTAATTCTTTTCCAGTGTCAGTTCTGCCTGCTGTCACACTTATTCCTATTCCAACTCCTCCGCTTGCTCCATCTGCATTCACAACATCAATAATTCTCTCTGCTGTTCAAAATTCAAAGCCACATCAGGGAGAGCCCTGACAGAGAGCCTCAGCCAGACCAGCGGATGGAAGGTACTGTAGAAAATCAGGAGTGGTAGTTTGTTGTATTTTCTGGGTACATTGCGTAGGGATGCCGCCGATTAATCGATTTTCCGATTATTTGTTGCCGTTTTTTTATAGTTAAAATATAGGCTAATAAGTAAGGCTGCATGATATATCATGTACCTTCATCAGAGTGGAGAATATAAGTATAAATCAAGTTGAGCAAAGCCACTCTTCCCTGCCCCTCTCTCTAACAGACAGTTAACGATCGCTTGTTAAGTGCCTGCCAGACAGACAATCAGATGAAATGAAGGCAGGTGTAGAGTAGAGTGTAGACTAGTGAACTGAACATGTTCTCTTTATATCAAGTAATACATACCAGCCCCTTATGAAACTACTTCTCCCCAAATCCAAATGGATTTCATTTTCCATCCTGAATGGCACTGAGAAGATCTCCACAAAGGTTTACTCATCAAAACTGATTATAAAACTGTAACCATCAAAGCATGCACTCAACATATAATGGTTATGTGACCATGGCATGTGCATAATATAAAATCTTAAACGTTTTATCTGATATTGATTAAAAAAAAAAGAACGTTTTCTTTTTCTTTTTTTTTGGGGGGGGGGGGTCGATTAATCGATTATTAATCGCCAGAACTGTAGATTATTCGATTGGGCAAATGGTCACTTTGTGGCATCCCTATGCGTACACTCTCTCAACTCTAAGGACTTTATAATGCAACGGTTGAAGGAAAACAATCTCATATAAATGCGCCTTCAAAGCCTTAACATTGTCCTTTTTTTTACCAACAAGTTTGCCTATATCAGAAGTTTACTGCACATACTGTACAGTGAACCTTTGGCAGGCAAACTTATTTTTTAATTTTCTTGTTCAATCATCAGCACATTATGGATAGGCAGCTGTTATAGTAATACTATTATTGGTAATCTCTTTTCCCCCTGTACACACAGACCTGTAGCTGCATGGAAGTAGTTGCAGCGTGAGATGTTGAGTTTGAAGATTTGCTATTTTTGCCAAATGTTCACCCCAGAATGTGAGCACTGGCGTTTTAGAATGACTCATAATGTCATAATGTTTTATTATTGTTATAAGGCATTATTAATATTACTTCTAAGTATAATTAAGCAATGTTATGAGCAGATTATAATGTATTAAAACTGTGTTTATAATGCATTATAGACACTGGCTTCATAGAAAGTGTTATTGAACAGTGCTTTATACTTTTTGGAGTTTTTGTGTTTTGAGATACACATGTTGGCTGAATAATCCTTCCCCTGATTTCCAATCATCTTTGCTCTTAGCATGCCTTATGTGGATGGCTCGATGAGCAGGCAGGAACGTGTGTGTGTGTGTGTGTGTGTGTGTGATGGGATGGCCTCGGCTGGGGCACTGTTGAGTCCAAGACTCATCGAGTGAGACATTCAGGGAGGTCTTCACACACACACACACACACACCCTCTCTCTCAGACACGCACACACACGCTATACACACACATTAATCAATAACGGGTCGAGGGTGGTAAGAAGAAATATGCGGGCGGGTCTGCCCCTGTCTGACCACGGTCCTGGCCTAATGGGAATCTTATGGCTGAGTGCGCTGCGCTACACAGAGGCCTGGGATGTATGGCCACCGTCATGAAAGAATTCCAGCTGTGAGCCTGACACAGAGAAAACGAACTGCACTGTGAGGAAGAAGAGGAGGGGGACACAGTGGAGAGGGACGTACGGAGGGAGGGACAGAAGGAGAGGAGGGGGACACAGTGGAGAGGGACGGTTGGAGGGAGGGACAGGAGCAGAGGAGGGGGACACAGTGGAGAGGGACGTACGGAGGGAGGGACAGGAGCAGAGGAGGGGGACACAGTGGAGAGGGACGGTTGGAGGGAGGGACAGAAGAAGAGGAGGGGGACACAGTGTAGAGGGACGGATGGAGGGAGGGACAGAAGAAGAGGAGGGGGACACAGTGGAGAGGGACGGATGGAGGGAGGGACAGGAGCAGAGGAGGGGGACACAGTGGAGAGGGACGGATGGAGGGAGGGACAGGAGCAGAGGAGGGGGACACAGTGGAGAGGGACGGTTGGAGGGAGGGACAGAAGAAGAGGAGGGGGACACAGTGGAGAGGGACGGATGGAGGGAGGGACAGGAGCAGAGGAGGGGGACACAGTGGAGAGGGACGGATGGAGGGAGGGACAGAAGAAGAGGAGGGGGACACAGTGGAGAGGGACGGACGGAGGGAGGGACAGAAGGAGAGGAGGGGGACACAGTGGAGAGGGACGGTTGGAGGGAGGGACAGAAGAAGAGGAGGGGGACACAGTGGAGAGGGACGTACGGAGGGAGGGACAGAAGGAGAGCTGGAGATTAATGGAGTGAGAGATAAGAGGGAGAAATGGGCCGTGTCTGAGACTGGTGATAAATAGTGGTGGAAAAAGTACTCAAATGTTTTACTTAAGTAAAAGTATCATCATTACTGCAGCGCAGAAATGCTCTGTTTACAAGTAAAAGTCCTGGGATTCAAAATGTAAAAGTACAACATAATTGGTATGAAAATGTACTTAAAGTATCAGAAGTATACTCATTATACAGACATGTCTTTCACAAGTTTTCAAATCTATAAAGAAGCTGAAGACAGCAGATCTACAAGCTCACATAGCTTTTTTTCAAATGGCCATATAAGGGCTGAAGTGGTTAATGTATGTTTTGTATAATAATACTAAATAAATAAAAAGTAACAGTAACTAAAGTTTTAAAATAAATGTAGTGGAGGAAAAGTACAATATTTGGATCTGAGATGTAGTGGAGCAGTAGTAGTAGTAGTAGTAGTAGTACAACATGTATTGGAAATTGGGAATGCTCAAGTACAAATACCTCAACAAATACCTCAACAAGTACAGTATTTAAGTAAATGTACTTTACCACTGGCCATGAAGTGGTCAAATAATACATGTCAAGGTGTTCCCACTTTTTATTTTCAGCCAGTCAAAATTCATTCATGGCCTCCGTTGTTATTCCTTAGTGTGCATGAATGAGCACAATAAACAGGCCTTCTTTGTCTATTATTGGCTGTGGTTGTTCGTCCCCAAAGGGCTACAAGCTCTGGTGCAGATGATGCTTTTAGATTGAGCTGGTGGAAAATGCCCCAGTAGGCAACAGAGACAAAGCTTTGCACAATAGTTGCCTTGTTGTCCTTTACATTATTGTTCTAGCACTTTGAGATCTGATATTGTCTGAGATGTCGACTCGGAGCTTTTGATTCATGCATGCGGCGATAAAAAGAGAGGAAATAAAATAAACATGGGGCACAATCGCCTCTGAAGTCCTCATGAAATATTTAGAAGATTGCATATATTAAGGGATTAGAGACTGTATGTAACATGATTATCAGCAAAACATCCCAAGCGGCATCAAAGTGAGAGGACATGAAAAAGGAGAGATGGGTGTGGGAGAGAAGTAAAGAGAGGCAGAGGGATAGGGATTATGAGAGAGATTATGGGATTATTTCAATAATGAACACAAAACATTAACAGGATGTTTTGAAATAAACATGAAGAGAGCTACAGTAAACAAGTAAACAAACATATGGGGTTTGTATTCTTGTTTCCCTTCTGAAGGCGTTGTCCATCATTCATCAGTTTTTAGACCTTCTGTAATATCCTACAATCTCTGCTAATTGAACACCACGCTGTGTTGAATATATAATATACTACAGGTTCAATATATGTGCTTCCTTTTGACTGTGAATAAATCGCATGCTTGGAAAACCTGAATTAAGTCTGTTCCCACTTTACATTTATTTTAGGCGTTATGCAAACCACTGTGTATTTTGTATGCAAGTGTCATACAAATGAACATGCCTTGCCTAAAGACAAAGAGGACTATCGAATAGAAAGAATAACTAATATTGTCATTAGCATAATTTGTTTATCTGCATTTATCCCAGTGTGGTTTTACTGTTTCTGCGCCAATAGCCTTTGATGCACACAGACCCTTAAGACTTAAGGAACAGACTAGTCCAGCGGGCGAGGCAATGAACAGAATGCAGTCGGGCTGGAACAGCCAAATTGGTCAGCTGAAAAGACCACTGGGATGTTTCATAAAGCACTGATTACCTCGCTGTGTTTGTTTGCTATTCTTTCGTGACCGGCAAGCACCTGCTATCTGTTGTTGGACAGTAAGGCAAGGCAATACACGTTTAGTTGTACAGCACATTTCAACAACAAGGCAATTCAAAGTGCTTTACGTGTGTGTGTGTGTGTGTGTGTCTGTGTGTGTGTGTGTGTGGGGGGGGGTGGGGGGGGGGGGGGGCAACTAGAAAATAAAAAGTTCCCTTCTGGACACAGGTCTCCACCAGGAAGATAGGAGTGTGTGTGTGTGATGTTTGGCAAAAGGTTTAGGAGTGATATAAACATGTTTTTCTTGTTTTTTGCAACAATTTTCTTCATTTTGTTGAGGAAATGCAAAGTCAGATCACTCATACCATCTCTGAGATTTGGATGAAATCTGTGCGACTACCATAAACAATGTGTTTTGCAGAAATCGGCCTCATGGTGGCGCTATAATTGGCAGATGTGGAGGGATGCAGGGACAATGTTTTTCCATGGCCGGAGTGCGCATACATAAGTTGTATACAGATCGATGCAGTTATAAGGTAAAAACAGGAATTGCCCTGTTATAGCGCCACTATTCCGCCTAGTGGAAATGTGCATGTATAATTTCACGGAAATTACACACTGTGTTTGTGATTTGTGGCATTTTGTTAGAAATGGAAATGGAAATCATGTGAGCTTTGGAAGCCAAATGTATGGCGTTGATCACATGACTATGGAGATAGTGTATACCGAATTGTGTGATGTACAGTATGGATAAAATGTGTATGAGTTATCTACAGAAATGTGTTTTGCCTAAATCGGCCTCATGGTGGTGCTATAACAGGCTGTTGAGGAATATTTGGGGCAGAGGTTCGTCGATGGCATCCAGGGAGTGTGTTTGTGCAAAGTTTGGCATGGATCGGTGCCGGAGATTAGCTGGTACGGACGGACGGACACACACACGCACACACGGACGGAGTGCAAAACATACTCTCTCCCCATGCCTTCGGCCTGCATGGTGGAGACAATAAGAGTACAGTGCAGAATAAATTATTATATTTTATAACGGTAAAGGGTGGTGGCAAAAGGAAAGGCATTTCTTTGTGCCGTATACAACTGAAGTTCTACACCATTCAGTGCTTTATAAACCAACAGCAGTATTTTAAAATAATATTCTTCATTTCAGTGTAAAGATGTAAGAACTAGAGTGATATGATCAACTTTAGTAAGGACTTGAATAGCAGCATTCAGAATCAACTGCAGTTGATTTTTTTTAGTGAGGCCTGTAAGTTACCATTACAATAGTTAAGTCTACTGAAGCTCAATAGAATTTGTGCTGAGTCAAGTATTTTAATTGTTATTAATATGCTTAAGGTGACAGTCGGGGGATTTTGTAATTGTGTTAATGTGGCTGATGAAATTCAGGTCTGAGACTACACCAAGATTTCTGGCTTGGGTTGTGTTTTTTAACATTACTGATTGAAGCTATAAGCACTTTTAATCATTCTTCCCTTGGCACCGAAAACAATGACTTCAGTTTTGCCTTTGTTTAATTGAAGAACCTTCTGGCACATCCAGTCATTTAATTGATTTGTTCAATGAATTTACTCAGTGTTTTAGCAGACCATTACCATTACCATACTCCCCTGATACAGTAAATGTACATTTGTAGAGGTCTCAGAATGAAGCCTTCTGGAACTTATTGTCCGCCCAGATGTGTAATTACCTTAGAGCACTAATAATGCACACTATTAATGCTTCCATCTACTAGGGATGTCAAACGACTTATATTTGGCAAATCGATAAATCGAGGCCGCAAATCGACGTGTCGATCGATATTTTTGTTGTTGCTGTGCAGCAGTTGAGGAGAACGCAACTATGCATTCCTTTAAGCAACACAACTTCTGCAGCTGCCTGCATCCAAAGTTTCGAATTTGCATCAAAGTACAAAAAAATACTTTATTTTGTAAACAACACTGAAGGTGCAGCGGCGCTATCGGCTATGCTATCGGCTACGTACTGTATATGTCCCAACTTATACTATATGGTCTGCAGCCTGTCACGAGTCCCATAATGAACTGATACGGGACGCACGTTGTTCCGTATTTTAATGGCGGGTCAGGGGATAAATACAGTATGAATGACGGCGTGATTTATTTGACAACTCTGTCCTGTTCTGCTTTGTTTTCTTCGCAACGAGAAGAGCGCGCTCAGAGCAGCAGACCTGTCAGTTTACTTTACGGCATGTGTGAGAGTTGCCAATTTGTGAGAGAAATAAGCATTCAGGTCTATGAAAACAAGCCAAAAAGAAGCGACTAATAGGCTTTTTGAAAATAGCCGATCTACAAGCTCACAACGCGTTGCGTTGATCTGCTGTTTTCAAAACAATCATGGATTATATTATTATTATTATTATTACTTGCGCGAGCAGAGTGCGCAAGTAATAGTTTCGCCCGGCTCGTATGCACCGTCCCAGCCAACCTGCCACTTTTGATGTGTATGCAAATAAAACAGCAAATTGTGCCTGATTTGCTGGGACCAGATTACATCATTTACATGGTGTAATTATGTATAACTAGCTCTCAATGATGACGTAAGAAATATGTGTGGTTAGATTTTTCGACTCATACGTTTAACATAACTGCCATTGATATATATATCTCGTCAATTCAGGCTTTTTTACGTTAAATTGCGCTCTTCGCCAACATACAGTATGAATGGCTCTAGGTTGCTAGGAGACAGATTCAACCGGAAATGAACCAGATGTGAAAAGTCTGTCTCGGTCTGTCCGCTTCAATGTAAATAGATTTACTGATTTTTGGGGCACGTTGAGTCCAAGGAGGCATAGAGTAATTCCGCGCCTCCTCTCTCTCTTTCTCGCTCCCTCTCTCTCTCTGACAGCAGACACAACATATGGGGGACTGTGCCTCGTCCCCGACCCCAAACACGGTAAACTTGTTGAAAAATAGCTTCCAATAGCTTGTTATTTTGCGTCGAGTAGCGCTGTGTGCAGGCCATAGACTGTATGCAAGCCAGGCTACATACATGATCGCCTCGAACAAAATACATCTCCCACGTGAAACCTGGTATATTCTTCGTCGTACGACGTGGTGTTGCATGCTGAAAATAGCATATTTACAAGCTCACAACGCATCGCATCCACCACACATTGTGAGCTTGTAGATCAGCACATGGCAATATGCAGGCTGAGACGTTTAGAAACGTTCCCCTTCACAATAAAAGCACATCAGCTTTCACATGTTCATTCCATATAAAGAAAAGACAGGAGGCAAGTGGGCAAGGATTATGAATTCGGTGGCATTTCACATTGCAAAAGGGTGCAGGAAGAGTGGGCAGTGGGCACCTCAGTGTTAAATATCCTTATTGGCCATTAGGTTGAACATGCCCATGCAGAAGGTAAGGGGTGTGTCTCATTTCTGTTTCATATACAGTAGCCAAATGATAATAACGATATGGAAAAATGCACTATAGGTTAATACATTATAATAATTTCCTATAGAATGTGCGAGTGAGAAATATAACATGTTATGTGCTTAATTTAAGGCATTTATGCTTCAGCCAAGAGAACCTTTGCTAGCCTTGGTGATAAGGTCATGTATTAATACAGTGCTGCGGCGCTATACAAAAAAAAGTTGGTGCTACCTAATTTGTGGTGGCGCTACCAAATGAAAAGGTAGGTGGCACCAGTGCTACCTGTGAAAAAGTTAGTCTGGAGCCCTGGTAGTGTTTCTTTTTGTTTTATTCACGGCCCATAAAGAACCGATGACTGTGGTTAGTTACACATAACAGGTATGTCTCGGGCTGACACTTTTGCACTTATAGAACATTTTAAATGAAGGACTTTAACTTCTAATAATGTATTTGTTTTGTACACTGTGGTATTGCCACTTTTACTCTAGTACTTCTTCCACCACTGCTGGCTGGCTGGCTGGCTGGCTGACTGGCTGGCTGGCTGGCTGACTGACTGGCTGGCTGACTGGCTGGCTGACTGGCTGGCTGGCTGGCTGGCTGACTGACTGACTGACTGACTGGCTGACTGACTGATGACGCATGGTGCCTCGTCCATCACAGACGCTGACTGGGCTCTTGCGTGAGAGTAGTGGATGGAGGACTGGGCACAGAGTTAAGGGCACAGTCAGTCACGACCTTGAGTTGGCAGATCTGATGCCAGCACTTTCCTTCTTTCCTTGGGCCCATGTGCACTGTCAGCTGTCAACTACCCTGGCTGTCACTTATCTGGAGCACACACACACACACACACACACACACACACACACACACACACACACACACAAAGAGACTAAGATTTATACAAATACATGGATGGACACACTTGCATAAAATATACCACAGACCAGTGCACGCACAGAAACATTGACAGTAGTTAGGGCCAGCTTCGGGGTTTGGCTCCTTGCCAAGCATTTCCCTCCAGATTACAGTGACACCCTCTCATTCATATTCTCACTCTCCTATTTTCTCTCCTATTTTCTTTCACTGTTTCGTGTCCCCCCTCTCTCTCTTTTCGTCCTTTTCTCTTCACCAAAGCCAGAGATTCAGTGCCGCAGCCACCCGTGAGAGGAGCGACTTAGTAATTGTCAGGCTGGCAGAACAGGCACACGCATGCATGCCTGTGCCTTGGCATGCCAACGTCTGGCATGTATACCCACCCTTGCTTGCACATGCACAGGGGCCAAGCCAACAGGCAAAGAGATGGGTAGAGAGAGAGAGAGAGAGAGAGAGAGAGACTGCAGTGCAAGATGGAAGTGGAAAATGAGAGGATTTGGGCGGGGTGGTTCCTGGGAAAGGCCCATAGAAAGCGATAGAGATGGGCTGGAGGCTCATCTTGCTCTGTGGGTGTATGATTCAGAGCCCAGAGTGGAAGCAGCAGTCACTGGCATGAGACAGCAGGGGGTGTGGTGGAAAATTAGCAATTAGCGTAATTAGGAGACTGGCTTTAGTTATAGGCCCTGACAATATGTCACCTCTCATTATGACCCATAAGTAAACACGGCAGCCTAATGCAAGGCAACGCTCATTCTTTAGACGGTTCCTTGTGTCAGTGCACATTTTCCTCTCTCTGGCCACGCTTCACTGCATATTATTGACTTGCCAATACAACACAATTAAGGGCTTTGGATTAACAATATCCAAAGGTGAGGTCCACAACAATAATGAGAGAGAGGGAGGCCAGCTATGTTGCTGCCGAGCACTGGAAGTTTGGCATCATAATAGATAAGGACTCTAGGTCCTCATTAAGCCACACTGGTATTGATTAATTCAAATGAATGAAACGTGTGGGCTGGTTTTTATTACGGGTGGTTAGAATAGAGGATTAGATGTTGTGGTGGAGACTGAATTGATGTTTTTGGAGCAATTACTGGAGGAATACAACCTCGTGGTTGGAGGAGTTGAAAGGGCCTGCTTCAAATTAATTGGCTGATTGAAGGGTTGTTCACTGAAATGCAAAATGTTACAGTATACCTGTATGTGAAGTTGCTGGAGTAGTGTCTGGTAGAACAGCTTTACCCTGTGGCAAAACAAATAAATGTTCACCCTCCCTGTTAAATAAAATTTAAATGACTACATGGGTCATAATGAAACTGTCTGGTTTTGAAAACAGCCTACTGTATGTCTCATGACCTCATTGTGTCGTTGGGCCGATTTAACCGCAAATGTCTTCGATCAATCCTAATCTATTGATTTAGACTTAATTTCCCGCCATAACTTTTGACGCAACTTGTTCTTTCACCCCTTTTTCCCCTCACTGTTTATCTTTTTACCTTTTACCTCTATGATTTCCTGTGATTTCCTGTGATTCTCAACTCTTGCTCTGGGACCCCTAGGGTTGCCAACCGTCCCTTAAAATACAGAATCGTCCCTTATTTGAGATTTAAATGATGCGTCCCTTATTGAACCAATAAGGAACGCAGTTTGTTCCTTATTTTCCTAAATAGCCCCTTCAGTCAATACTGAATTTAACAATAATGAACAAAACAAAACACAGGAAATATTAAAATCAGCACAATTGTTCTAGCGGGAGGCACACACTACCTAAAGTAGCCTAAACCAGTGGTTCCCAAAGTGAGGTCCGGGGACCCCCAGGGGTCCTTGAGGGAGTTCCAGGGGGTCCCCAGCTAAATTATAGTTTGGAACCAAATGGACCCTTATGGGTCTGTAACTCTGAGAGTGTACAAATGGAACCAAATGGACCATCAGAGTTAAATTAACATTGATTTTACAATATGAATTGGGGGTCCCAGAGATAGAAATGCCATTAAATGGGGGTCTGTATACTAATGCATGTCAAACTGGTACTTGAAATTAAATGGGTTGAGAATCACTGTGTAAAAAAATCTTCTCTTATGGGGGTCGCTGGCATATATTTTATAATGGGCTGCTGATGTTGTTATGCTCATTTGGAAAACAAAGTTCTACTTCAAAAGTTGTGGATAGCATATAAACAATAAGTTGAAGGGAAACTTCAACTTATTGCTTCGACTTATTGCATCGACATATTGCTTCAACTTATTGCTTCAATTTATTGCCGGCCTTGCCGCACACGCCTGCGCCGCAAGGCGTCGCAGGCGTAAAGAGTGTCCCTTATTTCAAGATCTCAAAGGTGGCAACCCTGTCCCCAATCTACTGTACGTACACAGTAAAATCCTCTGTTAATTGAACTCGGAGTTGCAGACCCTGTAAGGGTTCATTTGGTTCCTAACTGTCAATGGTTTAGCTGGGGACCCCCTTGTAACCCTCTCAATGACCCCTGGCTGACACCGGAACCCATGTTGAGAAAGAGTGTGCTATATCGCCTACGCAGCATATTTGCACTGTTTTCCCCTTTAGTTGACATGCTTGTTTTAACAGCAACCTCGCTGTACGCCAAAGCTAACAGTTTATCCTGTCAGTCTCAGTGCAAACGAGCCATTAAATCCTTACATGCGTCACATGCTTCGCACATACACAGACGTGTGTGAGGCTTTTTATTTCATCTTATTTGATTGTGCCTTCAGCTTTGTTGTACTGTATGTATTTATATGTTTGTTTATTTATTTGTCGTCCCCCCCATGTGACACGGTAGGGACTCTGAGCAAAGCGACAGTGACAAATTGGGATTGGAAATGACAAAATTGTCTTTTTAACAAGCATGGCGGAGGGGATTGGACTCTGGCACCGGGTTCACTTGAATAAGTAGACAGGCTGAACTCCTCCTGGGCCCGGCTTTGATGGGTAGCTTTCATCCGTCTGATAGAGAGATGCTCGCTCTGTCTTCATGTGTGTGCGTGCATGTCACATGTGCGTGCAAGCGTGTGTGTGTGACTGTGTGTGCGTGTGTGTGCGGGGACAAATCCTCAATACTTAAATCTGAGAGTGGATTTGGAACATGTTGGCTCAATTTCTGGGTCCGTTTTCATATTCCAACGTGCACACGTTTCAATTTCAAGCTTTAAAATCTGTCGTCCGATACGGCAAGCAACATAAATATTCAAAAAATAGATGCCTCATTGGCCACTGCAGTTCGTTGGACCCATGTGTGTTGAAGGAGGGGCGGAAGGCACGCTACGTCACACTGCTACTCAAGTGATTACTGGCCAATCACAGCAGATCTTTTCCGGGGACATGTGCTCTGTGACACACGCTCATCAAGGAAAACGTTTTGCCCTCCCTTGAGCATATACTGTATAAGCTCCAGAGCCGGAAAGGACATAGATACTAAGGTTGGGCGATATGCCAATATTCTCCTATCGCCCATCGTCTGGCCCAAAATAGCAGATGGACGATATTTATATTCGTGCAATGTGATTACAGCGTACAGCGGGTTGCAGAAAAGGCAGATTCACAAGCTCCAAGTCGCATTGGCGACGCGTTGAGAGCTTGTAGATCTGTCTGTTTTTGCAGCACTGGTGTCAGGGTTTGTTCACGTTTTCGATAACAAAATAACTTGGATTACAGGCTTAGATGAAGTGAAGTTCTGTAACCAGCCTGTTAGCTTAGAGACAGCAGTGTGCATTGTGGTGTGACTGTATATTATTAAACAAACTGCATGGGTCCGGAGCGTAAACAACAATGTACTAGTAACCTCCCAGGCTCCCTCGGTCCCAGCCTTATCCAGCCTGACTTCCCCCGTCTTTCCCCGATGCTGCTGCTGGTGCTGGTAGAAGATACAGACAGTACCATTATAACGGGATGAGGGGGTTTCCACCCGGCCACAGCTGTTACTTTGCTGGGCCAAGTTGATTCGCATTTTGCTCACAGTAAATTATTTCGCTGTAGAGGTTAATTGGGCTACATTTGAAGAGTTGGATTTTCGATAAGCAAGCAAGCAAGCGTGTGTGCGTGTGTGCGTCCGTGCGCGCGCGTGGTCCCTGGCTTCATAGCCTCGGAAACCCGATTTTTTTTCCAGGGAAAAATTGTCTGGGGCCGAGTCCACTTCAATTCGGCATACAGTAGTGCAAACGTCGCTCACTATCTGCTGATTTCTGATCATCTGCACCTTTGTTAAATTGACACACACACGTACACACACACTGCTCTCTCTCTCTCTCTCTCTCTCTCTCTCTCTCTCTCTCTCTCTCTCTCTCTCTCTCTGTCGCTCTAATTAATTAGTCTCATGTCGCACAGCTGCGTCTAGTTTCTCCCGGCGGATCCTATGCCATAGAAAGCATAGGTGGCGGGTTCCAGTCTACTGGCTTCATGCCCATCACTTTAGGCTGATCATTCTTCCCTGGCCGTGGTCTGCCCACACTGCCAGCTGTCAAAGGGCCTGCTCTGGGCAAGGCCCCACCGATGGGAAGCTACGGCCATGTTCTAGAATCAATCCAACACTCTAATAGGTCACGAATGGCTGCACAGTGCTTGCCAATAGCCTTTATGTTGGAGAAAGTGAGAAGGGGAGGAGGTGTGTGTGGGGGGGGGGGGTCCTGCTGGTGAGCGCGGGAAGCAGAGATGTCCGACATATTTACAGTGTATATCATCTAGGCCAGCACTGGGCATTAATTGACATGCTACTAATTAGCCTCCGCTAGTGGAACTTACTATTTTGGTGTAGCAGTGAAAGCAGACATCTCTGCTTTCTCTCTCTCTCTCTCTCTCTCTCTCTCTCTCTCTCTCTCTCTCTCTCTTGCCATGATTTTTAGACCTTAATTATAACTAGAAACAAAATTTCAAGAAATTTTACTGGGTGCCTGAAGCTCGCCAAGTCTGTGCAGCATTTGAGCCACGGAACACCATTTGATGACATTTAGCCTCTCAGAAGGATCCATTGTGTTACATGTGAGCCAGGTCTCTCCATTGACTTTCAATGGGGTCATTTGTCTAAGTTTATTGGGAATGTTAGCATTGCTAGCATGCTAATGCTATCATGCTAATATGCTAACATGCTAATACTAACATGCTATCATGCTAATATGCTAACATGCTAATGCTAACATGCTAAGATGTCTGAGCTGTAAGGGTCCATTTGGTTTCGTTCAGGGGGGGGCGTCCCGGTTTCGGCGAGCCGCCCCGCGTCTGAGACGGTTGAGAAATGACAAAGTTACGTGTTTCCCGGATATTCTCCATTGACTTTCAATGTGTGTGTTTGTGTGCATGTGCGTGCATGTGCGTTTGTGTGTGCGCGTGTGTGAGAGGTGGTCAACATGGAGCAAGTTTCAAGACTGTAGCATGTTGCAAACAAAAGTTATAGCTGTTTAAAGGCCAGCCAATAGGAATACAGAGAAGCGGGGCTTAAGCAATTAAGCCATTACAGCTTGTTCCTCTTGATGGTCTACGTCCATGTACCAAAGTTTGAGGCTGTAGCATGTTGTAAACAAAAGTTATAGCTGTTTAAAGGCCAGCCAATAGGAATACAGAGGGGCGGGGCTTAAGCAATTAAGCCATTACAGCTTGTTCCTCTTGATGGTCTACGTCCATGTACCAAAGTTTGAGGCTGTAGCATGTTGTAAACAATAGTTAGAGCTGTGTAAAGGCCAGCCAATAGGAAGACAGAGGGGCGGGGCTTAAGCAATTAAACATTTACAGCGTGCTCCTATTGGTGGTCCAAGTCCATGGAGCAAGTTTCAAGACTGTAGCATGTTGCAAACAAAAGTTATAGCTGTGTTAAGGCCAGCCAATAGGAAGAGAGGGTTTGTGTGTTGGTGTGTGTGTGTGTGTGTGTGTGTGTGTGTGTGTGTGTGTGTGTGTGTGTGTGTCCATTTGGTTTCTCTCAGGGGGGGCGGCCCGGTTCCGGCGAGCCACCCCGCATCTGAAACGGTTGAGAAATGACAGAGTTACGTGTTTCCCCAATTTTCTTCATTGACTTTCAATGTGTGTGTGTGTGCGTGCACATGTGTGCATGTGCGTGCGTGTGCGTTTGTGTGAGCGCGTGTGTGAAGGGTGAATCATTAACAATGTATCAATTTCAGCTGGGCTAGTCTATGCAAATGCCACCACTATTGAAAGTTAACCCATTCTGAACGGGAACCCCTTTTTTTTGTTATGCTGAATTTGTTCAGATATACGGTCCGAACAAATTGCTCTAGCGCAAAAAGTAAAAGTCGAATGCGATTTTTGTTTTCGCCGTGAGTGACCCGAGACATTGAGGTACGCCGTGTGCGATCGTGGTATTGGTACGATAAAAAACGTGGTTATAAGAGCGAGTTAAGAAATTGTGTTTGTGATGAAAAAATTGCTGACTCATTCAGGCAGTTAACATGGCGTCTTATGATGGTACACCTGTCGCTTTCAGGGCTGTAGTTCACGTACCATATGAATCTGGGCTGTGGTTGTGACATTGGGGGAAAGAGGACGAGTGTGGCTACAGAAGTACCGAAACCCATGTGTGTAAAGTTAATATTTTGGCCGTGAGGACGATTTGTTCGGAGAATTTCGCTACAGTTTTGACACTGGCTGCTCACTCTGACCCGGTCTCTCTCTGGGCGTGCGACACTCTAAGTCGAGATTTTTGCTCAGACCACACACACTTTGAACTGCGATAGCGGGCAAACCGTGCAACGTATTCGAATTCCGTCTCAACCAGGACAAAGTCGATGGCCTCCTGTGCTGTTTGACGTTTAAATCGTGTGTCTACGTAACAGTGTGCAAGAGCAATGTGGCTCCAAAGTAACGTGTCGTTTTCTGTTTTTACCCGCGTTTCCCCATTGACTTTGCATGGGGCATTTTTCGCGTCGTTTATTGCGAATTACGTCGGCACGGTAACTCGAATCGGAAAGAAAAGCACAAGCAACACCATTCCCGGCCGAGCCGCACGTTTCGATGTATATATTGTGGGGCTTTGGTAAACCGTGCGGCCGGCCATAGACGTCAAAGTTTCGTGTCTTGAATACGATTAAGTATTGGTTTCGGATTTCAACCTGTGTTTCTGCCATTGCATGGCAGGCACCCAGAATGAGTAAATGTGTGCACACTTAATGAAGTACCCTTAGTGAGGAGGAGGCAGAACATAAGGCGGGAGAGAGAGAAGAGCAGATTTTGTTTTTCACATGGCAAGCAGTTGGTGTTGACTGAGCAAATGTTTCTCAGTTTGCAAAGCAACTTCGGAGCTAGTGTGCACCAGGAAAAATAAGTTTGATACAAATGGCTTCTAATTAAACAGACTGTATAATACAAAATGGCCTGGCGCTCCGGTTAAGGCCATCTACTGTATGTGGAGCAGGGTAAGTCTAGATAGATATAAAGGAATTATTTTTCCCTCCCCAAGCTGGTTGCCTTTGAGGCAGAGACAAATAAACAGTTTGCTTTTCTTTTTCTTTGAAGTTTCTTCTCTATAGCGTAAACAGGTCTAATTTGAGACATGAAAAGAAACATTTGTGATCAATTAGAGTCAAACAAGGGACATGAGATGATTTGTTTGTTTTGATCCACTACCAGTCAAACTGGAATTAAATTGTTCACGCACGCAAGCACGCACGCACGCAAACACACCCACACACACACACACACACACACACACACACACACACACACACACACACACAGAAAAAAAAATATTGAGAAGTGGAACTAGGAACAATATTTCGGTGGTATGGTTCCACATGGAGGGTAAACAACGCAACACATTTTTGAACAGCGTCCCTTTGTCTTTTCTATTTATAGACACGGACCACTTTTACCGACGGACCGGATGTTGTTGTGATTGTGTGTGTAGCAGCTAACAATAGCCACGCCACTCTAGAGTCGATCGACAATAACGGGACGTAAGAATAAATCTATCGCGACTAGCAACTGGACCGCCGAGGGCCGTCTAACACAGGATCTTTTTTTCATAATTAGACGGGATGATTTAGATTGCGAGTTATTAATGTTTTAAGATTTTCGTTTTCGTCGGCTAAACAGGGGAGGGAGTTTTTCGATGACGTCTCATTCTTATGCAACATGTGGAAAAAGTGGTGGAAAAAGTAGGCCTACACCATCGGTCTGGTGTAACTTCATCAGTCAGTGACTCCGGTCAGAGTCACATTTGCATTTACAGGCATTTGTTGTCCAGCCAACAACCAAAGTGCTGTTAGGTCAGTTACTTCCCTAAACACTTTTCTCTGGAGAACGCGTATCCCCTGCCCCCTTCCCCCAGTGCAGTGGCTTTCCAATAGCATGGATGCTGCCATTGCCTCATTCTCTTAGATTGTTACTGCCATTGTCATCGTCGTTCTTGTTTCCGCTCGTCTCTCTAGTCTATCTCAGTCTTTCTCATTCCCTCACTCTCCTTTTCCCCCAACCCTGTTTATCCCCCCCCCTCCCCCCATGTCTACCTCAGTCCATGTTTCACAGCAGCCGCAGACCGTATCTGTACACTGTTACTCCCTCTGTGTTTGTTTGAATTATTAGCGGGGCTGTTGCATCGTTGGATATAACTAATTGATTAATACCTTTTCATCCAATTAGTGCTCCCTCATGCAATTAATCAGCTGGTGAGGTGTTAGGCCTGCTCTGGGCCGGCGAAAGACAGACAGATGCTACAGGTCTGGTGTGTGATGAAGAACGCTCTCTCTCTCTCTCTCTCTCTCTCTCTCTGTCTCTCTCTCTCTTTCTCTCTCTCTCTCTCTCTCTGTCTCTCTCTCTCTCTCTCTCTCTCTCTGTCTCTCTCTCTGTCTCTCTCTCTCTCTCTCTTTCTCTCTCTCTATCGGTCTCTCTCTCTCTCTCCACCAACTTCCACACACCTGGTTTCCTGTCCTGTTTTCTGTGCTCCACCATTGCTCTCCTGCTCACTGTTGATTGTTAGCATTCTTGCTGAGCACAACAATCGCTGGCCGAGAACCGTTTGATCCAGATAATCCCGACCAGGGGCCTATTTCACGAATCTTGGATGAACTAATCCAGGATATAGGCCAAAGCCAGGCTTTTTAAATCCTGATCTTTACAGCCTGGTTTATTCCGTTCCACTAAAGCCAAGCGAGGCTCAGAATTGGCGGATTTGGCGAGCCGGGATCAGCAAGCCTGGCTTAATAGACAGTCTGGCTTGTTGTCTCTAGACCCCTTCTGTGGATCAAAGATTTACTGATCCTTCTTCTTCATGGGGTATTAAGGCAGTTTGCATCCTTAATAGTTGCATTACAGCCCCCTTCTGTATATCTCATTATCTTTACTAATCTATTCAAGACTTACTGATACAAGGACTTAAGCTTCTAAAATAAATACTGCTGCTGTAATTAAAGAGAGAACATACTCTCAATAGTGGATAGACTGAATGATTAACTACCCCAAAAATATAGTTTACATTTTACCACTACTATTAACTTAAAACAGAATTCTTAATATTGTAAGCATAATGATATTGTCGCATTGTGATATTTGGCCATAACTCCCTCCTCTGAGGGAGCTACCTTTGGGGAAGGGGGTTGTTGTCCAGACAGGGGCCAGACTGGTGAGGCCAAAATTTGTGCTATTGCCATTGAGAATACATTGGGCGTTTAAGTTAAATAACTCAGAAACTACAAAACATTTCAAAGTAAAAAGTTCCAGCATGTGTCTCCACAGTAAGCTGAATTTTACAAAGTGTGAATGGAGTTTCTAGGTGAAAGTGATTTTTTGAAGTGCCACTATCTGCCTATAAATGTCTCAAATTTGAAAGCACTATATTTCTAAAACTATGAAACATTTCAAAGATTCCTTTTCAGGCACAGATGTCCACCGTAGGATGAACCTAAATAGGTTTGAATGGGGTTTCTAGGTGTAAGTATGTAGGACTATGGGTGAAACGTTATAATGGTAATATGTTGTAAAACAATGAGTAATGGTAATATTTAGTGGTTTTCACTTTTACAAAAAAATAATATATATAATATAATAATTCTTCTTAACCGTGCACTTGCACGACAGCAAACCTATTCATGGGGAACATTCACCAAAAGCAGCTGATCTACAAGCTCACAAGCTGTCATGATGTTGTGCAGCCTATATATTTTGGTTATTTGATTTTATATAGTGCTTAAATTAGTCCTTTAATGCAGACCGATACAAATAAGGCAACATAAACCCATAATAATTGAATAAATCTGGAAAACATCATTGGTTTGTGATCAGTTTGACTGCTTAATGAACAGTAAAGACATCAGGATTAGGTTAAACCTGGCTGTTAGCCTGGTCCGGAGCAGGCTAAATCCAAAGCATAAGTTTCCATGGTAACTTATGTAGCATCACTTTCATGAAACCGAATCAAGCCTCAACATAACCAGGTTAACTGGTTAAGTTAATCTGGCAAGATCAACCAGCTTTCATGAAACCGGTTAAGCACTGATCCAGGATATATTAAGCCAGGATATGTGTTAAAGCCCGGCTTAATCTCTAATCCAAGTTTCGTGAAATAGGCCCCAGAAAGCCCAACTTGTTTTTGTTGTTGTTGTACATCAGAGAGGCATAGCAAAGCGCTGGCTGTGTGTAACGGACAGATGGTGTTAGGGGAGAGGCATTGTGCACAGTTATTTATCAATGTTTATGGCCACAGTGATGTACATTGAATAAATCACACAGTGAATTTCGCTGTGTTCACATTATAGCGCTGAAATGACATGGGCAGCATGCGTGATGTATAATGGGGAAATCTGTGCGTTTATAAAAAACATGTTGAGCTGCAATACATCATTCCAACACTGTGAAGTGCTTGCAGATATATCAGGTTGATAAAGTGATTGAACCTCACTAGTAAAATTAAGTGGGGGTGTGTGTGTGTGTGTGTGTGTGTGTGTGTGTGTGTGTGTGTGTGCGCACGTGTGCGTGTGTATATATTGCACACATACTGTAATAATTTCAGGTGTGTTTTCTATCAGAAGTAAACATTTTCCAGTAACAGCTCTTCTCCTTTCCTCTCTTACAGGTGTGCTTCCTTCTAATCACCGTCTGGACACACTGACTCACTTGACCTCACAGCCAGAGCAACGCCAGCGGATTCTGCAACAGTGAACAGATGGACAGATGGAAAACGCCCTCGGGGTAGAGCTCTCCAAGATCAATCGGTGTCAGCAAAAACAAAAATCAACTAACTGCTTTCCACTCAAGAATTCAGGAGGCCAACGGGATTGTTAGTGAGACACCAAAGCCTGGAACAGCTTTACTGTTTTAGTTACTGAAAGGACCTTGGTCATCATTCGTCTCATGAGCTCATGGAACCGTGCAAATGATCCCGAGGGATAAACCTTTTTTCTTTTCTTTTTTTCTTTTTTTTATCAGTACATTATAAGTCATATTTTTGACAGCACATAGACATACTCAAGGATGGATGAAGGCTGGTATTTTGGCTCAGGGAGGTTTTTCTCTATGCCGTTCCCATTTCCATATTCATCAGTGATACACAGTGAAATTACCTGTGGCCACATATCACTGAGGACACACTTTTATCTCCCGTCTCTTAACTTCAGAAACTTCTGCTGCAAAAAGCAAATGCAAAATAGTTTTGTCTCGGCCTCAGATCCCCTTATAGCCTCTAACAGGGCAGTGAAAGGACTAATGACTAGTTGTGTCTCACTGAAGACTTTACCAGGACAACTATTCTATATCCAACAGACTCATGGAGAACATGCATGACCTGCCCTTTGAGCAAACCCATGGCCAGAACCACTCGAGACTTTAGAATGTTCCAGAATCTCGTGGATTAGCGTAGAATCAAGACCTGTCCGCCCAGCTGGAGTTGTGGCAATTTAATAGATAACAGGCAGATTTTATGTATATGCACATACAAATACAAAAAAGACTATTCCTGTTTCTCTCGCACCTACATCACATGTAGAGCCCCCCCCCCTCTTAAAATGTCTCTGTGCTGGACAGTAAGAGCTTGGACAGTGTTTGCAGCGCTTGCTCTCCTTAGTTGTACTTTTTGCTGGTGTGAGGCGTCAAGGACTAGTGCTTCAGCCCCAGGAGGGAGTAGCCTGGAACAGGGCTCCATGTCCCATGAACGAGTGAAGAGAGGATGGGTGTGGAACCAGTTCTTTGTTGTGGAGGAGTACACCGGAACGGAGACCCTCTACGTAGGAAAGGTAAGGCATGTTTTCTGTGCTGGTTAAGTGCATTCACTTAACCCATTCTGACCTGAGATCAGATTCTAACACACAGAAGAATGGTGGTTCTTTAACCCATTCTGACCTGAGATCAAAATTCTAACACACAGAAGAATGGTGGTTCTTTAAGTACTGTACTTAACACATTGATTGAATTGACGTTCTGTCAAATGCAACGCCGAAGACATGCCGTGCCGAAGACATACTGTATACATGTTCGTCCGGTCTTTTCAGTGGTTTAAACAATTAATTAGAGCTGGGACTCGATAAAAAAATTAATCTAATTAATCAGAGGCTTTGTAGTTAATTAATCTTGATTAATCACATTTTAATCGCATATCAATATTTAACCCGAGAACAGTGAGAAACCTTTTTTATTCAAATGTTTTTGGTATCCCAGTGAATAGTGACTACGGGATTCCACTCATTTTCAACATTTTACTGTCATTAATATACCTTAGAGTTGTTGTGTGGATACAATAAGAAAGTCCCCCCCCATTCTGTGTTGCCTAGAAATGAGCATTTGCGCCTGTCGTAGACATGCGCAGAGCAAGTTCAGTCAGGGAACCTCAGTCAGCGCGCCGGCCGTTAATTGGGCCACCGCAGGATCAGGCTCTCATCCACATGATTCACTCAGCCAATCACACGCTCACCCAATCTCATACCGGCTACTTTAACCGAAGGTTTTGCATTCATCCTCCTGCTTGCTTGCTTGCTGCTGCTTTATTACTTGCGCAAGCAGAGCGCGCAAGTAATAATTTCGCTTGGTCTCTTCAAAGTGACAGCCAGTTTTTTTTTCAACCACATTACGTCATCACATACATATACACACCATGTACTCTGGTCCCAGCTCTCAACGATGACGTAATGTGGTATCTGGTCCCAGCAAACCAGGCACAGACTTGCATACATAAAAACGGTTGAAAAAAACTTGGCTGTCACTTTTTGGAACCAAGTAACCACAGTATACTGCTAATCAAATTACAACTACATACTCTGTATGTAGTTGTAATGTGATTTGTAATTTGTAAATCTGTGCCTGGTCTGCTGGGACCAGACTGCACAGATGACCATATCTCTTACGTCATCACTGAGAGCTAGTCATACATATACACACCATGTACTCTGGTCCCAGCTCTCAACGATGACGTAATGTGGTATCTGGTGGGACCAGATTACACAGATGACCATTTCTCTTACGTCATCACTGAGGGCTAGTCATACATATACACACCATGTACTCTGGTCCCAGCTCTCAACGATGACGTAATGTGGTATCTGGTCCCAGCAAACCAGGCACAGACTTGCATATACATAAAAACGGTTGAAAAAGACGGCTGTCACTTTTTGGCACCAAGTAACCACAGTATACTGCTAATCAAATTACAACTACATACTCTATTTAGTATAATGTATATGTATACGTATGTCTAGTCATTAGTCATTGCTGGGACGCATCGGAAAGGCTGGGACGGTGCATAGGGCGCAAAGTATGGCATTTATGGCCTACTAGATTGAGAGAGCCATTTATGGCCTACTAGTGTGCAACAAGCAAGTATGCACTCGGCAGAGTGCAGTTCTAGTTCTGACATCGGATAAGAACCCTGGTCAGCCTATATAATGTGACAACGAACATTTAATATTTGATTGAGAGAGACTGAGAAGAGGAGGAATTATACGGGTAAGAGACAGAGACACACGGACAAGGAAGAGGAAGAGAGAGGATGTTGTGCTGGGCGGTGTCCCTGAAAAGACAGCTGGTGCATCCGAAAACAGGAAAGATTTACTGTCCTGTAGTGCCAGTGGGGCACATGGTGTACTACTTTGAAAGTTTCCACGACGGAACGACCCACAACAAGGATCATATTGGTGTGCACGTCTTGAACACAGTGTCTATGGTCTGGATGAAGTTGCCTCCAGTGACAACTGGAGGCAACTTCATTCGAAAAATAATGAAACAGCCCATTGAGGTACCCTCCTTGCGTTGGGGCCACACAGCTGTGCTTATAGGTGATACAATCTACATCTGGGGGGGGATAGTGAATTGTAGGATAACGAAGGAGGAAGTCAAATGGTTTACCGTCGTTGGGGACTACCAGGACAACCTTATTTATGCATTTGATGTTGACAATCTGAGTTGGTTCAAGCCCAGGATGTCTGGGTCTATTCCAGAGGGGAGGGCAAACCACTCAGCATGTGTCTCTGGGAAGGTCATGTATATACATGGAGGACGCGTCAAGACTGGAGCAACTAATGACCTCTACAAGTTGGACACCACCATAATGCTCTGGTCTTTAATTAAAACCAGAGGCATTCCGCCGCCTGCTTCAGAGCGCCACTCTGCCACAATCATCGGGACAAAGATCTTTGTATTTGGGGGTGGAACTTACTTGAACAGCGTCAGAGTGTTTGACACAGATACCGAACTCTGGCTGAGCACGCCTTCTGCACAGCTTCTCCCAGAAGCACGCATGCGTCATGCAGCCTTTGCCTACGAAGGAGAGCTGTACATATTTGGCGGCTACAACTCTGCTCTGAATCTGTCCTTCAATGATCTGTGGAAAGTCAATCCAAAGACCTTCACATGGAAAAAGGTTGAGCCCAAGGGAGAAGGACCAGACTGGCATGGTACTAACTACTGTTCTACGGTGGGAGATCAAGTCATCATCTTTGGACACAAGACTAATACACAACCCATCTGTTATTTACAGATCTTATACTTAAGACCTAGTCTGAAGACATTGTGCAAGCTAGCAGTGATTCAGCACGGCCTGGATCATTCAGGACTCCCACACAACATCAGGTGGGAACTGGCAACGATGACAACAATTCAAGAAAAAATAAAAATAAATACATACACACGATTAATGAAAATTATAGGGGTTCATAAATAAAATAAAATAAATTGACTGTGTTCTCAAATTGTCTATGGATAGATGAACGTCAGCACTTCTGAGGAGCAGTGTTGCCAGATTGTGTCAGAGAAATAAGCAACCAGGTCTATGAAAATAATCCCAAAGGAAAGCCACTATACCAGCGGTCTGCAACCTTTTTTAAATGCAGGAGTTAAACTATTAATCTGGTGTCAGTGAGGTCAGATGTAGAGTTGATGGCCAGCTCCATATATTCAGATCTAGTATGTCAGACCATGTATGGCTATCCAGGGTTTGATGAGGTCAGTGTCGTGATCTTCATAATACTGTATCCAGGTGATGATAGTCAGCTCCGCAGATGAAGATCCATGTGTTGTACCGACTTGGTTCATTTGCAAGTGTGACTCGCGTCGCGGCAAACACACTGGTTATCATGAGACTGTCACGATATGGTCATACCGGTATATTCCCATATATGGACTTAATATTGATGTGGGGGAGTGTATGGTGTGGATTTTGGTGAATTTGTTCTTTTAGGAGGGACGTGAGAGCGACCATTGGTCACCTGAATTGGCTCCCTGGTTTCCACTGTGGGGGTTGGGTACTACTACAATTGGTCGTCCATCCATCCATCTTCAACCGCTTATCCGTAGTCTGGTCGCGGGGGCAACAGCTCCACCAGAGAGCTCCAGACTTCCCTCTCCAGAGCAACATTAGTGACTTCCTCCTGGGGGACCATAGGTGAGAGTAGGAACACTTCATGACCATAGGTGAGAGTAGGAACACTTCATGACCATAGGTGAGAGTAGGAAGGAAGATTGCTCGGTAGAGAGAGAGCTTTCCCTTCTGGCTCCACTCTCTTTTCGTCACAACAGTGCGGTACAGCGACTGCATTCCCTACCCGGACTGCACAATCCACCGGTTTCCTGCTGAGAACCATGGCCTCAGATTTGGAGACGCTGATCCTCATCCCAGCCGCCATACACTCGGCTGCGAACCGGTCCAGTGAGAGCTGAAGGTCTTGGACCGATGGTGCCATCAGGACCACATCATCTGAGCAGTGATTCAACCCGAACACCCTCTCCGCCACGACTACGCCTTGAGATCCTGTCCATGAAAATCACAAACAGGATAGGTGACAAAGCGCAGCCCTGGCGAAGGCCAAACCCCACCGGAAACAAATCCGACTTACTCCCGAGCACACGGACACAGCTCTCACTTTGGGTGTACAATTGGTCGTAAGTTTTGAAAATGTTCTGTTCCCGTCATGGCTACGGAGGCTGAGCTACAAGAGCTCAGGGACCTGGTAGCGCAGCAGGGCAGCTAACAGTTCGCTGAGGCAGGAACAGAGAGATGACCAACCAGGCAGTAGTAATATTGTCTCCTCTGAGGTGTCAGTCCAATCCATTTTGGCAGCCAAATAATAAATTATATGGGGTTTGTAGCTGTAGCTAATTTCAATGTTATGTTGAAAAACGAGTAGGTAAAATGGATTTGTGTTGGTTCAATTTAGTGGTTATTACTGTGACTTGGTGTGAATACCGTCATTTGTGTCAAAGAAGAACATTATAAGCTCAATGTGTTATTCTGATATAATTTGGCTTCATGGTATATTTACAGTGCTGTGAAAATTGGCATTGTTTTAAATGCATGTCAGTGGTACAGTATGTGTTTTGAGTGACATCGGATAAGAACCCTGGTCAGCCTATATAATGTGACAACGAACATTTAAAATTGAGATTGATTAAGAGAGACTGAGAAGAGGAGGAATTATACGGGTAAGAGACAGAGACACACGGACAAGGAAGAGGAAGAGAGAGGATGTTGTGCTGGGCGGTGTCCCTGAAAATACCGCTGGTGCATCCGAAAACAGGACAGATTTACTTCCTTATTTCATATTTATGGCCTGACTAAACTGTTTCTTTACTCTACTAGCCCTTACTCGTTGTGGCCGGTGGGGGTACTGCGCCATGGGTGCGTTTTCGCATTTTTAATTCACTAATAAATTCATTATTAATTTATAATTTGTTGAATTGAAAAAAGGGCTTCGTTAAGACCTCCATATTATTATGGTCAATGCCTGTGTGAAAAGTGGGAGTGATTGGTGCAGGCGGTGAGGAGCTACGGCAGTGTTTCTGACACACATTCAGACATTTGGTTAATTATAGTATGATGATGATGATATCTAAATCTCCCTGGTTTTGATCAAAACAGCAATGTGTTCTGTGCTCATTTCTGACTTAACCAATCATCTTGTTTGGAATATTAACGCTTCTAGAGAGAGGTCAGATGAGACAGTGCGGAATATTATGCCTCCCGGTGTTGGGGGGGGGGGGGGGTAATGGAAGGCGGGGCTTTTCAGAGTAACATCTGCCCAACCTGCTTGACACTATAGCGCCATAATTTTTGAAGAATTCTGCCGCATTCAAGGTGTTAAATGCAGGAGTTAAACTATTAATCTGGTCTCAGTGAGGTCAGATGTAGAGTTGATGGCCGCTCCATATATTCAGATCTAGTATGTCAGACCATGTATGGCTATCCAGGGTTTGATGAGGTCAGTGTTGTGATCTTCATAATACTGTATCCAGGTGATGATAGTCAGCTCCGCAGATGAAGATCCATGTGTTGTACCGACTTGGTTCATTTTGCAAGTGTGACTCGTGTCGCGGCAACCACACTGGTTATCATGAGACTGTCACGATGTGGTCATACCGGTATATTCCCATATATGGGCTTAATATTGATGACATCAGGGATGTCCATATATGGGCATTCCCAGCCGATGCCCTAATACAATGGCATTTTGGGTGGATTTGTTGTTTTCCAGTGTGAAGCAAAGCAGCAGTGTGGTGGTGGTGGGACGACGTGAGAGCGACCATTGGTCACCTGAATTGGCTCCCTGGTTTCCACTGCGGGGGTTTGGGTACTACTACAATTGGTCGTACATTTAGAAAATGTTCTGTTCCCGTCATGGCTACGGAGGCTCAGAGCTCAGGGACCTGGTAGCGCAGCTAAGGGCAGATAACAGTTCGCTGAGGCAGGAACAGAGAGATGCACAACCAGGTAGTAGTACTATTGTCTCCTCTGAGGTGTCAGTCCCATCCACTTTGGCACCACCAAGTGCCAAATAATAAATGATATGAAGGTTTGTAGCTGTAGCTAATTTCAATGTTATGTCGAAAAACGAGTAGGTAAAATTGCTTTGTGTTGGTTAAATTTAGTGGTTTATGGTTATTACTGTGACTTGGTGTGAATACCGTAATTTGTGTCAAAGCAGAACATTAGAAGCTCAATGTGTTATTCTGATATAATTTGGCTTCATGGAATATTTACAGTAGGCCTACTGTGCAAATTGGCATTGTTTTAAATGCATGTCAGTGTTACAGTATGTGTTATGAGTCACATCGGATAAGAACCCTGGTCAGCCTATATAATGTGACAACGAACATTTAAAATGTGATTGAGAGAGACTGAGAAGAGGAGGAATTATACGGGTAAGAGACAGAGACACACGGACAAGGAAGAGGAAGAGAGAGGATGTTGTGCTGGGCGGTGTCCCTGAAAATACCGCTGGTGCATCCGAAAACAGGACAGATTTACTGTCCTGCAGTGCCAGTGGGGCACATGGTGTACTACTTTGGAAGGTTCCACCACGGAACGACCCACAACAAGGATCATATTGGTGTGCACGTCTTGAACACAGTGTCTATGGTCTGGATGAAGTTGCCTCCTGTGACAACTGGAGGCAACTTAATTCGAAAAATAATGAAACAGCCCATTGAGGTCCCCTCCTCGCGTTGGGGCCACACAGCTGTGCTTATAGGGGATACAATCTACATCTGGGGGATGATAGAGTGCAGTTCTAGTTGTATACTGTGCGCTGCTGTATACAAAGTGCTCACCCACCTCCACTCCAGCTTCCACCTGTCGTTTTGGATCTACTGTTTAGGTACGGGGGATTCAGAGTCCCTATGGTCGGGACTGATGCGCTTGACCTGAGTACCTAAAAAGCAGATCCAATACCATATCGCCAAACCATAATAAATATATTGCATTGATTATCCTATATTCAATAAATATATATATTACATCCTCCTTGAGTTGTCTGACTGAACTGGAGGTCTGAAAAAAAAATCTGTCACAAAAATGTACTTCATAATGTTACTGTTTTTTTTTCAGACCTTCAGTTCTATAGGCAACACAGAATGGGGGGGACTTTTTATTATTTCCAGTGCACACAACAAGAAAAATGCGTTTTATCCCAACAGTGATATATAGGCAGATGATATATATATACTGTATAGGCAGCAAGTGCCTATATAAAGTGTCTTCAGTGTGTATATGAATACTCAAATGTGCTTTACATGGCTGGGCATGAGAAAACAAATAAAAACTACTTTATTATGGGGGAAACAAAAAGGTAATTTATCTGTAGTTAATCGCGATTAATTTTTCTGTAGTTAATTAATCTTGATTAACGCGTTAAAGTCCCGGCCCTACAATGAATACATTTTCTTTATCAGTTTAAAAATCACACCAGTGTGAAGTGAGGGGCGCTCTTATCATCGTACGTCCTCATCGTCTATCTGCTCAGACACTATGATGTAAAATTGTCCATTCATTGTCAATTGGAATTCAATGTTTGTGTAGGACAGTGTTGTTTTTGTCGACTAAAACTAAGACGAAATTTTTCACTGACAAAGACTAAATGGAAACTAAATGAAAACTAAGCTATGATGACTAAAACTAAGACTAAATATACTGACAATTTCGTCAACAAATAAAAACTAGACCAAAATGTTAGGAAGGGACTATAGTGGACAAGAGATCCAGTATAAGTAATTTTACACTTGGTTGGATGCTGAAAATAGCTGATCTACAAGCTCACAACCCGTTGCAGTGCGACACGTTGTGAGCTTGTAGATCGGCTATTTTAAAGTGTAAAATCAGTCATTACAACGGCATCAAGGCCCGCCAAAGCACATTTTAGTCGACAAAATCAAATGTACAGTCGACTAAAATCTTATGACATTTAGTCGACTAAAACTACACTAACACTAAGAAATTCCAGGTGACTAAAATGTGACTAAAACTAATTTAAAACTTGCTGCCAAAAACAACACTGGTCTAGGACAAAGCTTGTGGACAGACACCAAATGTCAAACTGGCCCCCTCCATTGAGACCTTTAAATCCCACCTAAAGACCCACCTCTACACCTTGGCTTTTAACCCAGGTTGAGTTTCCATGGTCCATGTTTTGTGTTTTGTTTGGTATCTGTTTTGTATTTCTTCGTATGTTTGCTGTTGTTCTCTGTGTTTAGCTACAGTGCATTTAGTTTTGTTCTTCTGTACGGCACTTTGTAAACCTCTGAGTTGTAAAATGTGCTTTATAAATAAAGTGGATCGGATCGGATAGTAAAACAGCCAGAGACACACAAAGCTCTGTATAGGAGTGGTTCAAAAAGCGCTTTGGACAAAACCTCTTAACTCCATTGGACCCTCAAACTGTCTGCTAAAGCAACTCCACCACTGTCAGCCAATGTCCTGAGTGTGACATTAGTGTGACATTTTCCTAATGGATAATGAATGCATGTCAAACCACAGCTGACTGCCGTATTTTCAATTTGGGAATGTTCGCCGAACCCTTGTCTCTCCTCGTTGGCGTCTCGGTCATGAGACTCGATGAGCTCATGATGAGACTGGACGGCATGTATGATTCAGTTGGCTTATATTTGACGTGATGTGAAAAGATGGAGTATTGAAGCCGACAGAGACCCAGACACGCGTATGAGTCCCAGTCGCGCGCGTGCCGATCTTGTGGGCGTTCGTTGTACGTTTTTCGACTATGGGCGTGGCAACTGTGCGCTGGCAGCATTCATGCGTACATTTGTAATTCTCTGCATTGTTACAGAATGCATGTTGGTGATGTGCTCCACAGCAGGCTGGGCGTTTCTAATTACACCCCTGGTGATTCTTTTTGTCTGCCGCTTGCATGGCATTCCTGCTGGGGAGGCGTGAGGACCACATAGCCAGCAGGCACAACTATCAGTCTGAGGCGCCAGTCACATCTATCAGACAAGCGTCTTATCAATGTTTTATGGTTTCATCTGTCTTGTCGTTTGTCGCATCAATTGACCACAATGCTTTGCGGAATCTGGGCGGTGCGTGGGCGGTGCGAGGACATGCGGAAACAGATCCACGTGTTGCCCCTGTTGTTGTCCTTACGCTGTTAGCTGCGGGACACAGTAGCTAGTAGCTTGTTGGTTGTGTCAACGTGTTGCGTCTCCACTTTATCAGTACCACTACCACAGTAGGTGCCAAGTCTGGCACTGATTCTGTGTGTATGTATATAGCCTCCAGGTACGCAGACTAAGCATGGCATCATTGTGGAAAATTAATATTTTCTGTTAGCAACGACTCCATTATTTTTAATAAAGCGCATCCATTTTACCACAACACACGACTTGCTGCATTTCAGGCTGTTAGCCATGACGCAGACGTCGATGCAGGCTATAGGCGAAATATAGGATAAGAGATGACATGCGTCTCCAAGTTGGAGCCTATAGTTGCGCCTGGGCGCACGGCTCTCTCCTATCTGCAGTCCGACCGTTCAGCGTTACTTCAGGAGAGGAGACGACACCTCGATGTTAATGTTATTAAAAAAAGAGAGAAAAAAAAGGTGGGGAATCATATTTGAACCATAATCTGAAGTAGGCCTAATGTACAGTAGGCCCATTGGGCATAGCCAACACGGCACATCATTATCACATCTACATTTATCCTTCAACATTTCATGCCCAAAATGATAGTTTGGGAGCAGTTGCATTTTCAGAAATATAAGTCATGGCTACGACTGTTTCATAATATCCAGTCCAATGCGCACTGCCCATGCGAACGGAAAACATGTTCATTCATATTAACAGTTTTATTTTATTTTAACAACCAAATCATATGGAATGGTTTGAAGTAGGCCTTCATTTATAATGTCGCATCCTCTGTGTAAAGCACTGATGTCCTTTTATATCGTTGGTCCGTGCAGTCAGACGGATAACTATTGATTATGGGTCGGGTGGAATAACAAACTGATACGAGGTGGAACGAGAGATCTGAACGGAGTCGACGCGACACCTGAATTATATAAGCATTAGGCTATATAGACCAGAGCTAGGTTAGGAGTGAATGATAAAATGCATGCACCTTGAATTATAACGTTTGTTTTAATTTTCTGTTCGGCCACGACGGGCAGGGATTATATTTTCCTGTTGAATTGCTTACTGGAACAGACCAAACTACTTTACTTAACAATAAAATCATTTTCGTAACGAAAGTGCATAGGCTCTTTCCTCTTCCGTGTCTGCACTATGCAGAAAAAAAACAACAGACTCAGAGTGTGAAAAGACCGCCCAGTGCAGCGTAACAAACGGACCTTCTCTCCTATTGGTTGGCGGGTAAACCCAACCCTTTTTGTCTTGTCTGAGGTGCCGCCCTGTTCTTCAGCTTGTCGCCTACAAAATGTTTTGTGTCTTGTGTCTTGCCCCCCCCCCCCCCATGAAACACGTTTGTCTGATGAAACCACGTGACTCCCATTAGAAATGCATTGGGAGCTGTCTTGTCTGATGCTTTTCATCAGACAACCATAAGACGCTTGTCTGATAGATGTGACTGCGGCCTGAGGGGGAGACAGTGAGGTGCATATACATACAGAGACGCTGTGAGACAAGCATACAGACAGACAGACAGACAGATCTAGCAGGTCTAGCTTTCGCCACAACAGAGCTGTCAATGTTATTTTGCATGGCTGTGTTGTTGAACGTCGAGAAAGTTATACGACTGACGCACCCAGGTGATGGCAATATTACTAATGACCGTAGGCATATTCTTACCGTGCAACACAGCAGGGGGAAGGGGGGGGACGGACATAAATGCTTTTATTAATATAATTACCCAGAGTTATTGTTCTCCAAGGTACCAGGGCACGGGCCAAGAATATTAATACAGTGTGAGAGAGGGAGAGAGAGAGAGAGAGAGAGAGAGTGCACACACAATCACACACAAGTATGAAATGCATGCGTCACGCCTCCGACAATCTCTGTCCATTTACAACAAGCGTTTTTTTTTTTTTTTCACCGTGTTTATTATTTCACTCCAACTGGGCAACGTTGCCAAGCCTGTCTGTCTCACACTACGGCCACCATTACTCTGCTAATAGAATATGATTTCCCAGTAAACGCTCACTCGTTTCAGTACGTTCAGTACATTTGGATAATGAATCCTGTTGGACCGAACTGCTCCCACGACTCTCACTTTCCCCCCCTGTCTACTTCCCTAATGTGCTCCGTGACAAATGCAGAGAGAGGTATATAGGCATTATGAAATGTATGGGAATGTCATTTTGCTGAGATACGGCGATGTCGTTCCCAGTCACGTCGTCAGAGATAAAAGGGCCACTTCACCCCTTTTGCAACCAGATCTTATTTTAATGATATTTGGGGACACAAGAAACACTTTCCTTGGTTTTTATGTGTTTAAGATATTTTAGTATTTCAAATGTATGATGACTCGTCAGGCATTGATCTCACTTCCTTCCTGGACTACATCGTCTCAGTCGGACAAACCTGCACAGACACCATGACCAAAGCAATATGGTCATTGTAGTAATCCAGCAATCCAGTCCCCTAGTCAAAACACGCAGACTTGATTATTTTTCTGACCATATAGAGTTCAAATTTCAAATTGTGCTACTGTTATCTACTGTGAATACTATTAACATTGAGTGACTGTAGTTTCTTCCAGAGGTGAAATGCTCCTTTAAAGCTCACTTTTCAAGAAGCTGTTCTTGAGTTGCAGGAGGACTATAGGTTAAGGTTAGGGAAAATGTTAAAGTGTGTCTTGTCTGTGTCACAGCAGGCAGTCTACCGGTATGTATTGAAGGGGTTGAAGGTTTGTTGTGCTTTATGTATTGGCCTGTATAGCCCTCCAGCCAGTATTGACTTGTTCTGGCTTGACGTCCTTATTTCATCTTTGTCTGAATAGAAGAAAAAAAAAGAAAGAACCATTTCCCTGTCTTTCCTTTCTGTCAATCCTCTGTAGGTTATTGCTTTTTTTTCCTACCTCAAGTAAGAAAACCTTGACACATACTGTGGTTAATACTGTATGACATTGGGTCCTATGAGATGCGTTTCTCAGTGTAGCCCAGTTCAGAAGCTTCAGGCTGTATTTGGGTGGATATAGCCTGGTTAACGGGGCTGAGTCGGCTCAATCGAACGTCACAACGTTCGCCACGGCAGCTTGCTCGCTTTAGCTCACTCTGTGGTGTCTCTCATTGCTCAATTCCGCTTCAGACGGCACCCCTCTGTCTATAGGGCGGTTAAAATGGGGAGGATTTCTGTGTAATATGTACGGATTGGGGGTTTTCTAGTAGTGTATGTATGGATGTCAATCCGCGTTTGGGTGAGACTGGGTTGGCTATGGATGTCCACATGGATGGTAAGCAGACCATAGGCAGACATCTGTCTAGGCAGATGGTCTGTGGTCTGTGCAGCAATATACCGTAGGTCTTTCTTGGGTCCATGCATACCTGTCTGTGTGACCTGTCCATGAGAACTGTCTGTGTGACCTGTCTGTGTGACCTGTCCATGAGAACTGTCTGTGTGACCTGTCCATGAGAACTGTCTGTGTGACCTGTCTGTGTGACCTGTCCATGAGAACTGTCTGTGTGAACTGTCCATGAGAACTGTCTGTGTGACCTGTCCATGAGAACTGTCTGTGTGACCTGTCCATGAGAACTGTCTGCTCTTTGAGCTGTGCTCAACTTGATTAGACTTCCATCTCCACTCCACGGTGCTTTGCCGATGGGATTGCTCTTATTGGCAAATACACATGATATGTATTTACCTCTTCTTCTTCTGTCGTATGTCCTTAGACCTTCCGTTGCAGCAAGCCAGTCCAGTGTGTCATTGTCTAGGTCAATTAGCCCACGGTCGCCATTTGGTGGCCGGTATATAGGGCAGCTGGTCAGCACATGTTCAACAGTCTGTAATGGGTCCCCACTTTCGCAGTGGGCACTGTCTGTGAGACCCCACTTCTGCACCAAAGCGTCCCACACCCGTCCTCAGGCGGTTGAGGGTTGTCCACTCCTTGCGGGGGAGGTGCTGGCCAGGAACATCTGTGGGATCCTCGATGTAGTGGTGAAGCCTGGATGGTTCTGCTGCCTTCCACTGGTCCCTCCATCTTGCCTTCACCCAGGGAGCCTTGGAGGTGTCGGCTGGTGTTGTACGGAGCAGTTCCTGGGCCTGTGTGGCAAAGGGCCGCCGGGACTTGAGACGCATGCGCTGTGGTGTCTCTGTGACGACCTTGTGGAGGAGGTGGGCTTCGCTCAGCTGAGCCTTCCGAGCAAGGGCCAGTGTGGCTGCTTCTCGCCTGACCTCTGCGGGGGCGATTCCAGCAAGGACTGGCAGTTGGTTGGTTGGAGTGTATTTACCTCGATATGCTGTCTGTCATTATGTATATGTATATACTGTACCTCATACCTCGATGAAGGTACATTTCTTATATATACGTATATTGCAGCCATACAAGCATTTAAACACGTCTGTTTGAATTAGAATATATACATATTTGAAAGTCAAACAGAGATGTCCAACTGGCTTTTGCCTTTGCCAACTAAAATGTCCTGTATAAATAGCAATGGACGAGTGTGAATCTTGCAATTAGGAATGGGCATGGACATCAGTGTTCGCTGAACATATAGAGATTAGAGACATATTTTTCTTCAGTTACTGGGTGTGATGATATCGCAGTCTTTGATGGCAAATCTGTTTCCGTGTGCATGTGCATGCGTCTCACACACACACACACACACACACACACACACACACACACACAAACACGTGAGCGCACGCAAGCCTTCTTCAGTAATTCTCCTCGCCGTAATGATCCAAGCTATAATTAGTCAAATCTCGGTCACATTATCAAAGAGGTACAAAGTGGCTTTAGAACGGATGAAGGGAAAGTGCACGGCCGTTGGGCATGAAGGGCTTTCCCCGATCCACATCTCCTGGAAAGATGAGAGCGGAATTTAGGTTGCTCTGATTTGTTATCTTTCAAATAACGGTATTGTTAGTGTTATTACCTCTTGATGTTTCTTGCCTGGCTCCTGCTCTCTCTCTCTCTCTCTCTCTCTCTGCCTTCCTCATATGGACGGACCAGCCTGTTCTTTCTGTCTGAGGTTCCACATTTTCTCCTTTGTGCCAATCGCCATGCCCCGTATTCTTTCTCGTAATCTCTCCTCTTTTGTCTTGTGCTCTCGCTTCACTGCCACTTTCTTGCCTTTTACATCTCAGTCTCCCGAGTTCAACGTGCCCGTTCCCTTCCATCTCTGCACCTGTCGTGTCTCTGATACAGTCACCTCGTTAGCACCGTTGGCAGTTAAGATCAGAGAGCTTGACAAGCACAGCAGTGAAATGTGGCAGAGATACTCCTGATTACACAGACTTAACTTATAAGACGGCCAATTTGCCTTCACTCTGAGACCCTGTAAACCCACAGATTCAGTGTAAACTGCATTCTGCTGAATCCATATGAAATAAACAGTATCATTCTTCTCTTCTCTTCTCTTCTCTTCTCTTCTCTTCTCTTCTCTTCTCTTCTCTTCTCTTCTCTTCTCTTCTCTTCTCTTCTCTTCTCTTCTCTTCTCTTCTCTTCTCTTCTCTTCTCTTCTCCTCTCCTCTCCTCTCTTCTCTTCTCTTCTCTTCTTGTTTCTTTTCCTATCATCAAGTAGCTTTTAGCTAATAAGACTTTCTGTCCGGTACCTTTAAATCCGGGAACCCCTTTTGGAGTTGCTATTCATGTGTACAGTATATAGCAGCAAACTGTGCATTTTTTGAATAAAGTTTTCCAGAAAACTTTTGGTCAGGATTTAGAAGGCGTCTTTAGAATCTGCCTCAGGTCTAAATGGGTTAAATGGGATACATGTAGAACCGATAGTTCTACATGTGTCTGCTATAAGTTTTAATTTAAAATAGTCATGGCATGTTTGGGGCTGAAGTACCAAATTAACCAAACATTGTATAATGTGCTGCTAGTATGTCCAATATCGTATCTCTTTCTTTTAATGTTAAAGGTAGAGTAAGTGATTTCACTCAAAAAACCTTAGGTTTCGTTTTTGCCTTGGGACCCAAGCTTTCATCCAATCAGGATACAGAACCAAAAACTAAACCTAAGGTTTTTTGACCCCCATGGGTTAACTGGGGACAGGGAGGAACTCCTTATATGGTCAGCACACTCTATAGTAGAGAGGATTATCACAACAAAACAAAAAAATAAGTGATATTTGAATTAAGTGAAATCACTGAATATACCTTTAAAACAGATCATAAAAGCAAGGCTTGTTAGTCGTCTTCCTAACAACCCATGAAGTGAAGCATTTTTTGTTATAGTTATAGAGACTGAGACACTTGAGAACAGGTTAATACAGAGGCAGAGGCTGTGTGTTTGCAGACGTGTGTTAATGCATGCGTGCGCACAACTATTCCGGCTCCCATTAAGACTCCCACCTCTGCACGCAGTGTCCAATTTTGGCAATTTTCTTGGCTTTGTAGTAGGCTGTGTTTTGATTGCTGCTATTCAAAACATAAAATTAGCTTTCAAACACAACCCTTTCCAAGTCTGAGAAAGGCCATATCTAATGCATCCAAGTTCAGGCTGGTCCCATGCCATATACTACTATACTTCATAAAGAAGATTATGTGAAATTTCAGCAAAACCCCCACGGGAAGAGAAAAAAGGTCAATTCATAATATCAATGAATTTAGCGATCCCTATTTTGGTCATTTTTTTGCGTTCTGGTATTTAAGAAACGGCCCTTGTCTAACATCTCTGCTTTGGAGCTTGGCTCTGCTAAATGCTGTGATATTTCCACCTCCTGGTACTGGAGAGTTATATTCAAGACTGTAGTGACAGTCTTTACATTGTGTGTTAGTTCAACTTTTACTGGAGACGTGAAGCGACGCAGAGATGGTCTGAGCAGCCGCCGTTCGTTCAATTTTCGGTCGGTGTTGGACGACACGTGGCAGCCAAGTCTATGGACTTTTAATGTTTGGTTACAGCACCTTACATTTTACACAATGCTGACCTTACATTTACATGTAACTAATGGTTCTGTTTGAACTCAATTCACCTACTACTCTGACGGCTGAACGGTCAGGGTGACCGTGTTTCATTCCATTTCATTGGCCACTCTCTCCCCCATCTATTCTAATGATCTTCACACCTCTTCCACCCGCCGACGACTTGCCATTGTCTTCTAAATGTTACATTCCAACTAATTCAAGGCAGCGGGCACCATTTCAACTCAACAGGACAACTCAACTTTTAATTTTAATTTTCAGTTTACCAAACCCACAAGTTATTGACGGTGACTTGAGAGCGTTCTAGTGAATAGCCTATACCCATGCGCAGCGCGAGGTAATTAACGCCAGCTGTCTGCAAATTATTTGGTCTTTGATTAACGGATTATATAAAAAGTATTTTTGGGACAAAATAAAGGAAGAAAAAAAGCGACCGGATTTGACATCATT
Source organism: Protomyctophum bolini (assembly GCF_963924005.1). NCBI lineage: Eukaryota > Metazoa > Chordata > Actinopteri > Myctophiformes > Myctophidae > Protomyctophum > Protomyctophum bolini. The sequence goes on from NC_137863.1 coordinate 50,422,069, forward strand.
TCTCAAGTTGAGCGTCTTTCTCTGACACAACAAACACAGACAACATTTAGAGGTGGGCACTGGGTCTGGGTTGAAGTATAGCCTAATTTACAACACTGTCGGACTTTGTTTTGAGCCAATAAAATACCACGCCAGAGCCAGGCGCATTGATCAGAGTCCGCCGAAATACGAGATTGTCATTTTGTCATGTTGTCATTTTTATATAGGCCTAGAGGGGGAAACATTATAGGCTACACGTGTATAGGTAAGGGCGCATCGATGTAACGGGTTTCAAATTAATATATAGATTGATTGTGGCAGCGGAGACTCGGAGAGGTGCGCATGAGAGAAAAGGAGAGGAGCCGTGCGTGCAGGCAGGCAGAGACATCAAGTGGGTACTTGCGGAAAAGTTTCTGAGGGGAGAGAAACAGAAGCATTCATCACACAACAGAATCATCAACACACACACACACACACACACACACTCTCACACACACACACACACACACACACACACACACACACACACTGTGTGTTAGTGTGTGTGAGTGTGTGTGCGCCACACAATTCTTCAATGTAGTATTTTTGTTTGTGTGGGCATGTTTAATGGAATTAATGTGATTTAAATAGACATGAAAGTAATTTCATGTTTTTATATTGAGAATCAAAGACAGTGAGCCAGAAAGATACAGTAGGCCTACACACTTCCCTGGTACATCTTGAAAAGAAAAGCTCTTATGTCAGGCTACTGTTCATAGACTATAGTTCCGCATTCAACACTCTTGTACCATCTAAATTAGTGTTGAAACTCCATCTGTAATTGGCTATTTGATTTTCTGACAGGCAGGCCCCAGTGTGTACGCATATAGGAGAGAGATGCTCATCCACAATTCTCACCAGAACTGGTGCGCCCTAAGTCTGCTGCCTCAGTCCTCTGTTGTACAGTTTGTTTACGTTTGATTGTGTCGCCAGATGTGGGAATAACAGCATAATTAAATTTGCGGATGATACCACAGTGATCGGACTAATAACCGACGGTGATGAGAGGGCCTATAGGAGGGAGATAGAGGATCTAACTCTATGGTGCGATAACAACAACCTCTCACTTAACACCAATAAGACCAAAGAAATCACTGTAGACTTTAGGAAGTCCAAAGGTATCCACACCCCCATTTCCATCAAAGGGTCATCTGTCGACATAGTTGATAACTTTAAATTCCTGGGCATACACATCACAGACACATTCACATGGTCACTCAACAACGAGTAAAGGACTAGTGAACTTTTATCGCTGTATAATTGAAAGTGTCTTAACTGGCTGTATCACAGTGTGGTACGGTAACATAACCGCTCAGGACTGCTTGTAACAGTTTGCAGAGGACCGTTAATTAACAGCAGCTAAAACCATTGGCAGCACAGAATTACCCAGTCTACACAAGATCTACACCACTCGTTGTATGAAAAAAGCCCACAACATCATTAAAGACACCAGCCATCCCGCAAATACCCTGTTCAAACCACTCCCTTCCAAAAAACGCTACCAGAGCATCAAATCTCGCACCACCCGTCTCAGTAACAGTTTCTACCCCCAGGCAGTCAGGCTGCTGAACAGCTGACCTTGAACTGTATTGCACTGTTTTGTCACTTCACTTTCTTGCACTTCTTTTTCTTGCACTATAGATGTTTGTTTATGTCCTGTGTGTGTAAGACTGAGAGTGCTCTGAGCAAAATAATTTTCATTGTATTTATACTCTGTATCTATACACATGACAAATAAACCTGAACCTGAACCAGTACGTAAACAGTGATACATCTCCAGTCACACTTTCATTGGATAACTTTCTCTCCCTCTCTCTCTTTCTCTCTCTCTCTCTATTTCTCAGCTCTAGAAACTCAAGCTTATTTCATTATCACTGAAATATTTATGGCGCCAAAAGTGTATACTTTCTCTGTTCATTTATTTGACTTCGGAATGGAGAGAAAAGGCAAAGAAAGGCCAATAAAAAAAGGTTGGGGCAAAAGGAGGAGCGAAGCAATATGGATGGAGGCACGTGCTTGCATTATTCTGCGGTTTTACCACAAATACTTAATGAAACCCCCCGTGAGGGTGATAGAAGCCTGTATTTAATTAAGCCTTTATATATTCACCAGGAAGGCTGGGGTGATCTCTACCGTGTGTGTGTGTGTGTGTGTGTGTGTGTGTGTGTGTGTGTGTGTGTGTGTGTGTGTGTGTGTGTGTGTGTGTGTGTGTGTGTGTGTGTGTGTGTGTGTGTGTGTGTGTGTGTGTGTGTGTGTGTGTGTGTGCGTGCGTGTGTGTGTGTGTGTGTGCATGTGCGTGCGTGTGCGAGAGAGAGAGAGGGGGGGGGGGAGGTGATTGGGAATAAAGATAAATGAGAGTGAAAGATGAACAGAGGAGTGAATGTGTGTGAGACAGGAAAGAATGAGAGAGAGAGGAAGAGAGAGAGAGACCGAGAGAGAGAGAGAGAGAGAGAGAGAGAGAGTGCCTGCAGACCCCATGAGCTTTGTAAAGACCCAAAGGGGAGGTTGGGGCTGCTCTCGTCGCAGCTTCCAGAATGTCTTCTAATCACATTAGGGGAGAAGCTCTGATTTATATGGGCTCTTTAAGTTCACTTTTCAACCTCGGCGCCTACACTTCCCCACCTTTAACAATCTCTGAAATGACTTTGATCTCCTAATTTGGGCATCATACAGTAAGTATCCTGTGAAGGACATGCCGTGTGAAGACGGTGTAAATCATCATAGGAACTGCTGTCTTTTTCCCCTTTTCTTCATGGCAGTGTGATGATGGCTGGCCCAGGGGGAGTTGAGAATGGACCTTAAGCTGCATTGGCTGCTGGGAAATAGATGAGAAAATGGAGGTGGAGGAGAGCACGCTGAGTCGTACGCCTGTTTCACTCCATTGATATGGGCCAGTGCTGTTATGATGGATTTCAACCTTTTGAAGAATCCCTCCAGGAAATACAAAATAATTACTTTAATAAGCTGAAGCCAGATAAAGTAATGTCATGTAATTTTTTGCATTGAAAACAAAACAAACAAAGAAAAGCAAAGTTTTAAATAACATTTGCATCCATTGTCAGATCCACACAGACTCGGATGAGGGCGAGGGGAACATCAAGTACACCGTCTCCGGGGAGGGAGCGGGCACCATCTTCATCATCGACGAGCTGACGGGAGACATCCACGCCACGGAGCGGCTGGACCGCGAGGAGAAGGCCTTCTACACTCTGCGCGCGCAGGCCCGAGACCGGCTCTCTGACGACCCGCTGGAACCCGAGTCCGAGTTCGTCATCAAGGTCCAGGACATCAACGACAGCGAGCCCAAGTTCCTGGAAGGACCGTACATCGGCAGCGTGCCTGAACTATCGCCGATAGGTAAGTACGATGATTTGTCTTCATGTTCTCCTGGAGCGGTTCCAAAAATTACATGTGGTATTATGTGCTATTGTGTGCGTGCATGGGACAATACTGTCAGTGCAGATGCGTGCGTGCGTGCGAGCGAGCGAGCGACACCCAGATGCAGGACTAAATGGAATGGCTCTTCGCTGCCTGATTATAATTAATTCCTGCTTCTTCAGCATGATCCAGACCATGAGCGTTTCTGCCTACACTGCTTTCTTTTTTAAAGAGGAGCGGGTGAAACAGATGGGAAGCAATATAAGAGTTGACCCCTCCCCTCAAAATAATAAAAATAAAATACATAATAAATATAATAACAGACTAAGCAAATTGAAAGAACACAAGACGAAGATGATACAAAACGGGAAAAAGCTTTAACTTTAATCTTAATCTCATCCACAAAGAGGAGAGGGAGAGAAAAACACAGTGATAGGGAGTCGGGACCAGGGTTTGTTGAAGTTAGTGAATTAAGCAATATTACACGAGAGGGTGTGGTTTAACGTGAGGAAGGTAAGGAACGAGACGAAGTCGAGTTCCGCAAGCATAACTGAAGTGTAATATTGCAATTATACAACAGTTACCCTTAAAACTAAGAAAATTGCTGAAAAAAAAAAAAAAATTAATGACAGATGTAGTCACTACGATCACAAATGTCCCAAGAAACTAGCTAGCCTAGCCACCGAGTTTGCTAGCTCTCTGGTAAAACAGAGCAGCTGAATTATTTGTTTTGATTAGGTGGTGAATGGCGCTGGTTTGATCCACGGCTAGAAGCCGTTTCAACCAATCAGATTGCTTCCTCGAAACGACCTGTTGTATAATGTTCATTAACTAATGCTAATACACATCACCCTTCCCCTTCACCCTGTTCAAACCACTGCCCCTTCACAGTCAATTTACATCCTAAGTGTGGCAGTCATGTTTAAAACATAGAACTGGAGCAACTGACCTAATGGGATAATAGAACAGCTACCGCTTAGTCCAGCATTCTTACTTTTGCTGTGCGTGCGTGCGTGTGAGTGCGTGCATGCATTTTCCCTCTTAACCCATTACTAAGGACCTGATTCAACAGTTTTAGGGAACAACGTGGGACGTGGGTGCTCAACAACTTTTCATGTGAAAGACCACCAATCTATCAATAATGGCAAAAAGCCCCAAGAATATCTTGACACAGATCCTTTCGTGGTTCTAATGGGTGAAGGTGGGTTGAGTTAGCATCGCTAATCCTGTAGCTCACCCTATGTTTTAACAGCGGGCGAACAGCGGCGACTCTGGGCGATAAAAATCTCCTAGTGGGCGTTCCTGCTGTCATTACCGTATGTAATGTAAACATATCACCGTTCTGCGTGGAGGCTAAACAAAGGACCACATTAATTTGATTGGCTATCGTCGGACGATGTCGTCCAAATATTTTCATGTTTTTGAACGACGTTCCTCTGCCCACTTTTCGACTATCACCTCTTCGCCTGCTATCGCCAGTAGTTGCCGCGTCCCATAGACAAATAATGCACTTCCGGAAAATACACCAGGCTGTCGCCCGCTGTTAAAACGTACTGTAACCCTGGTGAAAAACATCTGCGGGCTTCCACGTGGCACACGTGCGATAAGGCTATACTTTAAACCATGCTAATCAGTGTTGCGGTGTGTGTGTGCGTAGAGCTGGACGGGGCTGACATACGCTAGACATCACTCACCTGCTGTTTGTAGCTGTTTCACGTTGCCCACCTTCTGTTTGTAGCTGTTTCACGTTGCCCACCTTCTGTTTGTAGCTGTTTCACGTTGCCCACCCGCTTGCCTGTCAGCTGCAGGACTGATGGCACCAACAGGTGGGTACGCACCTGAATATATGAGCGAGCATCATTAGCAGGAGTTCCAAAATATATAGACAGGCTTTCTGTGCAGCTCTGCAGTGTCTGCAGTGAGGAGGATGCAGGGGAAACAAATGCCCAGTTGGGTGGTGCAACTCCGTGTGGGGGTCCCCGGAAGTTCCTGACCCTGGGGGGGTCAGGAACTGACTCCAAAATGAATCCGAAATGGTTGAGCAATGACAGAGTTACCGTGTGTGGATTTCCGTGCTCGTACACAGCCACATAGCTGTCTAGGAGTGGTTGCACCACTCAAAAATCACACCCGTGTGAAGTGAGGGGTGCTCTTATCATCTTCGCCGACCTCCTCCACATGGCCTAGTTCTTTCACGTCTCAGGTAAATGTGGGGCATTACACCACACTATACCACTTCTCGGTCATGTTATACCGACGCAAATAATATTAACGAGAATTATATACATAGCCGGTTAGCCGATTTGCTCAGACACATCTGACGTGAATTATCCTTTCATCGTCAATGGCAAATGTGACACGATTTATGACAAAAAGCTGTTTATGAGCGGCTAGCGCCCCTCAAAAAAAGGTTGACTTGAAATCACTATCTTCATAACGCAGTAATATTAAACAGTATTCTAATAGAATAGAATAGATGTTTATTGTCATTGCAATGTGTATAACTAAATTAAAAGTGCCAACCGATCAGTGCATCAAATCAGTAAAAGCAAAAAATCTATAAAACTAGTACACACACACACACACACACACACACACACACACACACACAACCGTACTTCCTGTTATTGCACAAGCCCATATTGCACTTAAAACATGTATAGAAGCAAAAGATCATGTTTTCGTGACTATTGTGTGCCTATTTATTGTCACCGTTGGGCTGTTTAGTAATGTAACGTCTTTGCAGGAGGTAATGACGAATCCATAGTCTCCTGGTGTTAAATTATACTATTCGTATATTAGTACAACTGGTCTGAATTCTATCTGACACTTGAACAAGCATTGATCTAATTGCCTTTGTAGTGGTGCCATCGCACCTGTTGTGCCAGTCAATTCCATGGAGTTAAGGATAATGACTGTGTGCAACCTAATCGGACAACTGTGAGAACCATTGATGTGAAGCGAGGCTTGCAGCAGGTTGCAAGCATTATATCCACACTAGTGCTATGCTCACTTTGCTGTTTCATGGCCAACCGTATAGCCCACCGCCATGAAAAACGCTCTGCCATTATAATGAGAAAGTAATCAGGAAGCTGCCTTGGGCATATTCATTTTCAGAGTAACACACACACACACACACACACAGCAGAGACTGGGCAGTGGCAGCGGCCGGGCCTGCCTGTCTGTTTGACTGGCATCTGCTATATCATTCAAAAGCTGTTTTTGTTTAGCCTTGGTTGGAGGACAGGCAACGTGATCTGTCAATAAATGAATTAAGCAATATTACACGAGAGGGTGTGGGTTAACGTGATTATTGCCACGACAGTGATGCGGTCAGGAACGAGACGAAGTCGAGTTCCGCAAGCATCACTGAAGTGTATTTTGTGTTTTCAAATATTGCAATTCTACAACAGTTACCCTTAAAACTAAGAAAATCGCTGAAAAAATATATTTTTTTAATGACATATGTAGTCACTACGACCACAAATGTCACTGAGATAGACATAATAGTCCCCGTTGATTCAAAGTAGCTGCGCTCTGAGGCTCCGTCTAATCAACACAGCTGAGCTGTCCAAGCCGGCCAGGGGGAGGAATCAGGAATTCAAGATAATTATGCGTCGTCGTACGACCGTGTCGCGTTGCCCAAATAACTGATGTACAAGCTTACAACTCGTCGCGGTGGCGAGCACTGGCGACGCGTTGTGAACTTGTAGATTGGCTATTTTCGTTCGGCTGTTTGAATTTCCCTCTAGTAGGACTAGGCTACGAGTGACGCAGGCACGCAGCTGTTGATATGGGTAGCCTACTCTAATCAGATGCGCACTCTGGTGCGGAGTGATTTATTAAATGTGATTAGGCCCAGGGCTAGGTGGTGAACAGTGCTGGTTTAACCCACGGCTAGAAGGCTGTTTCAACCAATCAGATTGCTTCCTCGAAACGACCTGTGGTAGAATGATGAATAGTGTAGAGGCTTGAGTGGTAACTAAGTACATTTAAGTACCGTACTTAAGTACGCCAGCACCCACAGCATCCCGAGCGGGAATCGAACCCAGTGCGACAGCACTACCAACTGAGCCACCGTGCCCCAAGTATACACTTATATAAAGCCAAAGAGCAGAACGGGAATTCATCATAAGGGAGGTAAAAAGGTAAAAGAAAATAATTTAGTCCCTTGTTTGTGCCGAATCTGGGTTGCACATGGTTTGTTGCACTCCCTCTGCTGTTGTGGGTGTGGACTTCTTTAACATTAAGGAAGTATTTGGACAGGTACATGCATATCTTGGTGGTGTATCGAATCTTGTGGACCAGACCCATTGCAAGATGCTGTACTCTGTCTTCGACCCTAAGCCATTCCAGCCTGTCAAAGTGGGCAGGGGTGAGGTGGGTTCGGGGGGTGAGGCCAAGTAGGAGCCTGACAAGTTTGTTTTGGGAAGTCTGGAGCCTACTTTTAAGGGCCTTTGAGGTGCTGTGGTAGTGGTCAGAGCTGGAACTGCAGGCGGGCCCATGCATTTAGCACGAGGAAACCCGCGCCGCTGCATGGGGTTTAACATTGAGCGCTTGTTTGCACTTCCGTTGGTGGTCAAATGCGGAAGTAGAGCATTCTTCCGGGTGCTTCAAAACGCCACTGAGCAACTTCCATTGAAATGAATAGCAGGGGGGGGGGGGGGGGGGGGGGCTGGCCGCACTTTATCCTTTATAATTGGTGTGTGCGGCTGGTGTGTGCGACTTCAACTTAATCTGACTAATGACTAATGAGGCGAGTCAGTGAAGTCAGGTCAGTGTTAACTGAAGAGGAGCAAAGTCAGCAAACAATGAAATACACTAGTAAAATGATTAATGTAATGAGCAGAGATTCAGTGCAAACAAAACAAACACAAAATCAGATTGATACTGTTTTAATAGCTCAACTTCCAAGAAATTGAGAGAACATGAATGTAAATCCTGGACTTGACTTGAATTTACAAAAGATTATTTTTTATTTAATAAGGCAGTTCTGTTTGACTTTACCCTTTAAGTTTAAACAACAACAAGACATAAATATTTATTCAGTAACAGACAGGTCCGTTTTTACCGGTAGATGTGTCAAGTGAGTGACAACTAACTGACACTGTGAACTTGTGAAACGTACTTTATACTTCATTGTAACTGTATGACAAAGTCTAAATTAGACTCAACACTTTATTCAACAATTTATCATCATATATATCATATATCCTATATATATATCATATATATTAAATAAGTAAGTGTTTCGTTTTAAGCAGTTGGAGATTTATTTGGTGTAATGCTGCAAGCCTGCACACAGTTATAATTGTGTCACAAGGAAGTCAGACAGTTCCTTCTGAAGAGCGAGCTCTGGAGACACAGACCAACATTCCAGGGTCGGGGCAGAGGTTATACTGTAGTCCACAGCGGATGTTCTAGAGGAAAAACACATTATTCTTATTGGAAGATGTTACTATTATGAAGTAATGCAGTAACAACAATAGTAACTGTAAAGATGACCAAAATGTTCAGCCACAGAGTCACGTGGTGACTCTGTGTCAAGCGTCAAGCTGTGAAAAAGTTGTTACTGTACAATACTTGCATGTTGCACACATGCCTAAAATTGCTGATATTTGCGCCACCCTCACATTGTCACTCTCCAGGCTGCTCGAGCGCTGTTTTCTGCCCCCTCAATGACGCCACTCACCTAATCTACACCACTAAGAGTGTCTTGAGTGTACAGGGTTTGATGAGGTCAGACGAGGTCAGATGGTCAGATCAACATATGGAATGAATTCTGTATTGGCCATATATGGAGCGTGTCATGAGGCGTGAGTGACGGACGGACTGACTGACTGACAGGTTTTGCAGGTTTTCATAGTATTTCATAGTAATAATAATAATAATATTTATTGGACTATACCTGAGAGCAGTAACCTCCCTGTTATGGATTCTGAGTCTTGCTGAAAGAGAGGTTCCTTGCAGTATGGAATAAACTGCAGGCTTTGCCACTGGAAGACAGACGATCATTAGACAAATATTTATTTTAGGTATTTCTGATATAGTGATAACACACGCACACACACAAATCCAATCTGTTATTTTTACACACGTGATATATTATTTCACTCACCTAAAATTCCTTCAGCATTGTTTCCTGATGGGAACTGTCTCAAGACAGGCCAGAGAAGTTTCTCTCCCTTCCTCTGATGAAGCAGGATGACAATACGTGTATCTCCAATTGAAACGTCCATCTCATCGTCCCGCAGAATCAGTGTGGCACTACATACAAGCAAGCATCCCAACATACTTTTATTTTTATGGGCCTAACAAAGTATTAAGTATACAAACTAAAAACTAGATTATGACGTAGTACACCATGGCCATGGGTTTGATCACTTTTGAATATACAGCATAAGGTAAGAAACGCAGGCTTTGGTACCTTCCTGCTGTTGCGTGGTCCTGGCCCCAGTGGAAAGCTTCCACATGCTGTCCGTCTCGCACAGTGATGGAATTGGTGTTCACCTCAATGCGCTGATCATTGTTGTAGTGAATAACGATCTTCTGGAGGCCCCCCTGCAGTGATTGGCTGAGCTCCCCATTCACAGACAACCCTGGGACAGCAGAGGAGACACCAACTCACAACAATGCCTGTGTTACTGCTGTAAGCATAGTTCCCTGAGCAGTAATCTGAGTTCCCAGAAGTTTTATTTTTCGCCACTAGGCGGGCGAGCCTGAGCAGTGACTAAAGTCCTGAAGTCATTTGATTGTGACGATAGCCTACACAATAGTAATGAGTAAGATGTGTAGAAATAATCAGATCAACTGGCATTTAGGGAAATTAACCCATTTAGGCCTGACCTCGAAATTTTAAAAGTTTCTTCTGAAATAAATATTTTCACGATTAAAAAAAAATAGCTAAATTATAACATAATGTTTAAAACACCAAAAGGTGTATTTAAAAGTACTATATAGGTTATAGCCAAACAGAAAATAGAATCTAGATGCAGGACAATATACTGCAGTGACCTCACCTGTGTCGGGATCTTGCAGTAATTTCAGATGTTTGGCACTGACGTCATAACATAGTGGGACGGTCTGGTTTTCAGCTCCTAACAGAAACTTGTGGTGCAGAGGAAGAGGAGATGGAACTAGTAGAACGCATATAGTGAAAGATAGAGAGAAAGAAATAGATATAAAAAGAGAAATGAGATGACAAATTAGACAAACACAAACACATACTGTACATACTACTATAGTAGACGTACATGCATGGATTTTTTTAAATTTAAAAATTAAACAACTTACCTGAAATCAAACTGTATGTAGAGCAGTGAAATCTAAACAACACTAACTAATATAATACTATATATAAAAAAAAAAAATCTGGATATACAGTATTGCTTAAAAATGTGATATGACCTTATTACCTTTATACTTTTATTTTATTGTGTGTCTGTTTTGGTCCTGTATTTCAGTCCTTAAGTAAAATAAAAGTATAAAGGTAATACGGTCATATCATATTTCATCACATTACATTGTTGTGTACATTGTTGAACATCATTAGAGGTCACCACAAGGCCATGTGTTCAAATCCGGGTAACGACATTTCGGACCATGCGTCTTATTTGTGCATATTGTTCTCATTGCGTATTTTCTTCTTTCTCATCAATCAATAACTAACTAACTAACTAACCAAAGCCTGTTTTATTTGAAATTTGTGACTTTATGCAAATAGTATTTACAGTTACATGCACAATACCTTGTGTTGTCGGTGGTACTTCGGTGGCCGAGATAACACTTGCTGAACCCTCGGCCTCATAATCCATAGTCGGCATGACTTGGCCTTGACTTTGGTCATGGTAACCCCCCGAATCATAATCATAATAATCAAGGGTGTGGGGGTAGTTTTGAGGGTTAGGGTTAGGTGCTGAAAACCAAATAAAAAATCTGTATTACAAAATGTATTGGGACTTTTCGTTAACTACCAACCTGGTGTCCCTGTTTTTGGGCATGTCATTTTAGGCTAATCTTTATAAAATCTTAACAAAAGAAGCAATAGCATCTACCAGCTCACAACACATTGTTATTATGACATGAAGTATAAAATAGGACTAAGTACCGTAATTTCCTCCACCAACACCAGCTTGGCCTGGCCTACCACTTGATCCTGTTCCTTCTATGGGTTTATGGAGAACTTGTGTGTTCTCCCCTGGTGGCTTTGTGACCACCATGGATGTATGTGGCGTCACAAAACTGTATTTCAGAGACAGCTCCAGGAGCTCTTTCTTCACGTTCTCCTTCTCAGCACCAGATAACTGCAACCTATAATCGAGTCATCGACACATGATGTCACACATGTGTTGATGAGTCACATGACGTAAATATGTAAATTATATAACGATTATGACACTGTTACTGCAGCCATGTCAAGGTTTTCATGTTTCTGTATGTGTCCTTTTGGGGGCGCTTATGTGTGTTCTATGTGTTGAGGGTTCTCAATTATGTATCTTGGTTGCATCTGTATTCTGATAATTAAGCGTGTTGGTTACACCCGTTTGTGAGTGAGAGAGGGCAGAAGTTTCATTACACTGAAGGAGAGTGCACTGTGCATGCGATCACTGAGAGAGAGAGAGCTCTGTGCAGAAGGAAGAAAGCAGTTGGAAGGAAGAAAGCAAAGTAGACCAGAAGAAGTAAAGTAAACTAAGAAGTGAAGTGAACGAAGTAAAGTGAACTGTGTAAAGCAGAAGAAAGTTAAGTTAAATACAATAAATGAAGTAAAGTAACATAGAGAAAAGAAGAGAAAACAAAGGATCCAAGTCGACCCCCCCCCCCCCCCCCCCACCATTCATGTGCAAGCAGGCAAAGTGGTCAGTATTGTTACAGAGGGAGTCAGTATTGTATTTGTTTGTGAATCTTATTGTGAAAGTCATGTATTATTGTGGATGTAACTATGAATGTCCCAAGTTAATTGTTTTGTTTGTTGTCTTGTTTTGTATGTCAGTTCTACAGTGTTTTACAGCACAGTGGTGTTAATAAACAGCAGTAAAAATAATTCTGAGTCTCGTGCGATGGATGGGCGGCACAGAATATGCCAATGATTAGAATAGATTATATAACGGCATATTCACTCTTTGTCCAGGAGCTGTTTCACCGTGAGGTAGGCCCAGACCCTCTGGAGGTGGTTGTCAGAAATGGTTCCAGTGGACTCTAGCCTGCTATCTTTCTCAGACTCAAACTCCATCTTTATGCTTTTCTATGATCATCAAAATATATCCTTGTGTCAGACAAATGACAAAAGACTTGTATGTTGTTCATGCAGCATATGTTACAAAAAGTTCATTGTCATTTTCTCCCTGTGTACACATGCAGCTTTCCTTACCGAAAGGGCAACAACCCGTGAAGTAAATGTTTCAGTGTTGTTGTCTATGAGTCCAGCCACCACAATTTCAGAGCCATTGTAGTACTGGCTGAAGTTGGTCTTGGTTAGGTCAATCCCACCAACATAGATCATTATCACATCTGTCAATAAGGGAGTGGCGACCTCTTCATAGAAACCCTGGTGAAATAACAACTAAATTCAGACAATGCTCTTAGGAATTTCTCCGTCCATTGGACATTAATAATGACGTTGATTTGCAAGCTTTTAAATCTCAAATGAAATCATCAGTTATTGCAAATAACTAAAAGCTGTAACTGATTACTGATTTCATATACTTTTTGTGATTGGTCTGTTTTTATTATTTTACTGTATATACCTGGGGGGTCAAATCAACATATCCGCCTGGGTGACAGCAGACTGCTGGGCGAGCGCTGGCGCTTTGGCATGGGGGTCAGATCAACATATGGAATTATTCTGTACTGGCCATATATGGAGCGTGTCTTGCGTGTACAGGGTTTGATGAGGTCAGATCCACATATGGAATGTCAGAACAGGTCAGCTCCATATGGAGATCCAAGGGTGGCAGCGGGGGCAGTGTATTGAGTGTACAGGGTTTGATGAGAGCCCAGGTAGGGTCGGGCCTTAATTTTCGGGCCTGTTGAGAACTTTAGTTTTTTCCGGCTGCTGGGCTGCACTAATAACTTTGGGGCAGGCCCCGTCTATAGAGTTTAAATGGACAGGTATCAGTCTAAAGGGAGACATCGAAGAGGAAGGATGGATGGGGAAGGATCAACATATATGGATATATATGGAGATCTAAGGGTTTGAGGTAAGATGTAGAGTTGCTGGCCAATATTGATGACATCAGGGATCTCCACATATGGGCTTAATATTGATGATCCCTGATGATGTCACGTGATGACATGACTATTATGGTCATGCCTCGTGACAGCCCGCATGACGAACTAACTAACTAACGAACTGACTGGGAATTGCAGTTTTCATTGTAAATAACTCTACATCAAACACAAGTTACACAACAAACTGAAATTAAATGAAATTAAATTAAATGTCTCTTAACCTGCAGCTGCAAATCAGCATCTGAATCCTCGTAAATCCGTCGTGCCACTCCGTTGTTCTCCAATGCCATCGTCTCGAGGAACTCAAATTTCAAATCCAATCCAAATCCAAGACAGTAGAGTGGGTATTTCTTATTTATGGCCATTCTTACATTTGCCTGAATCCGGTTAGGATCTGTCTCCCCTGAAATGATAACCAACAATATTGGTTGGATACTGTGAGCAACGTATTGTATGTGCAATATAGTCTTAATTTGTAAAGGATAATGAAAATGATTTTTTTTAAAGTGCAAACAATTTACCTGAGGTTGGATCGCCATCAGTGAGAAGAATAAGAAGAGATGCAGAGCCATCTCTGGGGTTTCGCTTCAGCATTTCCGTACCTTGTAACACGGCAGCATTGATGTCTGTGCCTAAAATGAGAAGAAAAACACATCTCTAATTGCCATTCTGGTGTCACAAGCTCTGATAGCAATAGAGTATATAGATCAGAACCATACCTCCTGCGTCTCGGATGTTCCGTGCAAACTCTTTGGCAGCTGCCAGGTTTTCACTATTGGCCTGGGAGAGTTCTCTATTCCAGGAGGAAACGTAGCTGTCAAAAATGATCAAACCAAAGTAATCTTCTTCCGCAAGGTCTCCCAAGATGTGTAGAAGAGCATGACGGGTCTGAGAAAATTAATCATTTCGTAAATTAGAGGAACTTCGTAAATGTTGTGTATGGCACTATGGCAACATTTCAATGAGTCAGTGCGAGTAAACAACAGTATGCTCTTGAAATGGAAAAAAACAATACCTGTCTCATTTTATTGCCATGCATGGAGCCACTCCGATCAATGATGAAGACAACATTCTTTGGTATGCGCGGGAGACCACTTGGGGCAAAGTGATGCACAAAATACCCGCCAGACACCTTTATGGGAATTTAGATGGCAGAAAAAAAGAGTACAGTCAGTAGGCCTACTGAAAAGATTAGAACTCAGCTCTTTAGTGCAAACAAAATACATTTTCAATTTGGGATACCTCCTTTATCCAGGTGTGTGCAAGCATGTGACAACTCAAGTGAAATTTAAAGTGTTGAAACAAAAAAGTGAACAGACAAAATAAAATAACTTTGCTTTCATTCTTAAATTTGTAATCTGTTTATATTTCTTGATTGAACTGCATATGTTGTTTTCCTACACTTTGCTTCTTTGTTTTTAAGTACCTTTTATGTACCTGTTTGTTTGTTTGTGTAGGTCAATGAGCACGAGTGGTGTGCGCATGTCAATGAGCACGAGTGGTGTGCGCATGCGTGCGCGTGCACCACTGGTGTGCGCACGTACCCGCACCCGTGTGTGTAGTGCCGTGCATGTGCGCATGCACCACTGGTGTGCGCACGCACCCGCACCCGTGTGTGGATGTTGTTGCTACATAAATAGCGTCAATGCTAGCGAGCTAAAATATAGCCTGCATACTTGCTCTAGAAAGCACCAATGTTTCCATCTAGACCACCGGATTATCAGCAAAAACCTCCGAAAATCGCGCTAATGGACCAAACCATGGAGAGCTCCGTAGATTAGGAGTTATTCAGCTTTTAGAGAGGGGAGTTGCACCACTTGGTTCACACAGGTGTGATTTTTTATGTATGCGAAGAACAGACATCACTCTATAGCACTTAAAGTGTTTATTAAAAGCTGCACTAATACAATGTAATTTTGTCTGTATGGTGGTCTACAATATAGCTTACACAATTGGGGACACAGGATCTGATTGATTCTGAAACCAATTTTGACCTGATTGTCAAGATTCAATTAATCTCCTGAGCAAGCTAGCAGGCAGGCTCTATTACCTCAATGGTACACATTTTCGCAGGAAACTGGGATCAAATCGAGGAAAGTTACATAGTGCAGGTTTAAGATTACATACCATGATGTCTCCCAGTGAGACGTCCCTGTTGACATCATAAGCAACAACCAGATCTCCATTCATTCCCTGTTCTCCACAGCAATTGACCTGTTGTTGCTCTGTAGGGTAAAAATGCACCCAAGCCTAGGAACAGAATACATCACTCATTAGGGTTTTCCTGTAACAATTCAGTTCACATATAGTATATTTATCATGCACAAACAAATAGTTTAGACTGACAATAGACTTGAGATATAGGCTACCCTTTACATTTTTTGTATAAAATTAAATTTGTACTGGGCAGTGTATCAGAAGTTATTTTCAAAATGGAAAGTGAATTACTTTGATTTTACTTCTACTTTACTACTTTCTGGGATAAGTAATGTATATTACTTACAGTATGCGTTCCGTTCACATAACACCCTCAAATTAATTGCAAAATTACAAGGCTAATATTAAATAGAAGAGGGACTAGAAAAGAATGTTAAAATATTGATATTAAATTGTAATGTTATTAAGAAACATAAACAACTGCAGAACCCTACTTAGTCTAGAGTATAAATTATTTAGAAAGGTGTACAATATATTGTAAATGGCATATTGTTGTCATTAGTGTGCATGGATTTGTAAAAACATTAAGTAAAAATATTTTTTGAAACCATTCCCATATTTGTAAAAGCAAAAGTACTTACCGGTACTCATGATGTGTTAGTGTTAACAAGCATTGGTACTGTAACTTTCCTCGATATTGCCCTGTAAAATAATGTACTGCACTGGACAGTAACGTTACCTGGTTGAGAGCGTGTGTTTTTGTAACAGCATTGGCTAGACTCGCATTGGTACTTAATCCTCCTTTAACCTGGACAAACGTAATGCCCGGCTTCTCATTGATGTATACATCCATCTGGCATTTAAGAAAAAAAACACACATGTTAAGTGATAGAACCAAGGACTAACTGTATTAGTTTTCACATTATTTTCACAATGGCGACTACAATTGATAGCATTTCGTATCACTGACTCCTACTGTATTTCACCTTGAAGTCTTTGACAGGCTGCATGGGTCGGGCGTGGATCTGCAGCTCATATTTCCCCAGTGTTCGTTTCAGAAGCTCCTCGTATGTGAGTTCAAAGGTCACCTTTTGGAGAGCAGCCACAGTCACAGAGGTCTTAAACTCCTCAAGTGTTCTCCCCACAGAACTGTACCAAAAAGAAAGAAATGTTTTTAAAACATGAATGTTAACTATTTCACGCTGAAAATGAACATCAGCGCCACCATTTACCTGACGACACCGGCACTTTCACCCCGGGACACAGCCTCAGTGTACTGCTGTTGTGCTTGCTCCTTAGCTTTCACAACACCATCATACATCTCGCCTTCAATACGCCTGAGAAAGACCAACAGTGTAAAAGAGCTGAAGCCTGCAGAATTTGTACTTTGTCATGAAACTGGGATCAATGTGGTTTAGAGGTTACTGTACTGTACAGCAGCATCACATTTCCAGTTTAGACAATTTCAGTTATTTCCAATGATTGACACTGTCATACAACATTGTATGCAATTCATTATTAATACATAATTAATAAGTTGTCATGCATTCTCCGGGGTAAGAAGACCAGTTTCCGAAACTCTTCATGATTTGCGTTAAGTGAACGTGTTTTCTATTCATTTCTATAGAGACCCACATTCTGAATTTGCTGATGAATGCATTCTTGGGGATCCTGACTTGGAAATGTATCTCTTTGGGTGCGTCCACACGGTTGACAACACGGCTGGTTATGACAGTGGTGGCATAGCGACTGGTCACAGTGGAGTTGATGTGGAAGCTGTAGATGTCCCAATCCTCCTAGAAATATACACCACAAAACACAACCCAACTTAGTGACCACTGACCAGAACTTGACCAGAGAATAAAAACAATGCTGACAACAAAGTAGTTGGGCAGGAATAGCACATTGGGAATCTCATTGGTCCTATGGCAGAAACACCCCTTATATCAACTACCCAACTACTCATTTTTCAACTACCATTTGCATTTCACAAGAGAGGCCTTTGTACATCCAGAGGTACTACTACTTTCTGCAAAAACACAAACACAGGCACACGCACACACCCATGCACACACACACACACACACACACACACACACACACACACACACACACACACTCACACACACACTGAAAGTATTAAACAACAGTCAGCAGGTCCTTCACCTCTTTTTGTGGTGTTTGTCAATTTACGGTTTAAGAATGTTTCGTTCTACCAGTAATGGGGGAGTAGGGTTGGGGTTGGAATGACGATAATATCGTCATTCCAACCCCTACCCTACCCTATTAGACGTAGTAGTACTAGTAATACTAAATGAGCACATAATATGTGCTCATATTACTACTACGTCTAATATTATTTGGAAAGATTCAATAATTATAATGTTCCAAAAAAGCTTTCAACTGAGCTCATCTCTAGTCTGCATTAAAAAGAAAACACACATTTTCTGAATATAGAACTTTTATCTGTCACGTGACGTCACATATTAAATATCCCTATGTTAACAGTTGAAAGTTCTACTCTCTAATTTAAGCACACCCCAATACATGCATGTCATATTCGTACTGTATATTACCCTACCTTGATCCGTGCTGCAGTACCAAAAGCCAGCAACAACCCAAGAAGGGTGAGTCGCACCACTCTCTCCATGATGGGTTCCACACAAATGATGCCCGTCAACCTGCCTTTTAAACTATCAGCTGTGAGACAATAACAGTGTGCAGACGTTCTTAAAGGGACAAACCCTCTTATTAGATTAGAGGAAAGATTTCAGTCCATTCCACCAAGGTCACTATTGAATATATACTCCTCTGTCATCAGTCCAAAATCCAAGCTCTTGCAATGGTTATATCTGATATCAGTTATTCTCTGTGGAAAACAATAGTAAATTGAACAAATGATATTCTTCCTGTCTGTCTGTATATGTTCATCTTGAGTTCATCTTGGAAACTAGTGGACCGATCAGCACCAAATGTATCCACCCCAAATTGTTCAAGGGCCATAACTCTTGAACCATATAGGATGTACAATCAAAATGTTATTTTCCCTGGATTATTTGATGATGATGCAATTCCCCATGGCCATTTCTGAATAACTAGATCTGCTATTCTGCATTTTTTCTTCAGAGCATGTTCTGATATTCCTCCAACAGATATAAGCCAATAACTTGCTACACATTATCTCCGGGGACGTGCCAATGATTTTGACTATATTGCTCACCTCTTTCTGTCTTTTAATAACACACACGTAATACTAGGTATTAAATCAGCCCAGCCCACAGACAGGAGACAGCCTATGTGTCAGATACCTTTCTTCCTGTCATCAGTCCAAAATCCACCCTCTTGGTAATGTTGATATAATGATATCAGTTATCTAGGGGATAGGGAAACAATAGTAAACTAAACAAATTGCATCTGTGGGTCTCTAGATTGTCAAGTCACCTGGCAAATATACAAACAAACAGGAGTAACAGGACTGACACAAACATGCAAACAACAAACGCTCTCACACATAAACCGATCCATACATTAACATGCACACATTATTTCACACCTCGCCTGTAGAAGATATTTACTTGGTCCAACCATGGTTTGAACACTTGAACCCCAGCATCCATATTCTGGGGGAACATTAATAGCCAAAAACAAGAAGAAATGTGGTCAAAGGACAAAAGTGGAGGATTTAAGTAGGTTAATATATCGGACCATTAAATACTTAGACCCTCTATAGGCTGTTTGTTTACAGAGAAACAAAGCATACATAGAAATGAAACAGGTGACTGTAGTAACTGTTTAAAAAATTGCATTTGCAAAGTACAAGGTGGCTTTAAAGCAGGCAAAAGCAACCATATAGGCGCTATATATATAATATATATAACGAGAGAGAGAGAGAGAGAGACTATACTATAGTATATTTCAGACAGGAAACACTCATGTCAGAATAGATTGACCATTTATTGCAACAAATACAATTTTCGCATTGCAACTTTTCAGTATAGAAAGTCTGCCGTTTCTATTAGCTTGTATTCCCCATTGATGATGTCACTGGAAGATGGTTTCTGAACTGCCCACAGCCCTCCTATGAGACACAGACCAAGTAGACCAATAATCATGATTATTAGTGAAGACCTAGTATACTGTATATGAAGATATTTGAAAAGTGGTGAAGTGGTCCTTTAAGCAAAACCCTGTGTTGGTATGCAAGGATTTCAATTAAGGGGGGTGGGCGTGCATGGAGCAGGCGCTGGAGAATGTTGGTTCACCGATTGCCCGCCCCTGACCAACTCCGCCCCCGCCCCCTCCCCCTCCGGCTATCCCCTCCCTGCTAGAAAACAGCGATGTCACCATTATTTCGACTCGAGCGACGCCCCTCTTGCACTGTAGTTCACTCCCACTCCTAGACCAGGAAATGTATGTTGTTTCCCTTTTTTGAGTGGTGCAACCACTCCTACAACCAGCAATGTCCATGTACCTGTGTACCTGTGTCTATGAGCCTGAGTATGTTACTTATTTATACCAGTAGGGGGCGGCAGAAACAGAGAGAGGGGTAGTGCTGTGTCTCTAATGAGAGAGAGAGAGAGAGAGAGAGAGAGAGAGAGAGGGGGGGGGGGGGGGGGGAATTGCACCACTCAGTTTTGAGCCTATGCGAACCTCAGAGTATTTATTAATAGAGACGTCACCGAGAGGAAACCCTTCAGCCGAAATGGACATAGTGGCCGAAATTTGGTATTGCAGCTTGAGCCAGCCCTGGGCTGTTGACTATCATTGCGCACGTTCATGTTATTGGGGCAATGACACGTGAACGCTATATGTTTCATAGGTGAACGCGCGCAAATGGCGCAATGATAGTCAATGGCCAGCGCGTTCATGTGTTTGGGCAATCCATCCCAGAATGCACTCTGTTCCTACCCGGAAGGAGGAGTGAAATCGCCTCATGCGCTTTTGAGCAACTTAATGCAAGTGGATGGGAGGAGAAATCCGGTGACGTCTCTATTAATATATACTCTAAGATTACTCTTTGAAGAGCGCGAGCTCAGGAGACACAGACCAACATTCCAGGGTCGGGGCAGAGGTTATACTGTAGTCCACAGCGGATGTTCCAGAGGAAAAACACATTCTTATTGGAAGAATGGTACTAGTAGTATCATTATACAGAGGTTATACTGTAGTCCACAGTTGATGTTCTAGCATACATGGGGAACTGGTCGGCCCAGGGCCCACATGATTTCAATTCAAATAATAGCAAAAATAGCAGATCTACAAGCAGTGCAACACTTTTTGAGCTTGTAGACCGGCTATTTTTTGCGACAACAGTATGCAATGTGGCCCTCTGGAGTGAGTGTGGAAATATAGTGGCCCTCTCCATTGTCAAAGTTGCCCACCCCATAGTACTAATACTCACAAGGCTTGGTAAAGACATGGAATGAGACTTGCTGAAACAGAGGTTTCTTGCAGTATGGAATAAACTGCAGGCTTTGCCACTGGAAGACAGAGGACAAAGAGAAGACTGACGGTTACAAATCATTACTTTTAAAATACTGTTTAGTTTTTTTTCCTTTGTTCTGTTCAAGTAAAAGAGGGGTAGCAATACTTATAAAACAAAATACTTCATATATTCTTGAAAAATTTCTAAAGAAGGGTGCTATGTTTTAATTACTGGCACGTTATATAGTGAGCATAATAGGCCTACAGTTGGCTGTGTATATGCTCCAAAAGTTTATTTTATTTTTTGGCAAATTATAATTATGACACTTTGCTTTCATCGTGATGGCTAGAAACTTTTTTAGGTCAGTGTGCGTGTGTGTGTGTGTGTGTGTGTGTTTATTCATAGCGATACAATGCACTGTATGTACAAATCTATACAGTTATGACCGTTGCCTGAGGTGTGAAACTAGCATTGGGGATTTTCTTCTTTTTTTGTCTTTCTACTTTTGCGATGCCTAAGGCCCGGGCCACACTGGGGACAGAATTGACGCTGCCACTATAACCAATGGAACTCGGTGCGCAGGTTGTGCATAAACGCTCCGCTTGTGAATCCTTTGTGCTCTATTTTCTGCTTGTCTGCGGGCGTTTCGCAACCTTCGCCTCGCCTTCAGAGGACAACAAAACGTAAAAAAAGAAATACGTATGTTAATTTGGCATTCTCATATGTTTTATAAAATTGAAAAAAGGGTTTGAACAGCTAACTCTGCCCCACCCCCAACAGAGACGTCCAACATGGCAAACTCACGTATCACTCATCATTTATATACATTTAATGTAACCTTTGAACCTTTTTACAGCAGAGAGGCTTCCAGAGCTTTGCAAATCTGATTTTAAATGCTAGTACAATGTTCATTTATTGGCGTTAACTTCTATTGGTGTTAAGTGTTGTCAACGGAGTATACATGATGTCATCAGTTCTATTTCCATATGATGTTGTTGTTTAGATAGGAGTATATAAACTAGTAACCTATATATCAATAGTTGTCCCCTATCTGTTACCGTACCTTTAACTAGGTAGTATTGATTATTGTCTTAGTGATTATTCTATCGATAACTGTCAATGAATAGAATAATCAACAATAGATTATGAATTGATTATTTTATTGAATTGTAATTTATTTTCATTATTTATTGATTCAATTGATCTATTAACTTGTTGCATTTAATATTTGACGGCAAACCATGATGTTCAATTTCCAAATATTCATGCTAGTTGGCTATCAAATTCAAACCGTTTGGCAGGCAGTCACTGTGGACTTCCTGTCCGCCACTCCAAAGGTCAGGAGACAGAGAAGAAGAGAGGAGAGGGATTGATGGATAGGGGACTGTGTAGAATCATGGCGATGCAAAACGTTTCCACCAAGCTGGTCCTGTGATTGATGCCGTTCTGTTAGACAGGACTTGGGTGCCATGAGTGGCAGACAGTGGGTGAGACACAGTGTCATTTAATTGAATTGAATTTATTTATTTATTTCAAACATATTAAAACATAAATGAACAGGCAAAGGAAATAAAGGAAGAACTAGATTTAAGACATACATTTATACACACACAAAAACGTATGCGTACACACTGTACCCAGCTATTCTATTCTTATTCCATGTTTCACATTGTTTCGTCTTTGCATTTGTTCCACAGGATAACCCCTTTCACTGAAACACAGTGGTATTTTGCACTGGTCCTCACTAACGGCTGATTAAACATACGGGCCCCTAAGGCTATGTTGCCCTGTCGGCAACATAGCCTCTTAAACTCTTACCGATGCAGGTCACTTTGACTGATAGGCCACAGCATCCTCAGGCGAGCAGAATGGACAATTTAGCAATCTTTAATCTGGATGTGATCACGATCTACTCACAGAATAAACAAAGAATTCCATAGTGTGGCTTTGAGTGGCATTGTTTAGTTTGAATATGTACTGTAATAGCCCTGTCAATGTATTAAAGGCTTTGCAATGGTCAGTGGGAGGTACAATGGTCACGTTTTGACATGACTGATGTCTGGATAAGGAGCTGGGCTGAAGGGTCTGATTGAATGTTGTAGACAGAGTGTAAACCTACAGGATCGAGTGACGGCTGTAATGTGTGCTTTGAACGAGAGCTGACGGTCCAGGACAACACCAAGGATCCTGGCTGCTGGGACAGATGTTACCAAGGTTACGGAAAGCTCCCGCATGGGGCAGGACTTACAGTAGCTGGGAAGAAGAGAAGCTCAGTCTTGTCTGGGTTCAGCTTGAGGTGGTTAGAAGACATCCACTGTGAGATGTCAGCCAGTTATGCAGTGATGCGCTCTTCCACATGAGTAGCAGAGGGGGGGGGGGGGAAGGATAGAAACAGTTGAGTGTCATCGACATAGCAGTGATTGTGAGCAGAGATGATAGTGCCAAGGGATTTAGTGTACAGGGAGAAAACGAGGGGACCAAGTACAGATCCGTGTGGGACCCCAGTTAGGAGGGTTCGGGGGGATGATAGCAGACCTTTCCAAGACACCTGGTAGGTCCGGTCGGTTAGGTAGGAGGAGAACCACTTTAGTGCCGTCCCACCAATGCCTAGATCAGCTAGGGTGTCTAAGAGCAGCTGGTTCACTGTGTCAAATGCTGCTGATAAGTCTAGAAGAATCAGGACTGCAGAGTGGGAAGCAGCCTGGGCAGCATGTAGTGCTTCTGTGCCTGCGAGGAGTGCAGTTAAGGCGAGACGAGTACAGCTTTTATGCCTGACAGAAAATCCCTGATTCTCTTCCCGAGCCTGCCGGAACATTTTTCGGCCTCTATCCTGTAAGAAAAGAAAGAAAGAAAGAAGCGAGATGAGAATGAGATACCAGTTAAAAAGTATCTGCTGGTTGGTGTGTGTCTTTCAGCAACATGGAGGAGTAGAGATAGAGAGACGGGGTGTTTATTTCAATAAGTACACTTTATTGCTGATAGAAAACACGTTCAAAGGAAAATCCATTCGACTATGAAATCTGTTCAAGGACCTCTCATCTTTAAATAATTTTGTGAACATATGCCCTTCTGGTTTTCTTCATCTGCCTCCATCCACACCAAGAACATTAACTATAATAACTATGAATATTGGAGAAGTCATCAATATACATGTTGAGGCTCCGACACAGCCAGTGGTTACAGAACGTTAGTTAATCAGTCTGGATGTTCACATCATCATCATTATAGTTCAAATTATCATTCTTGGTGTGAATTAATTGCAATGCAGTAAGCTGAGCATATAAATCTAATCAAATCAAATCAAAGTTAAAATGTCAAGATTTCAAAGATGTTTCTTGGACATAAATTACAGACACACTACAGGAATTAGTATTAGTGAACGCATCTGAACTGCAATAATATTCCCAGCATAGCCGTGGTCCACCTCCTGTTTCCACTTCAGGCCATGTCTTTATAAGATGATTTAAAGGAAACGGCATCATGCATGGATGGAATTTTTAGACAATACAAATCCAGGGTAAATCAGGGATCAAGACGAGAAAAAAAGACCTTGGGAAATGTATCTCTCCTTTATCTTTCTTTCTTTCTTTCTTTCTTTCTTTCTTTCTTTCTTTCTTTCTTTCTTATTTCTTTCTACTCCCCCCCTGCCGAGCACTCTTTTTTTCCCTTATTTTTCTAAACTATTCCACTACGAGAATTCTTTCTCCCATTTTGTCAAGTATTGCATCCGGAGCTCTCTCTCTCTCTCAGAGTGAAGGCACAGGATGTTGCAAATTGCTGAAGTCACCATTAGGACAGCCTGTACTAACCATAGGTGAGACATGTGGCTGAGCAGTGGGATCACAGGAGAGGGGAATGTGACAAGGCAGGTGCATCATATCATACAATCAATACATGCTGCCAACCACCTCTATTTATGTGACCAGGAACATCTACCGTTATGCACGCCACAAGGGTGTCGGACATAATTGATTCTGACACAGCCGAGGTGTGTGTGTGTGTGTGTGTGTGTGTGTGCAAATCCAATAAAAGACAAGTCAGTGGCTGATGAAGACAGCCATTGGCTTTTATGACATGGCAGGTTTCTCACCCTCTTCAGCCTGATGTAATCCATCATTCGATGGCGTCCCACTCTGAAAGTAGCTGATCTACAAGCTCATTGTGACGTATAGATCTATGTTCGGTGCGACACCATTTTACGATTGAGTTTAAATTAAGCTGTCCTTCTCTCTTTCTGCCACAAGCCCCCCCTCTCTCTCTCTTTCTGTGCATTTATGTGGATGTTATAGGAATGAATCACGTTGGAAGTAGTGAAGAAATAACTTTTCATGTGAAAACACCTCAGCTTTTATGTCTTTACTAAATGATCCATAATGCGGGCGGGGAGCACTCAGTCCTGCAGATTAAGGCGGGAGGAAGCCAGAGAGAAAGTCACCAGCGCAGCCGTTATGCCCCCTCTGTCGGAGCCAGTGTCGCCACCGCGCCAGTCGAGATGGGCACAAATCTCTTTTACGAGGCTGCCTCTTAAATAGCTGTCAGTCTAGTGTCTTCACACGCGGTGCACTCCTGTGGCTCGCCTATCGGTAATTGAACCGTCTCCCCCAGAGTGCTGAAATGGTGAGGGGAAGCCATTCTAACCGCCTGTGTTGATACCATTAAACAGAACTCATGCATAAATCCAAGTCGGTAGGGGCCGATATAAAGCTATCACTGGCCTCCCTCGAAGGAAAATCTTCCTCACTTTATTTCACAGGAGATGGCCCCCAAAGTTAGGTTTTAATTAAAATCCATATTTGTTTATTTCCTAATCTAATGCATTGATGCAATGCAATCTAATGCATTGATATTCTGTGCTTACAGACTATAACATGGTCTGTAATGAACACATTGTTCTCCCTGTTATTGAATCCTGTTTAAATAGCTAAGCCATATCCACTTCTACATTAAGCCTGTTGGGCAGTATGCAGATGGCTGTGAGCTCAGCAGCCCTGATCTAGGCCTCAAGGGTTATATTTAACTTACTTGGCAGACTGAAGAGTCAACTTTAACTGAAGCAGGTGAGAGTAACAGAAGAGAACACTAATGACAGAATTGGAGCTTCAGCGTTTTAATGTAACTTTTATGACATTGCCAGGCGAACATAATTAGCTTGGACTGTTTGAACAGGGAACAGCATGGTTCTATAGGGAGTGAGATTGGGGACATGGATGTCCAATTTGGGTCCCACTTCAGACACCTAATAGAGATGGACACAGACATCATGTTGAGTCAGTACCAGCATGCATGCTGCTGCTGCCCCGTCATGAGAGACAGTGACAATGACTGTGATTCCCAAGTGGAACACTATATTTTAGGGATGCAAGACAAATACATAAAGGCCTTGATTTTCACCTGCATATGCAATAGAGCTGATCACAACATTGCAGGCATTCTTGTACTTTGAGCTTCCTCTCAATGTAGTGACAAGAAAATAAGCAATTATTCATAAAAACTAGACCGGTGCCCCAAGTCAGGAACAATTTTGGGAAACTTGGGAACGATACAAGTTGGGAATGCATGCCACACCAGGTTATGCAATACCCAATGTGTAGTTAGAACATCCCCAGTGCAGTACCCGTTACCAGAGTACTAATATCGTTAGATACTAGAATTTCATGCCCGCTTCGCGGACATTCATTCCAGACTACGTTGCCGCGCACTATGGGAAGAAGGAAATTGCCTGCGAGAAAAGAGGCAAAGCGATATGTGGGGGGGTGGCTTACAGGCGTGCGTGTGTGTGTGCAATGAAAAGCCAATGCGAAGTAGCGAACAGTCTAATTGTTTTACTTAGGCAAAAAAGAACTATTGACAAACAACAATGTTGATGTAACTAAGACGATCGCTGAGATAGATATAGTTTATATACAGAGATTTAAGGAATAAGCAAAATAGTGAGCCTATAATTCCTCCCCTTCCTTCTTTCTCTTCTCCTGCGAGAGCCGAGAGAGAACAGATTCTGAATGTCTGACAGGGCACTGTTGCCAGGTTTGCGAATTGTAAGCGAGTTGTAGTGTGTGTAAGTAGCGTGGTTAAAAGGCCTTGTTTCTGGGCCTGTTGGGGCAACAGCATAGGCAACAGTGGTTAGTGTTCCGTGTAGGGAAGGCTCGGGGTGTGGGTGAGCATGCACATGTTGGCTTTGATTGGCTAAGGCTAGTGGCCACATGTTTTCAGTGGCTAGTGGCCACATCTCTCGCACACGTTTTCATTGGCTAGTGGCCACATCTTTTGGCCACGTGACCAACTTTACAATTGTTAAAATAGATATAGTACAATCAATGGCTTATTTATACACGTGCACCGACCTAGTTGGGAATGCATGCTAGTTTCATGTTACAGTAGGTAGTGGTACTTAGTATTAGTAATGCATGCTATACTGTAGCTTCATGTCAGGTAGTGGTACTTAGTATTAGTAATGCATGCTATACTGTAGCTTCATGTCAAGTAGTGGTACTTAGTATTAGTAATGCATGCTATAGTTTCATGTCAGGTAGTGGTACTTAGTATTAGTAATGCATGCTATACTGTAGCTTCATGTCAGGTAGTGGTACTTAGTATTAGTAATGCATGCTATAGTGTAGCTTGATGTCAGGTAGTGGTACTTAGTATTAGTAATGCATGCTATACTGTAGCTTCATGTCAGGTAGCGGTACTTAGTATTAGTGACTTGAGGAATTGGTTCAGGTTCAGGTTTATTTGTCATGTGTATAGATACAGAGTATAAATACAATGAAAATTATTTTGCTCAGAGCACTCTCAGTCTTACATACACAGGACATAAACAAACATATATAGTGCAAGAAAAAGACAAAAAAACAGGGAAAGAAAAGTGCAAGTGAAGTGACAAAACAGTGCAATACAGTTCAAGGTCAGCTGTTCAGCAGCCTGACTGCCTGGGGGTAGAAACTGTTACTGAGACGGGTGGTACGAGATTTGATGCTCTGGTAGCGTTTTTTGGAAGGGAGTATCTCCCTCCTATAGGCCCTCTCATCACCGTCGGTTATTAGTCCGATCACTGTGGTATCATCCGAAAATTTAATTATGATGTTATTCTCATATCTGGCGACACAAACGTAAACAAGCTGTACAACAGAGGACTGAGGCAGCAGCCTTGGGGCGCACCGGTTCTGGTGAGAATTGTGGATGAGCATCTCTCTCTTATGCGTACACACTGGGGCCTGCCTGTCAGAAAATCAAATAGCCAGTTACAGATGGAGCCCACACCAAGGCCACTGAGTTTTAACACTAATTTAGATGGTACAATAGTGTTAATGCGGAACTATATAGTCTATGAACAGTAGTCTGACATAAGAGCTTTTCTTTTCTAGACGTACCAGGGCAGTGTGTAAAGTGCTTAGGTGGAGCAGGGGGCCCACCACGCTGCATCTAAACTTACGGGCTGGAGCGGCACCTGTCAGCACTGGCACACCTGCTTTTAATGCTATCAACCCATAACCACCAGTAAGTTACTCATCAAGACCATGCAGTGGTGCAAGTAGGCTCTACTGGAACCTACTGGCTAGCGATTATAGGAAACACGGAAGAGAAATGAAGAAAAACATTGTGAAGCTGAACTATACAACAACTTCGCTTTATGTTTACTTATACGTGGCCAGTTAAGACTGGCAGTGGTGTCCCAGTGGGGTTTCCTTTCCTCACTGGTAGGTGAGCCAGTAGTGTACAACAGCAGTGGCAACACAAATGTGTGGGGAGGTCTAATTAGCATAATGAGCACCAAAAAATGGGGTAACATTTTAATGGCTACTCTCAATTTAAAAGAATGAAAGGAAAAAGCAATTTGAGGAATTGAGAAAAAAAAGTTTGTTCAAGAAGAGGCACAGAGGAAAACATGTTTGTTTATATGCTGCTTTACACCATTACGGCAAACAGCTAAATAATTGCTGCTGCGCGTACTGTGTCATCTCAGAACAATTTACCATGCTCTTTATCTTTATTTACTGTAGAGAGAGAAAAATATGTATTTATGATGAATAATGAGAAATTTTCTTCATTATAGCCACACTTTTTTCCCTTCGTTTTTCTCAGTTTTTGTTAAAAAAAAATCTAGTTAGAAACTTCAATCCCTACTGTAGAGCGCTGGTTCCCAAACAGTGGGTCAGGACCCATTTGTGGTTCACGGACACATTTTTCTGAGTCTAAAATATTTCATGAATTAAAGACAAATTCAATGATTTCACGAAAGTAATTTCAATGAATCAAATACAAATTTAAGAAATTCCACGAATTAGACAACAAAGAAGTAGTGAAAATAACCGATCTACAAGCTCATTAATGCGGCACGAAGCGACATGCTGTGCGCTTGTAGATCTGCTATTTTCACTAGATTGGGTCCCGGGCAAATGTCTCTTTGCGTCATGGGCTTAAAGGTTTGGGAAGCACTGCTGTAGAGATCCCTCACCAGTATAGGATCTGAGAGCTGCCAACTAGTAACGACTTCTCCTAATGAAACAGAAGCCAACCAGAGTGACCCAGGCAGCAAACTCCCTGCTTCCCTTCCCTTTTAATATAAACACAATAAAGTAGCATTTGCATTTATATAGTTCCTCCAAGCTGCCAGCTGGGACCCAGAAACAGCTGAGTGTCGAGCTGATTGTTATACCTGGGGAAAATTAAGATAAGAGAATAATCGCAAGGATGGAAATGGCTTTGCTGGACGCACAGAGACAACCAGGTAGACATAATTACCAAAGGCAGGGGTTCTGTCTGTCGCCAGTAATGAAACTGCCTTGTCTCTATATGGCTTTCTGTTTTCAATATGAGAAACACTGTATCATTGATCCTCCTCCAACCGTGCAGTATATCGTGTGCGTGATCTTCTGAGGATCAGGAAGACATGGGCCAATTAATTGCATATTCTGGCGAGATACTTATACTGTTTGAGCATGCATTAAGAAGCACACACATATACAGTACATACTGCGGTAGGTACAGTACAGTAGGAGATGAAATGCACAGCTACTGTTGGATTTAACTAACACAAGGTTGCTCGTACTGTAATATTTGCGACTCAACACTTGCTGTGGCGGCTGATTATCATAGCCTCACATGTGTGTATGCCCTAGACTCTATGAGCATAATGGCAAGCCGTTGTAACCGCCATAGATGGCACTATAGTTGTGTTTGCATGCAAGCCTTCCAGCTTCCAGCAAAAAGAGCGGGAATGCTGCTGTTGGGGACAGCAGCAGGATAGTGATCTGGGCTGCCCGTGGTAATGCCCTGCATGGCTTTAAAGATAATCCACTGCTCTGTCTTACCTGTCTCCTCCCTCCTCGACCCTTGGGAGCGCCAATGGGTGACAGGAAACAAACAGCGCTCTGACACCTCCCGCTAATTAGCATCATTAGCATTCGGCCATTATGTGGCTGGACAGTAGCATGACAGGGCTCTGAGAGAGGCTACAGCCGTGATCTTTGGTGGACAACACCAGCTGTCAGTAATTACCTATGGACCTTGCCAGGGGAATGGAGACAGACTCCTCGTCCTTGAGGACTCATGGCTTGCCTGTGCCAGGATTCTCTGTGCCTTTTCCTTTCTCGTTTAAAATATTTCCCCACATTTTTTGTCCTTCCGCCCTTTTAAATTATAAGGTGTTTCTATTTATAGGGAGGGAAACAGCTCAGCCAGTAAAAGGCTATAGTCAGTGGTTGGTTATTTTCCCAAAGCAGTTAGAGGAAGCTGTTGTCCATTAAGCTTTACGGGATTTATCTGAGCTTTAACTAAAATGTGTGACTAAATGTAAATATGTGCTTGTTTGTTGGCTGTCAGAGGCTTGCACACAGCTGACGAATAATATAGAACAGTAGTTTCTTATGGAAATTACCGCCATATTTCCAGAAGTGCCAGCAATCGGCAATAATTGCTTGTTGTTGTGGATTTCATGCACCTTTATATTATATCGGACTTTGAAGATAGAGATGTTAAATAACTTCATGTTTTCCTTTCATCTTCCGAGCACAGCTTGTGTGCCTGGGAGAGGCCGAGCAAACCGTCTGCGGCGGTTTTGTGGCAAGAGGTAATTTGAAACATCAAAAAATGTGTTGTGTTATGTACATAGAGATGAATCGTTTCCCTGGCGTGCCAGTTCCTCAATGCATTAACCTCATACTCACCCTCTCTCTCTCTCTCTCTCTCTCTCTCTAGTATAATAACTCCTACAGTAGGCATGCAGACACTCAGGCACACGCAGCAAATAACACAGACATGGAGAACCCAGAGGTCCCCAAACACCTGCTTTGCTGTTACATAAACTATCCTCTCTCGCCCTGACTCTTTAAGATGTCAGTGTCTGTCTGTGGCTTCCCAGGTGGCCTGGCTCTGAACTTCTCTTCATCTGAGCCTGTGTGTGTGTTCTAATTCTCTCTCTCTCTCTCTCTCTCTCTCTGAACAGGAACATCCGTGATGAAGGTCATAGCGTCAGATGCAGATGACCCGACGTATGGCAGCAGTGCCAGGGTGGTGTACAGCGTTCTGGATGGGGAGAAGTTCTTCTCTGTGGAGAAACACACTGGTAAGCTGCTTGATTCTCCATGTACATTAACCTCTCTCTCTCTCTCTCTCTCTCTCTCTCTCTCTCTCTCTCTCTTCCTGTTCAGGTTCATGATCTGGTCGGGAGCAGATATTAATAATACATATATAATAACTTTATTTGTATAGCACTTTTCAAAAACAAGTTTACAAAGTGCTTCACATACAATACACAAACAGGCAATTAAAATCAACAATGGAAATTAGTCAAATACAAAATACAAAAAATAATAATAAGAGATAAGCAGAAACTGGGACTGTTCATTCAAACTCATTAAAAGCCTTTAAATAATAGTGGGTTTTTTAAAAGTGGACACTGAAGTGGTCTGTCTGAGTTCCAGAGGTAGTTGGTTCCACAGCAGTGGAGCCCTAGCAGAAAAGTCTCTGCCGCCTTGCGTCACCAGCTTTGTGTTGGGGGGGGTTGAGTAAAACTTTGTCTGCTGATCTGGGGTTACGGGAAAGTATGTGCGGGGACAAGAGGTCGGAAATGTATGTAGGTGCTAGTCCATTTAGTGATTTAAAAACAAACAAGTTAATTTTAAAATCAATTCTGTACATGACTGGTAACCAATGCAGTGAGGCGAGAACAGGAGTAATATGGTCATATCTCCTGGTCTTTGTAAGAACTCTGGCTGCTGTGTTTTGAACTAGTTGAAGGCGATTGATGGATTTTTTGGGAGTCCAGAAAAAAGAGAATTGCAGTAGTCCAGATGGTTTGTGACAAAGGCATTAATAAGGGTCCGTGCATCGCTGAATGAAAGAAATTATCAGATTTTTACAATATTCCTGATTTGGTAGATGGCTGTTTTCGTGATGTTGGTGAAGTGCTTTGAGAAGTTTAGATCAGAATCAAATAAAACTCCCAGATTTCTAGCCTCAGGGGAGCACTGTAAGCCATGTGAATTTAAAAGCTGGATTTGATTATCTCTGTGGGATTTTGGTCCAAATACAACTATTTCAGTTTTTTTGGTTATTTAACATGAGAAAGTTCTTTGAGTTATTGTAAGATGATATCTTACACGTCATGTTGTAGTCACTGGTTTGTAGTCATTAGGCATGGAACGCAATCCGGTAATAAGGACTATACACCCTAAATAATCCCTGCTATCGAGGGCATCATAATTTTAGGTCAGACCCAATAAAAGCCTTGATGCCGCGTATGAATCCGACAGATTTCTTCAGGTGCTTCTTGGAATAGTTTGTTGTCTTTTATTCCAACTCGTAGCGACCGGCGAGACTAAAAACAAACTGGGGGATTTTTTTTTTATACCACCTCCAAGGTGGAAAGCCTGGTGACGCGAGGTTAGACATACTGTAGGTGGCCGGGGACAACAGTTAGGCAGAGCTAAACAAGTTGCAGAAATGATCATTACACAGTCACGGATACAGCCTCCCCATATGTATATTCACAGGCATACAGATGAAGGATTAACCAACTTGCTCAAGGAGATTTTTGCACTATATACTACTGTCTGTCTGTCTGACACACACACACACACACACACACACACACACACACACACACACAAAATGTGAGTACGACAAGTACAATACAAGTATACAGTTCAGCACCTCTCAGTTCAGACGGGGATTTTTAATTGACCTTCCTGCATAGTATGACACTAAAAAATAAGAAATAAGCCCTGCCATCTAAGACACAACTATTAGTCTACAGCAGATACTGCAATCTACTGACAATCACCCCTGTGTTCTATTAAACACTTAAACCCATCATTAATTCCCAAAAAAATAAAAATGCTAATTGGGCACAGACAGTTACATCTACAGAGGGTTATACGTTGAATATCCCCCAAGATGCAGATACAGATAGTGTCACTGTAGAGACTGTGCGTCCCCAGTCAGCAGATATGGCTGAATTCCCTGCTGGTTATTCTATTGGTGAGGCGGATGGCGGGGATAAGGCCTGAGCCGCGATCTCTCAGGCATAGCCCAGCGTTGGCGTTGCCTGCAAATGGCCCCCGCGGGAAAAGCGCTAAACTTTTAATGATCCCTCTTTTTTTTGGTCCCTGCCGCTTTGATTCGGTCGGCCCCGGTGCCGGGATGATAAATGGCTCTGCCTCGGCGGGGCTAGCCCGGGAGACCGGCTCACACACACACTGTATTTTGTAGTAAAATCCTCAATGTTAATCGAACTCGGAAAGTGTACGCATTTAATGGAGTTGGAACAACTGATGTTCAGGAGGAGGAGAAACGCGCATTGGCCCTGCCCTTCACGCCACTCTCCTCCCTCCACGTCAATCTACCTGTCCCCTTTTATACCTGCCCAGTACCACCCAGAATCCTCCTTGCTTCGCCCGACTCGCTGCGTCGCACACTAGCCGCCTTCCTACAGGCTTCTCTCGCAAATTTTATCAACACCATTTCCTCACTCACCGTTCGTCCACGGAACCAGCATTCTACCTCGTTCGCGTACTTCCAACGCCACCAAGGCTCATCAACATGTTTGCTGCGGGCTACACAGACAGATGGCCTCCCCAACTTCAGAACCGGCACACCGTCACGACACGGGACCCTCGCCGATCAGATGACGCCACCCACAGTTCAAGAGCCACGCCGTTCGAGCCAAACAGAACGATCCATCCGCCTCCCCAACACTACAACTCACAAAGCTAAGTTTCATTCAACCGTCCGTCCTTTCATTAAGCCACAGCGTAGCTCAGGGCTTTCGGCTTTCCATTCATGCCCGAATCTCATACTACGCGCAGCCTGTCACGTCATCACTCCGTGACAGCCCAACCAGAAGCAGTTCCTGCTGAAACCACACGGGGTCGCCGAAGGCCAGCTAACGGACTGCACTCACTATAGTGCTTCTCCCTGCGGTCTCAGGCTTCCACGCAGCCTTCTTTCATGTTAACGGCTCGCACTTTCACAGTGTTTCCCTGCAGCCAAGCTTCCTTATGTCGTGCGTATCACACCGTATGGATGTAACAATTGCTTGCCATTCACTCAGCCTTTCAGTCACCTGCCTATTCTCTGTCTTTCTCTCTCTCTGTCTATCTCTCTCTCTCTCTCCCTCTACCCCCCCCCCCCCCCCCCCCGCCCCCGCAATATTGCTTGCTCTGGGTGGATCTTTGTTGGTTGTAAAGTATCTTGAGACAACTTGTTGTGATTTGACACTATAATAAAATTGAATCGACTATAGACTATTGAATAGACTTGCATTTACGTAGTCCTAGCACTTCATAGTAAACACGTATATCGTATAATATAGCATAGTACGGTAAGTTGACATAGATACTCCGTGCTTTTGTTCCCACTT
This sequence comes from Protomyctophum bolini, assembly GCF_963924005.1. Classification (NCBI taxonomy): domain Eukaryota; kingdom Metazoa; phylum Chordata; class Actinopteri; order Myctophiformes; family Myctophidae; genus Protomyctophum; species Protomyctophum bolini. Next base: position 50,457,135 of record NC_137863.1, read on the forward strand.
AAACATAAGTCGCCCTGGATCAAGAGCGTCTGCTAATTGCCCAAATCGTAACTCGTTTTTAGCCAGTCGGCCAGCCAGCCAAGCTCCCAGCCTCCCATCCCCAGGCATTCTTCTGCCTTTTTTCAGCCAGTCACGCTCCCAGCGCCTCTCTCAGGCCCCAGCCACTCCTCCAGCCATTCAGCCAGCCACTCTCCCAGCGCCTCTCTCAGGCCCCAGCCACTCCTCCAGCCATTCAGCCAGCCACTCTCCCAGCGCCTCTCTCAGGCCCCAGCCACTCCTCCAGCCATTCAGCCAGCCACTCTCCCAGCGCCTCTCTCAGGCCCCAGCCACTCCTCCAGCCATTCAGCCAGCCACGCTCCCAGCGCCTCTCTCAGGCCCCAGCCATTCTTTCAGCCAGCCACTCTCCCAGCGCCTCTCTCAGGCCCCAGCCATTCTTCAGCCAGCCACGCTCCCAGCGCCTCTCAGACCCCAGCCATTCCTTCAGCCATTCACGCAGCCAGTTAGCCAGCCATGACCCACGCCCCCGCCATGCTCCCATGCCATGCACTTTACGTAGCCTAGCACTTCTTAGTACACTTGTATATCGTATAAAATTATAGTATAGTATGCATAGTCGACTAGATACTCCACCGTTACGTTCTTAGTTCATACCTGATTCACGATAACTACTCTTACGTTTGCGACGTACGACATGCTTTGTTCCTGCTCACACGTAAGTCACTCTGGCTCAAGAGCGTCTGCTAAATGCCTAAATCACAAATCGTAAATGGTATTTCAGCCAGTCGGTCAGCCAGTCACTCTCTCAGCCTCTCACTCAGGCCCCTGTCCCCCCTCCTTCTCACCTTCCACAGCTAGTCCGACGGCTGCCCCTCCCCCGTCCCCTCCCTCTCTCCTATCCCCTCCTCCCCCCCCTCTCTCTCCTATCCCCTCCCTCCCTCTCTCCTATCCCCCCCACTCTCTGCCCGCCTCCGCCGAGGCTCCGCCCACCTTCCTCATGGCTTCTCCTGCCGAGGCTCCGCCCACCCTCCCTCGGGCCTCTCCGCCTTCCCACAGGCCTCACCCGCCTACCCTCCCCTCCCGGCCCCCCCTCCCCAGGCTCTGCCCACCTTCCCTCCGGCCTCTCTCGCCTTCCCACAGGCCTCACCCGCCTACCCTCCCCTCCCGGCCCCCCCTCCCCAGGCTCTGCCCACCTTCCCTCCGGCCTCTCTCGCCTTCCCACAGGCCTCACCCGCCTACCCTCCCCTCCCGGCCCACCCTCCCCAGGCTCCGCCCACCATCCCGCTGGCTTTTTCTGCCTTCCCACAGGCCTCACCCGCCTACCCTCCCCTCCCGGCCCACCCTCCCCAGGCTCCGCCCACCATCCCGCTGGCTTTTTCTGCCTTCCCACAGGCCTCACCCGCCTACCCTCCCCTCCCGGCCCACCCTCCCCAGGCTCCGCCCACCATCCCGCTGGCTTTTTCTGCCTTCCCACAGGCCTCACCCGCCTACCCGCCCCTCCCGGCCACCTACCACCCCACGCTGACTCCTCCCAGCGTCCTTTCCGACTCCTCCTACCCCCCCCCCCCCCCCCCGTCCTCCCAACTTCTCTCTCTCCACAGCAACCCCATTTCTCTCTCTCCCCCCCCCCCCCCCCCCCATCCCCCCCCAGCTACCTCGCCACCGTGGTATCCCTTTTCATAATAGTCCATATTTGTAATATTCCCTGTCAAATGTTTTGGTCACGTGCTAGGACAAACGTGCCTCGTTATCAGTCCATATTTGCAATATTCCATGTCAAATGTTTTGGTCACCGTGCTAGAACAAATGTGCCTTGTCATTAGTCCATATTTGCAATTGTCATTTACAGACGATCCGCTGCCCGCCGCCTCACTCCTCTCTCTCCTGTCCTCCCTCCCCGTCCCCCCCTTCCTCTCTCCACGGCCAGACCAGGGCCGCCCAGAGAGTGCCTGCCCCAGGAGATCCAGCTAGACCACTTCCCCCACGCTCGATCCACCTTCCTCCCGACCCACTCCCGCCCCCAGTTCTAGACCTTGCTCGTTTTTGTTTTTTTGGGGACCTAGAATACAAACTATGTGCAGACACGGGTTCCTCTCTCAGACCCGTATCCTGCCCCAGACCCTCAATTTCAGGTTCAGGTTTAGGTTCAGGCCCAGGTTCAGGTTCATTCGTCACGCGTACAGATACAGAGTATAATTACAATGAAAATGATTTAGTGTTAAGCGTTAAGACCATGCGACTTCGTCCGTGATGTGTATACCCAGGTCACCATTCTCCCCCGGAACTTCCCCTCGACACCTCTCCGCAGCGGCCCTCCACCCTCCTAGGCAGTCGGCTCGGACCGTCCTCCCTTCCTCAGACCTCGCCACGCTCTCGGCCCTCACCAGCCACGGCCACATCGCTCCTCCGCCCTGACAACTCTCCCTTCCCTAGACCTCGCCACGATCTCCAACCTCCCCTAGTCACTTTCACCATCACTAGCCATGGCCACCTCGCTCCTCCACCCCTACAAATCTCCCTTCCCTAGACCTCACCACGCTCTCCAACCTCCTCTAGTCACTTTCACTAGCCACCTCGCTCCTCCACCCCTACAACTCTCCCTTCCCTAGACTTCACCACGCTCTCCAACCTCCTCTAGTCACTTTCACTAGCCACCTCGTTCCTCCGCCCCTACAACTCTCCCTTCCCTAGACTTCACCACGCTCTCCAACCTCCTCTAGTCACTTTCACTAGCCACGGCCACCTCGCTCCTCCGCCCCTACAACTCTCTCTTCCCTAGACCTCGCCACGCTCTCCAACCTCCTCCAGTCACTTTCACTAGCCACGGCCTCGCTCCTCCGCCCCTACAATTCTCCCTTCCCTAGACCTCGCCACGCTCCGCCTCCTCTAGTTACAACTTCCACAGCACTCCCTCCACATCGGCGCCGCATCCACTGCTGCCAGCCGAGGCCCCCAAGACCTCGCCACCCACCTGCTTGGCAGATGGGCCACCCAAGCCTACCAGTTCCACCCGTACGAACCTCCCTGGCTTCCCCTAATAAGTAGCCGCGGCCCGTTGCTCCTTTTGGGGATATTGTCCATGCGCACCGTAAGACGAACGCCTTACGACGAACGCCACACGACGAGTGCCATTCGACCTCCTCCCCAAAGACTCCAGGGTCGGCGACCCCCCGGAACCTACACATCCGCATTCATTCATCCCTCCTTCATCCCTCCATCTATTCACTGTCAATAAATTCTTTAAACCTCCCCAATGGCGTGTTTATTCCTACTAGTGAAATGGAGTTGGAACAACTGATGTTCAGGAGGAGGAGAAACGCGCATTGGCCCTGCCCTTCACGCCACTCTCCTCCCTCCACGTCAATCTACCTGTCCCCTTTTATACCTGCCCAGTACCACCCAGAATCCTCCTTGCTTCGCCCGACTCGCTGCGTCGCACACTAGCCGCCTTCCTACAGGCTTCTCGCAACCCACCCCCACCCCTACACCTCCATAGCAGCTCCTCTCCCCGCTCCCCCCAAAGGAGCTACTACATCCACCTCGCCAAAAGTGGATCAAACGATTAAAACAAAACTCTCTCCCATCCTTATCAGGTTCCTGCGGGGGGATATTGTCCATGCGCACCGTAAGACGAACGCCTTACGACGAACGCCACACGACGAGTGCCATTCGACCTCCTCCCCAAAGACTCCAGGGTCGGCGACCCCCCGGAACCTACACATCCGCATTCATTCATCCCTCCTTCATCCCTCCATCTATTCACTGTCAATAAATTCTTTAAACCTCCCCAATGGCGTGTTTATTCCTACTAGTGAATGGAACCAAATGGTTCAATTAATTCTAATGAATTGTAATACTGTAGGTGCGAGGCAATGAGGTCAGAATAGCGTGCGTGCGTGTACGTCTGCTCCAGTTACTCTGATGACACTCACTGTAGACTAGTGAGTCACTGTGTGTTTTCCGGCCCAAATTCAGATTGGATGAGAATTGTCCAAAAGGCTTTTATTATTTAAATGTAAAACTTAATTATTATTATTGTGAGACGGCAGGGAGTCCAGCGGTGCTATCATAGAACGTGTAGAACTGTTCCAGGGGGTTCCCAGCTAAGGGGCTACTGTATCAAATGAGGATCCGTGGTCTAACTATTATTGTATTGTTATTGGTCTTTTTTTTCTCCTTTTCACTCCTCTGATTGGACAACATTTACACCCCCCTGCCTAAAATTCCACAGGATACATTATTGCCTTCATATGATTGGACAATAATATACAGTTGACGTCACAATTATGTAATATAGATAATATAGATTTATTTCTGATCTGTCCTATGCTTCATAGTGCGGTACCCGACAACTGAATTTCTTTGTGGGATCAATAAAGTAAATAAAATATAATTGATCTAAACCGAGGGTTGTTGAAATTAAAATCACTGTCTCTCACATGTAGGATTGTTATGACAGCATTGAGGCGTCTTTCTTTGTAAAGAAAATTCTCTCAGGGATTGTTTTGTTATGTTATGAAGGCAACACCACTCACAGATCATGTGTTATGTTTCCAGAGACAGTATAATGAATTGAACAAAAGCAAAACACTGCCAGTCATGGTCGGTTGTGCATTCACAGACCAAGTTCTGTTGAGGAAGAAATAGGGCTATCGTCATTTACATTTTCATGCTCACTTTTTCCCCCTTTCCTATGTAGGTTAGCTTTTTTCGAGCTCCTTAGTAGCTAGGGTTTTGGCGTTTTTGACGTCCACACTGGCTTCCCCTGTGCCGTGTACGTTCATTTTCAGTCAGTGTAGGTTCCAAAGCCCGTGAAGCAGTAAGCTTGACTCCAAAAAACAATCCACGTCCACACGTCCATTGTAGTTTAACGTTTTACTTGACAAAAAGTGTACAGAACAACAAACAATGTGATACAAAGAAAAAGTGTTCAAAAACGATTCTAAAATGGTCTAGTACGGTTTCTGAAGTGTCTTAGTATTTTCCAACGTGGTTTAGAATTTCCAAAGTGGGTCAAAAAACTGTAGCTGCTCTCAGGCTTCCAGCTCTGAACTAACTAAAACCCTGCTGCTGATAATGCACACTGAATTAACTGGCTTGCTGGCTTCTGCTCCAATAGGCTGAATTCTTAATTGGCTCTATTAATTCAGTTAAGACTCAGGCTGCACAAAATGTGTAATCAAGAAATGTCCTTCAATATAGTACACACAATGAAATAACTTAAATGCACTCATAGACATTTTCTGTTCTAAATATGGCTCTCACATTTCCGGCCCCTAATTGGCTAGGCGGGAAGCATAACAATTATGACATTACTTAGAGCCATTAAACATTACTATCAAGAAAACAACTTAAATATATTCTTCACAGTTCAAACTGCCTCTTGTAGCAGACAGAGTTTTGTAATTGGTCTCTCAAGGGTGCTGGTTTTCGTCTTCACACTGACACGACGCACAACTCCCCTTGAATCTGGCATGATCTTGAGTATTCTTCCCATCATCCATGAATTCCTCAGAGCGGAGTCATCCACAATCAAAACGACGTCTCCAGGTTGGAAGTTCCTTCTTGCTGTCAGCCATTTCTTCCGTTCCTGAAGGAGCGGCAAGTACTCATGGGTCCATCTTGACCAGAACAGATCAGCAAAGTACTGGATTTGTCTCCATCTCCATCGTGCGTACAGATCTTCTCTCTTGACATATGCCCTTCTTTGCAAAGCCTCAATATCCTCAGGGTATGAATGCTTCTGGCTGAAGAGAATTAGCTCTTTTTCAGCTATGTTCAGGTCTTCAACTGTGAGCGGCTTCTTTTCCAACTTTGTTCTATGTTTCTCCAGTCGTTGCTTGAGAAGCCTCTGTTGCTTGACTGGGTCATCTTCAGAGTGATTGATGATAGCTTGTAGCTCTTTCCTTTTGCCACTTAGGTGCAGCAGCAATTCCCTTAGCCGGAGAAACCAAGCCACTGCTTTCTTCAGCTGATGCCAGCTTGAGTAGTGATCAAATAGCTTACTTAGTGTAGCAGTGCTCTCCTCCGTGGCAAGTAGACTGACTACAGCTGACTTTTTGATCTCGACGTCATCTTCCTGAATATGACTGGACTGATCTGGTCCCTTGTAGTCTTCATGGAAGTCTGGGTTCTCGCTGAGCTTTCTTTTTAGACCAACTGTACGCTGCTCAGCTACACAGCGGTTGTTCGGCATGATGGCAGTCTCATTCCTCAAAGGCAAGCCGATACAGTAATGCCCATCAACAAGCTCAGCGGATTTAGTGACTGACCGCATGAACTTGTGATCTTCTTGAGACATCTCTGTTTTGTCTTCACAGCTGTGTTCCGGGAAGTCTGTATTGTACTGCTGGACTAACAGTTCTTCAATGCTTGCTACAGAAATGCGGTTGACTGTGTGACTGCAAACATCATCCACGATCTCATCCTCTCTTCTTACAGGCCCATTCACCACCCAACCAAGGATGGTCTTAACTGCGTAGGGTCCGTCCCCTTCACTATTAATCACCTGCCATGGCTCCATAGCTTTAGGCGAGTTGGTCCCGATCAGCAGGCCGACTTCTGCTTCGAGCTGCGGGATTTGTACCTCTTTCAAGTGGGGCCATCTCCTCACATCTTCTGACTGGGGAATGTTTTCCCTCTTCACCGGTATGTCCTTATGTGTGAAGGCTTTCGGTAGGTCGATGTAATCTTTCGACTCAAGTCCACACACTTCCAGGTCAGACAGGATGTAACTGGGAACCAGCTTCTCCTGGCCCATAGTTCGAAGAAGGATCTCCGTCTTCCTGCCTCTGATGTTCAGCTGTCTCATGAGTGCTTCAGTACAGAATGTGGCTGAACTTCCCTGATCCAAGAAGGCGTATGTCTTCACAGTCTTCTCACTTTTCTTGGACCTAACCATTACAGGTACTATTGCGAGTATGCACTCATCTCCGGCCCCAGTGCGTCCACAGGTCTCTTGCTCTAGTGACACAAGGGCGCTTGAGACACTCGAGCTCCTTTCCTCAGTGTTGCTGTCCTCATCCTTCCTTGACTGAACACTGTCTTCTTTGTCAACATGCAAGATGCTTGGATGTTTCTGAGAACACTCTTGACATGTCATCCTGGCTTTACAGAATTTACTGAGGTGTCCCTGCGTAAGGCAACCAAAGCAGAGTCCTCTTTTCTTCAGAAACTCAACTCTGTCTTTACCCTGTTCTTCTCTTATATTTCTGCATACATCTAGTGAATGATTCTCCTGGCAGAACAAGCAGGGTTTCTGGAAAGCATTTACAGCGTGGGACGGTAGATTATTCTTAGGTGAGTCATGTGACTCCTCTTCAGCAGGCGTTACAGTAGTAGCAAAACTGCTTCCCTTTGGATTGATAGACATCAGGGTCCTGGTATCAAAACTGCTCTTTGGTTTTCCTTCAGTAGCTGTGCCGCTGTCTTGAATATTTCCGAATAGCGGATCACTTGCAATCTGTGCTTGTCGGTAGATAAACGTCACCAAGTCTGAGAACCTGGCTCTTCTTCCTTGTCTTTCTTGAACGTCAAACGCTGTCACCCTCCACTTCTCTCTTATCTTGTAAGGAAGTTTTGAGATAACAACTCTCATATTCGTGGGGTTGTCCATCTCACTCATGAACTCAATATCATCCATGGTATTACGACATCCGATCAGGAAAAGAGCGTATGTGTTCATCGCTTTCCCGTCCTCCGACTTCATCTGAGGCCACTTCAGAGCCTTTTCTATGTAGGCATTGGCTATCTTCAGCTCGTCACCATAATGCTTCCGAAGTAGTGTTCTGGCTTCTTGATAGCCTCTGTCCGGGTCCATGTGTTCACAGCTGCAGACCAACTGGTGTGGTTCTCCGCTGGTGAACTGCTCCAAATAATACAGCTTGTCTCTGCTGTTCTCTGTCTTGCTGTCTATTGCATGATCAAAGGCTCTAATAAAGGACCTGTAGGTGAGCGGGTCACCCTGGAACACAGGTATTTCTCTTTTCGGGAGATAAGACAATTGTTGCTGTGTGATGAGCATCTCAGTAATCTGATTCTGACGCCTTATCACTTCATAGCCATCTCTGTCACTTCTTGGTGGCAAGGTAGGTGGCAAAGCAGGCTGCAAGGCAGGCTTCCTTTCAACATGTGTCTGAGACCGCTCCTCTGGCTCCTTAGATGCCTTTCGGGGTCCTCTTGTTCCTGTCTTCGATGTCTTTGAGCCTGCTACTACATGTGACTTGTAGTATTCATTCATTCCATCCTGGTGGGTGCCTTCATATTCTTCATATTCTTCAAATACTTGTAACTTGGCATCAGACTCTGCAATAGCTGTATCTAGCTCCAGTTGTTCTTTTTTAGCTTTCAACTGGGCTTCTTCAAATTCAAGGGCTTGCTTCATCTTTAACATCGCTGCACGCGCCAGCAGTGCTGCCCTTTCTGCTTCTACTTGTCTACGTGCACGCACAGAAGACGTAGTAGAGGATACTTTTGAGTGTTGCACATTAGAAGCACTATCACCAGGCTTGATATAGTCGTCTTCTTCATCCCCTCTGGGAGGGCCTTTTTTATTTATTTTACGCACATCATCAATCCATTCATCAGTGGCTTTAACAGAATTTAGGATTGATGCTTGCTTAGGTTCGTACCAATTAGTCTGATCAGCAGTAACCTCATCTTCAGGTAAAAGAGCTGTCACTTCTTCATTGACATCACCAAATTCTTTACACAGCTTAACAAGGTCATTCAGACTCAATTGTTCAACTTTATCCACATTTCTTACATCTTTCTTCAGAATATCCAATTCGTTAATCTTGTTAGTTATTTGCCCTGCTTTGGCTCTCCTAGATACAATCAGTCTATGGAGTTTCTCCTCCAAAGCCTTTCCTGTGGGTATTGACATCCTCTTGTGGTGGCTAGGCGTATCTGCAGCCTTGTGTGTTGCTTCATCTGGCATTTTCGTTTTTCAATGCAAACAGTGTATAATGCAATGTTTAAACTTCACAAAAAAGCTTCCAATAAAACTTGCAAAACTGTTACTTAAATGCACTGTCTTCTGATATAGGCTTGGATATATCTTCAAAACGGCAATGATAAAATCAGCATCATTCTTCAGCTCACCAGAGCAAACTTCTTTTCTTTTTCCTCTTCCTTTACACAAGATTAACTCTCTTTACCTTCTTGTAGCTTCCAGTGATGTTAGGTTTCCATTTGCTTCTCTTGAGCTAGTTTTTTGACAAAATGTAGGTTCCAAAGCCCGTGAAGCAGTAAGCTTGACTCCAAAAAACAATCCACGTCCACACGTCCATTGTAGTTTAACGTTTTACTTGACAAAAAGTGTACAGAACAACAAACAATGTGATACAAAGAAAAAGTGTTCAAAAACGATTCTAAAATGGTCTAGTACGGTTTCTGAAGTGTCTTAGTATTTTCCAACGTGGTTTAGAATTTCCAAAGTGGGTCAAAAAACTGTAGCTGCTCTCAGGCTTCCAGCTCTGAACTAACTAAAACCCTGCTGCTGATAATGCACACTGAATTAACTGGCTTGCTGGCTTCTGCTCCAATAGGCTGAATTCTTAATTGGCTCTATTAATTCAGTTAAGACTCAGGCTGCACAAAATGTGTAATCAAGAAATGTCCTTCAATATAGTACACACAATGAAATAACTTAAATGCACTCATAGACATTTTCTGTTCTAAATATGGCTCTCACAGTCAGCATGGGAGACATATAATGAATATAAATCCTGTAACGGAATTTTACATTCAAATGTGTTGAATAAAATATTATTCAATGCAGGGAGTTAGGGTTGAGTTGGGGGGGGGGGGGGGGATGCATCATAAATGCATCCCCTCTGGCTTCCTGTGGATGAAAGAGGACCATGTCATTTGCCTCCCTCCTTAGCTCCGCTGCTGCATGTACTTTTGGCTACTCGCACACAAACATGGCCCGGAGCTACTTGGGAGCCAAATGTGACTAGAATCACTGAGTTGTGTATTCAACACAATGTAAACCTCTGGGAGGGAGAGGAGCACAAACCCCAGGAAATGCAACAATAGATTTTGACATGTAAAATCCCAGGAGAGGGGCAGAATAGAAATATTATCTTACCACACAGTGAAGCGGCTATAGCTTCTGTTGTGCCACCGCTGTAGGGCTGGCGGGTGGCAGTGTGTGGCAGTGTGTATGCCTGTGTAATATTATTCCCACATGGAATGCAGTGATATTATCATGCCATTGACTTTTTCTAAACAAATGTTTTCCACCCCAGGATTTTGTAACCCATTTTCAAACCCGGTTCCAATTACCTAGACTGCAAGCCTGGGCACGACTCTCCCTTTGCCAACCTGGGGAGAGCCTCGAACTGAGCTCATGCTTCCTTCAATGCACGAGGAGGGATTAGGCCGCTTTTTTAACACCTGACAGGGGGGGGGGAGTTTCCATGGTAGCTTGTGGAAGGAACATGTTATTCCAACCAGTTCCTTTCCCCTCCATCAGGTGCCCCGGCTGGCCAGGGGGATGCAGTAGAGACCAGGATGACTGCATGTTTTTTGCGAGGGTACCTACCTTAGGGGACACAGAGAGAACATGTAAACAGAAAGGCCTTTCGCCAACCCCACCTATAGGCTATGGGCACGGAGGAGAGAACCAGCGCTTTTGACAACTAAAAAAGTTTCTCTCGCCAGTGTCTCTCGCCAGAACGACGCAGGCACTCCTGCAAAAGTGCTGACATTTTTAGCACTGCTTTGCTCTGGGGAGAAATATCATTCTGACCTTCGGGTCAAAATTTGTGTCAAACCAGAAACAGGATTGTGTTCAACCTAGACTGTAGACATCTAAATGTCTCAATAGAAGAGCAGGGGGACCAAATTCAAACAGCCCAATTGTATAGGTTATGTTGTATTCACATACTCTACTATTGGACAAAATACATTTCATTCACAAAAGAAGATTAGAGCTTACAATAGAGCTTCTATGTCTTAATGCCCTGATGTTTTACGTAAAGCACTTTGAATTGCGTTGTTGCTGCTTGTCTGGCCATGCCTTGTCCTTGCCTTGTCTTGGCCATGCCTGCAGAAATTAAAGTTGACATTATTTTTGTTATAAAGAATCTGCAAGCTACCAATGCGTATATACATTGTGATGTCTTGTGAGCTTATACATGTTGCTGTTTGTCAATCAACCAATTATACAGAGCTTACCGGTATTATGCCGTCATACTGTCACACTAAAATACAAAACAAAAAAATATGGAGCTGAAATTCCCCCCATTCTTCTCCTGTGCCGTGGTCACAATGTCAGCAATGACATCCCCAGCTGCCTGCGATTGGACAGGGCAACCTGACCTGAGTGCTGCTACTGTAGTTAGTCCACATAGTGGGTCAGTCACAGCGACCAATACACTGCAGTCATCTTTTCACAAATAACCAATTTCTGGAAGCATGCAGCGGATTGGATTGTTTCTTTCTTTTCAAACTCTGCAGAACTCTTTCCTCTCTTTGAAGTGTAAGACTGGTGTGGCTTAACGCAGTAGAGAGCCTGTTTTCAACTCAGCACAGAGCCTGTTGAAATGCAACTACTGAATGTGCTCCCTGGGCAGATTAAGGGAAGCCATTGTGATTGTTTTGTCTACCGACTCCACTGCTTGCACTGTAGAGGTGCATCCTGACACAGGCTTTGCTTTCACCGTAGAGCAGTTGTCATGGAGCTTCATTCTCGCAGGGGCAGGCCTTCATTCCGTTGCCTTTATATTATTAATTTTAATACAGCCCAGTCCTATAATGGTATAAGCACGGTGCTTCCAGAGAGAAAAAAAGGGAAAGAAAGAAAGAAGAAGGGAAAAAAATACACAATCTCGTCCTTCAGGAGGGCTTAGGGAGCGGTGAATTGGAATGCATTGCACTAGTGCGTCTCATCTGTAATTGAGTGCTCAGCTGAGGTTGATATTCAAAATGGGCGGTGTCAGGGATATTATCAAGTTGCAGGAATTCTAACAACTGTTGTGTACTTTTCTTTTGTCTCTGTGTGTGTGTGTGTGTGTGTGTGTGTGTGTGTGTCCTCTCTCTCTCTCTCTCTGTCTCCCACTGCTCATCTGTCCCTTTCCATGCCACCATCATCAGGGATCATCCTGACAGCTGTGGCAGACCTGGACCGTGAGACCCAGGACCGCTACGAGCTGGTGGTCAAGGCCACGGACATGGCGGGTCAACTGGGCGGTCTCTCCGGCTCCACTACGGTGACCATCGTCATCACCGACGTTAACGACAACCCACCGCGCTTTCCACAGAGTGAGCCTCTTGCACGCACGCACGCACGCACACACACACACACACACACACACACACACACACACACACACACACACACACACACACACACACACATTTTCAGAGGGATACAGAGAGATAGAGAGGGATTAGTGTTCATCTTGTGGGGCAGAATAATTGTATCATCACTGTCGGGCCGAAACCTTGTATCTCCATATTTCAATTTCTTAATAATATATAAATAATATATTAAATATATATAATATATTCAACTTATATTTTTGTGAATGAATGACTTTCTTCATCATACAATTCAAGTCATGCAAAATTAGCGACGACGCATAATAAGCATTGCAATCTGGGAACCCATTCAGTTCATGCCTCTTTGGCGGCACCGCCTCCTTTTTTTGTTTAAAAACACAGTTTCTTAGTATAGGCTACACTTCCTCCTGGTGCAGATCTGTGTTTATTCCTGCTAACATTAGATGAAACATTATGCACACCTACAGTGGACAGGTACGTCGGATAACTGTAGAAGTAGAGAAAAGAGGATCCCGCAAAGCTGTCTTCACTTACAGAATTACATTTATTGTTTCGGTCGTTCAGGCCTTCATCAGATGAAGTTCTGCCTGATCGACAAAATAATAAGTACATTCGATCCATTGGAACTCATGCTCTTTTTTCCATTTCCTGAAAAGAAAATGAGTGGACATGTGGTGCATGATAGAGAGAGAGAGAGAGCAAAAATGAGCAGTAAATGTGTGAGGGTGTGTTGTATTCACTCTGCTGCACTTCACCACTTTCTCCTCCCTGTGGCCGTTTGGAAAATGATTAAATAGTTTGCATTGCCAAAAGTAAAGATGATGGATCTTCTTTCACCCGCCTCCGAAGTCTGCTTCCTAATTTGCAACAGAAACAGAGAGACAATTAGAGGGGTATAGCTCAGCTGGCCCCTATGGGCTCTGAGTTCTGAATGTTAGACCCGCCCACTGTATACTACTACTACAGTGATGGAGTGGTGAATTATATATTTTTTTTTACCACGGATCGCCCACTGTTTGTTTATATCATCCCCCCAACATGCTTTGACTTAATTTGTCCCAGAGATTTTGCTGAAGAAAGAGTCAAGGAAGAGTCTTTATCTTGTGGGTCACTAACACCAATCAGGGATTGGTGTCGGCTGTGCTGACTGGCCCAAATACTGTCAGAGAATATCATTTTATATTAATGCATGTGCTGGTCCAACACTCGACCCATAACTAGCTATCAACTTCAAGCGATGGGAACTGATGTCTGGCCCGGTACATGGGACTCTAGAGAGGTCTGAATCAATATTAAAGAGAGTGACACTGATGTTTTGTTTTAGCCTCACAGCTCTTGTGGTAATTATACAGATTTAGTTTAGACCCGTCAGTCCATCCCGATTATGCGCAATAGGTACAGGGCAAAAGAAAAGTGTACTATGACAAAAACATCAAGATAGTGTATACAATTATCAGAAAAGGGCTGCAGTATTATGGAATAATATTCCATAATAATATTAATTTCATATAACATCTACGACTCATACATTGTATTTATTCCTGTCTCTCTTTCACACTGTGTCTAAAACATTACTCTTAGGGCTAATTGCATATTGTTGAATGACGTTCATGCCAGTTCGGTCAAGACTAATATTGACCTAATTTTTATTCAATGTATATCATTAGCCTTTTTGACCTCTCAGCTTAGGCCTACCTCCACATTTAATAATATATATATTTCTGCCTCTGCCATATGGAGACACACACACACACACACACACACACACACACACACACACACACACTATAATGCCAATGAATATGGCTGGTTTAATTACATGATGCAAACACAAAAGAGAAGACGCACTCAATGTACAGTATGGCTCCTTTGTGTTTTGTCTAACCTCTGGCTTATGAATAAAACATTATTATTATTCCTTTCTAAGGATGGCAATGTCGGTCCATTGGCCCGTCCATACCTCTCTCTCTCTGTCCAGCAGGGCTGACATCTTGTTTATTTCTTTACCTCTCTACTACAGACAGTCGCATTTTAAAGTAACACAATTGTTTGTTACAGTTGGCTGAGTTGTGTCTAGAGTCTTGGGGGGCTCAATTCACGAAGGTTATTTGCGAGTATGTTTCTCCAAAGTGCTCTACAATTGATTGATTGATTGATTGATTACTTTATTAGTCATGAATATAAACAACACGTGGTACAGTCAGACTCTTTGGGTGCCAAGTACGAGAGTCCTTTTTTTCTAACTGTGTATTTATTAGTGAATTAAAACTTCCCTTAACTTCTGTGTCAGAAGTTACAAGTGTCTTTATGTTGCTGGCTTCCATTGGAATAGTAGCCTGTCAATTTTGTAGCTGCTTGTGTGAATACAGATGCAGTTTGGAAAGCAGATCCATGCACACCTCGCAAACTGTGCAAAAGAATGAGCTTGAATAAACCAGTTGATATGTTCACAGTGTTGTGAATGAACCCCGGCAGACATACTGAAAGTCTTAATACTGACATAGACTGACAGTTTAGCATATAGCACTATTAACACTCAAACCTGCCAGAGATATAGTAGTGCATAACCCCTGACAGGAACTCAATAGGAGCTGTCAGTGCCGCTAACAGCAATGGCATAATGTTATACAGTATGTTCAACATGAATTGAATTGAATTGAACTGGATGGTATGCTGTGAACATTTTGACCACAGACCTCGCTTTACTCACCCTGATCCCGTTGATCTCGTTCCTTTATTGCATTCTCTCACCCTTTCTCCCCTCTTGTTTCTTCAATTCAACTCTTTGACTCGTGATATTTATTATTTTCTGTGCCTGCTTCTTTCTTTGTCTGTTCTGTCTCATCTTCTCCACATGCACTCTCCCTCTAACCTCAGCCTCTTCCGGTCATCCACCTTTCCTCTTCTTCCTCGTAACACCTTCCATCACTTATTTATTGTCCTTTCCTCCTGTAACACTTACCCGGGTCACCAACCAGAGATGTACCAGTTCGCGGTCTCGGAGGGGGCGCCCGTGGGGACCTCGGTGGGCCGCGTCATCGCCACCGACGCCGACATGGGAGAGAACACGGACATGAGCTACCTGATCAAAGACCAAGAGGGAGGGGAGCTCTTCAAGGTCTCCACGGACCCACAGACGCAGGAGGCGGTGATCTCCGTCAAAAAGGTAAGGGTTCTGTTATAGCTGTTGGTCAGCGGTGCTCCATTCCTAAAGCTGTAGGGAAGTACATTTCATTACATCCAATAGTGGACCTTTTAGTCTACTGTCATCACTAAGCAAAGCATTAGAGCTGATAGTTAGCAATTAAATGGAGCATAGCAACCTTTTTTTTAACATGCCTATAGAAGAAACCTTCAAGCTACTACATTAGATAACATGACAGACGCTTGAGCTAGCAGCGCTCTGCTTCTTATTATCAGTGGTAGTCTATCTATGTGATATGCAGACATACACTGCACGCCCACTGGGAGGTCCCATAAGCCTTCTACACAATTAGCACAGATATGTAATTGCCGCCATAATATTGATACTTGATGATGATTATGACAACTGCATATATGCGTGAAAATGGCACACACTAGAAATGTGTCTCCCTGGAAAGGGCTGATGCCTGAGGCTGGACTCACACATGCGTTCAGCCAACGCGTCTGAAACACAAGCCGAGACTTGCGTGGTATAGTGTGGCGGCAGCGATTACAATTTAGGCATTTTAGCAGACGCTCTTAATCCAGAGCGATTTACAGTAAGCTAAAACAACACATGATACATCAGATATATAAAAATGAAAATAATAGTCGTCAAGCTAACTAAGAACCTAACATACAGTAGAATATCTGTATGAGTATACACTCATAGAGAATTTTGGCTGGTTAAAAACCGCGATGTCACCGCAACATGTCAAAGGCAGAGCAGGGCGTAATGTAAGTAGGCATGTAAAGGTATACTGTATTACCGTATTATCGTGGCATATAGTGTCATGGTATTTAATTATTTATGTATGCATAATATGTGCATTATGCTGCGTCATGCCACAATGTTTTGTTCATTAAATATACTGTAATGTTATTGGCGCATGGCAGTGTCAACATGCTAAAGCACAACCCAAATGTTATTACATTCATATTGTACAAATGTTTATTCCACAGGCAGTACAAACTATACTTTAGATCATACATGGGCAACTGGGGGCCCGGGGGCCACATGCGGCCCTCACCATCATGTAATGCGGCCCTCAGGTTAATATCCGAACATTGATCTATTATTGATTTCAGCTCATTACTAGCATTACAATGTTATTGTCTAGTTTTTTTTATGTCCAATGTATTTGTATTTCATTCATAAAGTTAACATAACTATAACTAAATGCATAAAAAAAAAAAAAAGACTTCAGGATTCCAATAAAAAAATGGCAGGGTAGGTAGGGTAGGGTAGCGTAGGTAGGGAGGGGCAGTTGTGACGGGTGCCCCAGACAAACAAGTCAAAGGCACCGCTCACTTCACAGTGTAATTTTTTTTTTGCCGTTTTATTTAATGTTTGTCTTTAGTTCAAAGTTTGTTTAGTAAACGCATTGACAATGAATGGAACATTTACGCCATAATGTGTCGTTTACGTCATATTGTCTCTTTATTGTTAATGGCGTTTAATGTTTGTGTTGGCACCGTTTGTTTTACATCACCTAATCAACATGACTGAGTTAGACTTTAATATATTAGCGCCCCTCACTTCACACGGGTGTGATTTTTATTATTTATATTTCCTTCTTTATCGTAGGCACGCTTTTATCATGTCGGCGTCGTCGGGTTGTTATTGTTGGTTGTCATGGCTGCCAGTTCCCACCTGATGTCGTGTGTGAGCTCCGACTGCTCCAGACCGTTCTGAATAACTGCTAGCTTACATAATGTCTTGAGGCTAGGATTGAAGTCTAAGACATACAGGTTATCAGGGGTGGTGTCTCCTCCAAAGAAGAAGACACGATCTCCCACCATGCATGCAGCTGCATATCTCATACATCGGACCCGGACCTTTCCCTTGGGCTCAACCTTCTTCCAGGAGAAGGTCTCTGGACTGAATTTACACACATCAATATTGTTCCAGCCACCAAATATGTACAGCTCTCCATTGTAGGTAAATGCTGAAGAATAGCAGCGTCCTTCTAGATGAGGCGATGGTGGGCTCAGCCAGAGGTTGGTCTCTGTGTCAAACACTCTGAGGGGGTACTGATTCCCCCCGAAAGCAAACATCTTTGTCCCGATGATGGTGGCAGAGTGAAAGTATGTAGCAGTAGGTTGAGTTCCTCTGGTGTTAATTAAAGTCCAGACCATTGTGCTGGTGTCCAACTTGTACATGTCAGAAGTCCATCCAGTCAGCTTGGTGGATCCTCCATGTATAAACATGACCTTCCTCAACACACAGGCTGAGTGGTCGTACCTCTCCTCTGGAACAGTGCCAGAAACCTTGGGTTTGAACCATCTGTAGGCGTCAACACCAAATGCATAAAGCACATTGCAGTAAGGAAAGCCTCCCCAGATGTAGACTATATCTTCAACCGACACAGCTGTGTGGCCAGCGCGCCTGGATGGAACCTCTAGGTGGCGTCCTCCTCCTCTTCCTGGGCTCAGCTTCCTCCAGCATAAAGACACTGTGTTGAAGACGTTAACATCAATGTGATCACTGTCTCCTCCAAAGCAGTACAGCTTGTCCTGCAGCACCACAGATGCATTGAGCCATCTCTCTGGTCCTCCTTTCAGACGGACGGACCAGCGGATCATTCTAACGTCAGGCTGTTCTTGCTTCTCTGTCCCACAATGCAGTTCTGTCTCTCCGTCTCTGTCCCAGAATGCAGTTCTGTCAACCACACGCTATCTCTTATATCTCTACAGTGGTACAAACGTCATGTGACGCCTCTGGCCAATCCGTGAAGCCGGTGTGTTGCGACAGTAGTCTGTCTATCTGTGTCCGTCACTCAGGGAAAAGGCTCCAGTTTTCAGTGTGACTGGTGTGTCTATCATGGAGTAATTAAAGGATAGAGACCGAACCGGAGTGTTAGCCCCCCCGCTATTCATTTCAGTGGAAGTTGCTCAGTGGCGTTTTGAAGCACCCGGAAGACTGTCGGAAGTACAATTATAACTCAATGGCTCGAGCAAGCGGAAGTTTAGCCTAGCCTAGCCAATCCGGGCTTACGCACACATGACGTCATGAACGTCCGTCCATTTCCATTGAAGTGCCGCAGTTCCACATTTTGCCAGTAGGTAGTGGCAGCTTCAACGTTGGATAGCCTTACTGGGGGCTTGGTGTCTATGCCATACACGGGCGACTGGGGGCTCAGGGGCCACATGCCACCCCCACCATCACGCAATCCGGCCCTCATATTGATATATTATTGATTTCAGTTAATTACTAGTATTACAATGTTATCGTCTTCTCTTTTTTTATGTCCAATGTATTTGTATTTAATTCATAAAGTTATAAGATAACTATAACTAAATCCATTTGAAATTCAATAAAACTTTTACTTCAATATTCCAATTAAAAATTGGCAAAAGAAATATTCAGGATTTCAATTGCGACGCGTTTTGAGCTTGTAGATCGGCTACTTTTTGCTACGACATTAATATGCAATGTGGCCCCACTGGAGTGAGTGTGGAAATATTGTGGCCCTCTCTATTGTCAAAGCTGCCCACCTCTGCTTTAGATGTTCACAGAAAGTCTATCAAATATGTACACTATATATTCCGCAGTATATTATGGTATTTTGTGTGATATCACACAGAAAGCATTTCATGCTGTTGCATGCCTAACTGTAAGACAATAATGTCAAACGCATTTGAGTTAGCTAATGCTATATGTTATAAATATAGTACTGTATATGTGGAAAATCAAAAAGAGCGCTTGGCAGGGTTCAACACCTGCAAGCGGGTGCTAACCTCGAACGACGAACGTTCTTCTGCCGCGAACGTCAACCGTCCGCCAACAACAAAATGACTATAAAAGGCCGATCCACAAGCTTGTTTATTCCGGTGAGCGGTGCCGCTGCACAACAGAGCGGAAAATCGCCCCGAAACACAGAAACCGGAGCTATAGGCGCTAAGCAAAGTAGCTAACTGGTCCCAGTAGCTCCCAGTAGCTCTGTCCAGCCGGGTAGAAAATAATATAGAAGCCAAGACCGGAGCTACTCCGCAAATTTTATAACCTGGGCTGATCCTCTAATGTAGGCATTACTGATCTTGTCAATCCTTGAGAATCCTAGCATGCTCAATTCTCAATTTCCATAAAGGTTGTCGCTACTCATTATTTTTTATAGATGTGAAGTCAGCTGTGACATTGCCTTTCTTTTCTTTCCAATGGTATTGGCCACAGCCTGGTGTGTTGTGAGATAAAAAAACACCTAGGCTACTGTCAACTGGATTTGAGGTAGAAGCAGTCAGACTCAGCAGACTGCAATATCCACTTTTCTCACTTCCATTTTGTTAGCAAAGCACAAAGGACTTACCCAGCATTGATAAAGGCATTTCAGTTCCTATAGTTTGTGCAGCTGGAGATATGGCCATTTTTACATCTTACCCAGATGTATCCAACCTGTCACTCAAGTTATGGCTCGTACACACTGCCCGATATTTTCTCCGATTATGCTTTGATCGGCGAGGTTTTGCTCGCTGTGTGTGAAAGGCTCTGCGAGAAGATATAGCGCCGATAAAAGTGCTCGCCGACGCCTTCTGGAGCGTTGCTGAATGTCAAGCAAGTTTGATATTTGGCTCTGTCGCCGACTGGACATCGTACAGTATGAAATGGGTTGCGATCGCGTCCCGAGAAGTCCTGTATTACAGCCAATGAGAGCACAGGACAGCTCTGCTCACTGCTCACCGCACTGCTGTCTGTCTGTCTGTCTATCTGTCGGTTGGTCGTGTGTGTCGACTGTATGCGATCAGATGATAATATATAACCATTATTCCTTGGGTAAATCCCTGTCCTGTGTCGTACATGGTAGCATTAGCCCAATGTTGCTGTTAAATAAACCATAACCAAATCATTTCACTTGAATAATGTTGATAAAACCGCATTGGAACAAACTTTTGGACCTCGTATGCTCTCTCTCTCTCTCTCTGTGTGTGTGTGTGTGTGTGTGTGTGTGTGTGTGTGTGTGTGTGTGCGTGCGTGCGCGTGCGTGTGCGCGCGGAGAGAGACGGAGCGTTATTTCATGAAAATCAAGATTTAACGTCCTCCTGTCTCACTGCATCCCACGTAGGCTACAGTGCTACACTACACGCTGTCACAAACATTTCGTGTAGCCTGGCTATTCCTGTGTGTGTGGCATGCAGAGAGAGAGAGAGAGAGAGAGGGGCGTCCTCTGTGTCGGTCTGTGTAGCTTAGGCTATTCCTGTGTGTGTGGCGTGCAGAGAGAGAGAGAGAGGGGCGTCCTCTGTGTCGGTCTCACGCTCGTATCACGGCATCCTGCACGTGCGTGAGATGTAAAAATGATAAAATAAAAACAAATGAATATCGGGTCTAGTCTGCGACCAATCGTTCAGCGTGAAAGCCACAACGATATAATGACAGACGATTTAAAAAAAAGACTCCTGCAGTGTGAAATATTTATGGGTTGTGGGTAAACATTACAGTTTCTCTAGAACAGTCTGCTCGCACCGCCAGCGATTTTTTGCTGTTTTTAGTACTAATCTTTCAAGACCCACAGAACATTTTGCTCCATGAGTCCTTGGTGTCTCCACCTTGCTTCATTCATCTCCAGGCCCTGGACTCCACACGACCCCCTCCTTGATGTCTCCACCTTGTTTCATTCATCTCCAGACCCTGGACTCCACACGACCCCCTCCTTGATGTCTCCACCTTGTTTCATTCATCTCCAGGCCCTGGACTTTGAGAGCAAGCGCACGCACAACGTGGTGGTGGAGGCGGTGAACAAGCACGCGGACCCTCGCTTCGTGGACCTGGGCTCCTTCCGGGACCAGACCATCGTGCGGGTGAGCGTGTCGGACGAGGACGAGCCGCCCGCCTTCAGTCCGGCAGAGGGCGCCGTCATGGAGGTGCAGGAGGACGCCAAGGTGGGAGCGCTGGTCGGGACGGTCACCGCCAAGGACCCCGATGTGGTGAACGCACCTGTCAGGTACTGTACCGCCAAAGCTTGTAGATCGGCTATTTTCAAATAGCCTAAGTATAAAATAGTGCTTAACTGGTACAGTTTTGTAATAATAATCAAAATACTTAAGTAAAATATTTGAATACAGTACTACTGCATTACTATACATACTCGTTTAACACCCCAAGCGACATAAACGGAGTTCTCCGTCCTATCAATTAGTAACGCCCAGCGCTCAGGACGGAGATTGATCAAAAGGACGGAGATTTTTTTTCAAAACCGATCGCATCGCTCCACAGGCTGTTGCGCAACAGACACTGTTGCGCAACAGACACTGTTGTGCAACATTCAATGTTATTTTCCGGTGATCCGGTCATAGAAAATGCCCCCCCCCCCATTTTAGCCGACGAGATCGAAAATCTTAAAACGTGAATAACTCTTGAACTAAAACATTCCGTCCAATTCTAAGAAAAGATTGTGTTAGACGGCCCATTGCGGTCCCGTCGCTAGTCGCGGTAGAATTAATCATATCTCCCGTTGTTTGACGATCGCATCGAGAGTGTTTTGGCTACATGTAGCTACTTCAGCCACATGCGGGATAGCATCCGGTCCGTCGTTAAAAGTGCTCCGCTGCTATAAATCGATGGGCGATCTGATTTAATGGAATAAATAACCCCCGGGCGTTCGGGGTGTTAACATACTTGTTCCTAACCTGACGCTGCCAGATCCAAGAAGCTTGCTACACAAATTTGTTTCACAGCTTATTGGGATCTCGGGAGCAAATTCGATGACAGGGCTGTTCCTTTTTCTCAAGATACTTGGTAGATGATTGGATGGGACCGTCTGTCTATCACCGTGTGGGCGTGCAAACACAACTAATCATATTGACGTGTCTATATAGCGTCACATCCGGTTTCGCACATATCCCGCCCTTAGCTCACGCTGATTGGTTCGAACCGGAGCTGTTCGGTGTTAGCTCAATCCCCTGAGCGATCTCAGATGGATGCTGTGTTGGGGAACATGGTTACCCAATACCGCCCCCATCTGGCAGAGTCAGGTTAACTTGTTCCACCGCTGGACACAACTGAGAGAGTGGATAACTCCACCGCAAAAAAACGTGCACAGCGCCACTAGAGAGAGAACAGATATTAGAGCTGCACAGTTGTTGACTACGCTGTGGACTGTGTTTCAAGTGTTGAAAGCATCACTCCTCTCAAATTAATGGTATTTGAGAACAGTACATATATGATGCTGTTGACATTATATTTATTAATAATACTATACAATATAACTCTAGCTGTCATACGATGTCTGAGGGTGTGGTGTGACTGTGAGGAGCCTTTGTGGGAGAGAGATCTAAAAAGCTGCCGTTGCCCTCGCTGGTTTAGGTTTAGGTTCAGGGTTTCTGTCAGCCAGAATACTGTAGCAGAAAGGAGAAAATTGGACAGTGGAAATAAAAAGAAAACCGTCATTGGGTTTTCTGTAGACTTCCCGATGATTTTGCCAGAGCGCACTTTTGACATTTTAAAGTCTACACACTGTCATAGCTTTCCAATAAACGCACTGTAACAGATGATTATTGTTATCCATTTCTTTGGTGGATATGTTTTTTTCCTCTCTCTATCTTTCTTCTCCCCCCACCCTCCCTCTCTCTCTCTCTCTCTCTCTCTCTCTCTCTCTCTCTCTCTCTCTCTCTCATCATTAAATATTTTTAATTGCTCCCGCTCAAAGTAACCTGATATAAACTCTGTCAGTCCTTAGATAGCCTCTTTGTTTGTCACAGTGAACGGAAGGAGAGCCCAAAAATAATTATAAGTGAGAAGAAAAGAAAAAGGACTGTATTCATTAAATGTCGCAGAATTGTGCTCCTCATGCTTTACTCTCTGTGTGTCTCTCTCTGTCTCCGGTTGCAGGTTTTCCATTGATCACAGCACGGACCAGGAGAAGATCTTCCACATTGATCCCGTAACGGGTGCCATCACTCTTGACAAGGTCTTGGATCGAGAGACTGCAGGCTGGCACAACATCACAGTGACTGCAGTGGAAGCAGGTGAGAGACTGCAGGCTGGCACAACATCACAGTGACTGCAGTGGAAGCAGGTGAGAGACTGCAGGCTGACAGGCACAACATCACAGTGACTGCAGTGGAAGCAGGTGAGAGACTGCAGGCTGGCACAACATCACAGTGACTGCAGTGGAAGCAGGTGAGAGACTGCAGGCTGGCACAACATCACAGTGACTGCAGTGGAAGCAGGTGAGAGACTGCAGGCTGACAGGCACAACATCACAGTGACTGCAGTGGAAGCAGGTGCATCACCTGTAGAGCTTAGTGAACAGAGGCAGTCAGTAGGATTACGTCCCCTGTCAATCATACTGTACTGGTCAGGCCGACCTGTTAGAGCCACCCTCAAAGGCTTCCTTTTTCTTTTTTAGTTTGATACACATTTAGGCAAAGTATGGGCCACCAATTGATAAGATTTACGATGCAAGTCCGATGGACTTGCAGACAGTGGTGGAAAGTAACTGCATTTATTTATTAAGTACTGTAGTTCCTACTTAAAGTACAACTTTGAGGTATTTGTACTTTACTTGAGTATTTCCAACTTCTAGTACTTCTTCTTATGTAGTGGAGTCACTACATTCCAGAGGCAAATACAATTATTTGAAAACATTAGATACTAGTTACTTTGTAGATTTTGATTATCATTACAAAACATACACTAACAACTTACAAGCTCAAGATTTGTTTCGCAATGTGAGGCTGTGAGCTTATTAAATAGTTTTATACATTTGAAAACTTAAAATAGGACATTCTGCACAATGAGTACTTTTACTTGTAGTATTTAAGTACATTTTGATGCCAATACATGTGTATTTAATATTGCAGTATTGATAGTTTTACTTAAGCAAAACATTTGAGTACCTTTCCTACTGTACCACTACTTGTATTCTACTAACTGGGTTCGTTACTCTCAGTCTCTCAGCTGGGGACTCCCAGGCGGCAACCCCCTCAAGGACCCCCTGGGGGTCCTGGTATCCCTCAGTGAGAACCAGTGTGTTCGAGCCACCATCAAAGTCCTCCCCTATAGTGACTCCATCATTTTACAGCAGTACATTTTCTGCACTTCTCTCCAGACAGTTCATCTCAGTAGAAGTGCTGTGTGATTGTCGGTTAGTGTTAGGTCACATTCTCACCTAATACTTCGGTAGACTCGATGCGAATGGGCGGAGAAGTTGGGATTCTTGCATATTTAATTTGCTGCGGTTTGCCTTCACACTGCGCTGTATATCCGCAGCAATTGGAAACGCAGCAGGGACCTTATCAATGTGTTCTATTCATAAACTATAGCCTATACACAGTGAAATCTATGGTGTTAAAATGATAACGTCACATGTGCATGTGTCGTGCCGTCGGGGACTGGACCTCTCTCTCTCTCTCTCTCTCTCTCTCTCTCTCTCTCTCTCTCTCACCCACCCTCGCTCTCTCTCTCACTATACGCACGCAGCCACGCACTGTTCTTTTGGGCATGGAGGCACAGCGCTGAGCGCATTGAGAACAGACAGCAGCACAAAATGTTTATTGAGATGAAAGTTCCTACTCCCCAGTCCCCACACAGTGACAGCACTCCATGTCTACGCACAGACAGACAGACAGACAGACAGACAGACAGACAGACAGAATATTCTGTAGGTTACACTGCAGTGTTTTTATGTAAGCAATTGATAAATGTACTAGTCCTCATTTCGACCAGGGCTTCAGTCTCTTCATTCAACCTTTATAGCTCTATCACGGTATTATCCACGGTAATGGGACATCTTTGCACTGTAAAATATGCCTTCTCCGTCTCCAACTGTGTTTAGCTCCTCACCCGCCACATTGTTTGCTTAATTTCCTTTATTTGCTGCGGATTGCATTCCCACCAGCACCGAATCGTAATCAAGTGCGATTGGAAGTGAAGCGAAACCCCCGTTTTTGGTCGAAGTAGAATGCCGTTCTTTGATGCGCATTAGGATTCGAATGATGCTTCACATCTGCCAAACAAAGCGCACTTTCCGTCAATGTGTAGCAGGATTCGTTTTAATCGCAGTAAAGCTTTCTGGTGTGAAGGTCACCTTAGACACAGTAAAACGGGTCCATTCGGATACATTCTGTGGCGTGATGTTACGGTGAATGAAACTCAGCTGCACATCAGGTGAATCAAGGTTGGGATATGCAGCTGCTGTACGCTCCCCTCCCACACTCTGTTAGACTCAACAGGGATTCTCACTTCTTTTTTTTACAGTTTGACTCTGTAGGAATCTAGGCTAGCCATGTAGGCCAGAGTCGGTGTGTGTGGCCTTATAGCCTTGGTCACGCCTCCAGGTCTCAAGTTAATACGTAAGACCTGGTAATTAAGACGTGCAAAATAGCACAGCTTACAAAGGAACCTAATGCGCATTTGCATCTTGACAAATGTAACACATTAGAAAACAGTAATGTTAATGCATTCCATCAACGCACGTTGCACAACTAGTTAGTCAGTGCCCAAGTGATCCACTAATTAGCAAACAAAATGAAAAACAACATTTATTAAATGTAAATCTGGCAGGTGAATGTGCTCCTCATGCCTCCTGGCTTAAATCCTTCGATGGAGAAAATCAAGGAAAAGCCCACGCACAACTTATGGGAATGGCTCTGAGGGGGATTCTGTTACATTTAAAATCTCAAAAAGTAAAGCTGGTTAAAGCACGCAGACTCACTCATGCCTGCCAAGTCATTGCACCTGTCGAATCAAGCGTCCAAACACTTTCTGACTCGAGCTGCCAAAATAGCCAGCAGCTTCCCTGGGGTGGTTCTAGACTTGGGCCACGTAGACAGTCACCCTAGGGCGCCCCCTGCAGGGGAGACACCCACTGGAAAATAAGGGTCACTGATTTGAAAATATAATGGAACAGGAACACGAATAAAATAAACCATTCCATAATGCAATGGTTAGATGTTCTTCATGCGAGCACATTGTATATGTCTGTAGCCTACTGTGTAGGCCGGGGCATGGCGTTGAGTCTTTCCTACAGTCATCAATAACTACATGAACCTAGCTATGCTTACCTAGGGATTTGTAGTTTGGGTAGTTTGGGGAAAAAAGGAGGGCGGCAATGGAAAGTATCTAGGGTTTAATTGGTTAATACATCATTGTAGCATAGATTCAATATGTAATGCAATATTCTGCTGGTGTTACAGTATATGGCATCCGTCTTTCTGGAAGAGGAGAAAGAAAACATTGTTGTTTCTCTCGACTTGAGTGGAAACAATCCTGTGATCTGACTTGATCTTCCTGGATAGTTTTGTCAGAGTGAACAATGCAGTAACTCTAGAGCTGCTGCGGCATTCACAGTAAACGTGACGTGTGTGTGTGTGTGTGTGTGCATGCGTGTGTGCGTGCGTGTGCGTGCGTGTCTGTGTGTGTCTGTGCGAGCGTGTGTGTGTGTGTGTGTGTGTGTGTGTGTGTGTGTGTGCGTGTGTGAATGTGTGCATGCGTGCACACGGGCATCCATGTGCGATTGTGCATGGAAGGATTGCTGTATGTAATTCTCTACCTTTATGCAATCTCGAAGGAGTGGATGTAGTGATTTGGGGATTGTATGTAATGCAAAAGAGATTGCATTCTGCATTGTAATAGTTCCCCTGTGAGAGAGAGTGCACGATGAAATGGAGCACTTTTTCTTCCCCTGAATTCCGCACGTCTCTTGGTTCTTTTTTACCATCCCATGTAGCCACGGATACAATAGATTCATGCAAGCAATAAAATGCCACAGTAGCCCCTCAGCAAAACATATTCGAATGGAATTTTAAATTAGTTTTGTGAGGCATAAATTTAGAGCCATAATTCAAGACAAATGTGTTCTTTTGTATTCCTCTTTATGCTTGTCATGACTGTAGGCACATTTTAATGTTAATTGGCTGTCAGACACACAAACACAAGGGCGCGCACATGCATACACGCACGCACATACACACACACACAGACACACGTGCGCGCGCTTCCAATATTGAGCATAAACACAAGCCTGTACTTGACAGATAAAGCCTCTCGCACTGTCATTTGAAGGAAACTTCCAGACAAGCCTCGGAGTCATTGGTTGATTCCATCGGAATTACAATTACAATCCTGCATGTGCCTGCGTTGCTTATCGGCAAGTCTGCAACTTGCTCATTGAGTCCAGAGTGTGCTATGAGCAGCGAGAGAGAGAGAGAGAGAGAGAGAGAGAGAGAGAGTGAAGGAAGGCGTGTGTGGGAGAAAGAGAAGTGAAGCAGTACAGTAGAAGAATATTTTTTGACAGAAAGGCTTAATTTTCTCCATAGTGATTTTGTTATTTTAGAGTATTTTTCTTATTTTATTCATAGTAGAGCTCAGCCATTATAAGCCTGCAGAGCCAAGAGGTCAGGGTGACACCCTGAGCTCTTGGCTACTTTCCAATTGGCCCTTTGAACACCTGTGGTGCAGGTGAATAATTAGGGATTGTGCCACAGAGTCGTGTAGTTTTAACGACACCCTGAGGGTGTTGGAAAGTAGCCAATACGCACACACGCACGTGCGTGCGTGCACGCACAGACACACACGTGCACGCACGCACACACATGCACATGCACACTCCCAGCTTAGAGGCCAAGGAAAAACCTTTGCCCTGCATTTTTCACAATCGCCTCCACAAGGAAGCCGACTTATGTAAAACAATTTTTTTGATATTGCTCCTTCAGATTTCATCCAAATTGTCGGTACACATGATCTCTATATTCATGTGATCAAGACAGATCGGTTAGAATTTTTTGTATTTTTGGTATCCCATCCTATATTACTCCTACAAATGTATTCCAATCAGCACATACATCCGTACACATTATCTCTATAGTCATGTGATCAAGGTGGATCCGATTTTTCATATTCCATCTTGATTGGTGAATTCCAAACATTGCCGGCCCACAAGACCTGTGCTTCGAGGAACTCAAAGTACATGAATTCTGGACTTTTACTTGTCACAGAGTATTTCTATATTACAGTATTGATACTTTTACTTGAGTGAAAAATGTAAAGAGTACCTTTTCCACCACTGCTTGTTCCTCTCCCTGCCAGGGAACAAAATGCTTCCTGTGTACCGCATGGTTGTCTCCTTTACCGCAGGGGTTCTCAACCCGTGGGTCGCGACCCCTCTGGGGGTCGCCAAATTATTCTGGGGGGCCCCCAAATTATTACAAAATAAATAAATAAACTGAATGGCTGGAAAATGGAAATGAAAAGTTTACATAATATAGTACACATAGTACTTCCCTAATGATTATTATTCAGTATTTATTTATGGTTTATTGTCTATTATTAAGGTTATTGTAGCAGTCAATTTATATTGGGGGTCGGGTCCCGAGACATTGCCAAAGCATTTCCCGGCCAAAAACGTTAAGAACCCTTGCTTTACTGCACAGTCACGAGCCACGTACAGTACTGCATGGTTGTCTCCTTTACTGCACAGTCACGAGCCACAGTACTCCTAGTACAAATCAGTGTGGGCAGTGGTGGCCTATGGGTTAGAGGAGCACCCTTGTTGCCGAAAGGTTGCCGGTTCGATTCCCCGGGCCGGGCAGGAATAATCTGGGTGGGGAAGTGATTGTCATCACTCACCCAACACTGCTTAAGTGCCCTTGAGCAAGGCACTGAACCGGACCCCCAACTGCTCCCCTTGGAGCTGCTTAGTGGCCAACAGTATAATTATAAGACTGTGGTTGTACTGGTCAGCTCCCAGGTTTTAATGTGTGCGTGTGTTTGTCTATGTGTTTCTATGTGCAGGGCGTTGCTGAAAATGAGCACCTGAGCTCAGCTACTTCCCCGGGTAAAAAAGCAGCCTTAACTGTTGCCACTCCCCATATAAACCTATTGCATCAAGGACACCTGTCGATGCGATCGTGACAGAAGGAAGAAGTTGTTGACCTTAATGAAACGGCTCCTTTTTGAGGAGGATATGTGGGGATCAACCTGGAGATCTTTCAGCTTAGAGCAGAGGATGTGAGGCTGCATGCCGTTGAAAGCCGAGGAAAGGTCCCCAAATAGTCATAGCCTGTGGCTGTGCCCCCCCTCCCCCTATTATTGTGTAATTACTTTAAAAAGAGGAAAATATCAACAATAGCCTATCAAAGAGCTCACAACACAATTTGCAGAGCTTTTATTTGCTAGATTAAGGCCCTCATTTATCAATCGAGTGTAAAATCTGCCACAGATTCGAGTGCAGGTTTCGTAGTACACCCACGTCGCCACGGCATTTATAAAGTGATCGCAAACAGCTGATCCTTCCTTAATTTCGTTCTGACGTTAATAAATGTGACGGCTGAAATCTATCTGGCACGCCCTATGAAATCAAGCCTCGCCCTCGTTTTTGCGACTGAACACATGAAATACGACCTGTGGGAACCATGGAAACAAGGTTTTCTCCCGTGCCTTGCCCGCCTCACGCACCTCTCTCACACACACACACACACACACACACACACACGCAGAAGCACACGCAACTTGCAAGCCCACTGGCGTCTGTTTTCCTCTCACCTCGCTTGCTTTGCTGTCATGTCCACGCATGCACGCATATACATGACACATCGACATCGCATCGCCATGAATGGAATTAGTTTGTAGGCTGGCCTATATTAATTTTACCCATTCGTGCGCAGTGCACGGCGAAGGCGTGATACTGCGCACTGCTGTGATATTAAAGTCCTGTGGGTGACATGCCTGCATGAGAGATAGGCTATCATGTCGTCAAGGCAGCTCACAATCAACGTTTATGTAGTGATTTGATCATTGATGAACGAATCATAAACATATGGATGAAGGCTTGCCGCTTGCGCTGGTATGTGTTGGCGACGCACGCCGCGGTCCCGTCCTCCCGACCCCCGAAAATGATGTCGCTTTTATCTGAACTGTCAAAACTGTCTAAGCACTTATAAATGGTGAATGATTAAGACCCTTACGCCTATAGCCTGCTAGTACTTACTACAAATAGGCAAGCTGTATTGTATGCTTGTCATTGTCACTTGGAAATAAAGGCGTGCAGTCCATTCATGCCTTTAAAAAAATAATAATATCATAATCGCATATGCCGCATCACCGCGTCCGCATGCGCTCCAAAATCATCTCACAAGTGCGCTCGCATAACAAGTGTTTGATTAAGCACAAACTAGGCCTAATACATTGTAAACATGTTATATTGTTTTTAATTGCGCGATTTTAATTACTTACTTAAAGTTGGAAATCTCTCTTTTGTTTTTTACATACACATACCGTTTTATATTAACATTTTAGGAGTGAAAACATATGTTTAGATGCCTGTGACAGTGTCAGCAGTTCAGACAAGGCTGCTCCGCTTGTGTAAGACAGAAAAAAATGCGTACGCCAGCTGAGGAGCAAACGTGGATTTTGAACGTTCAATTTCAAGCTTTGGCGGAAATGGTAAATGTAAAAAATGTCGGCAATTTCGGCGTGCACCCATATTTTACTAAATTGTTTAAATATATTTTTTAAACTATTTTATATAAGCATTTGTTTATTCTCCTTTCCAATTGGCCCCTTTGACTGCCCCCTGAGGGCTGTAGTCGCCTCTTCGAAAGCCTGTGGACTAATAGTTTGCAAACCAAACTGTCCCACTGGGACGATAAAGACTGGCAAATCTGCCAAATAAAGACTGGCAAATCTGCCAATCCACATGAGCTCTTTGTCAACAGCTCTCAGCTGGTGCGGAGGTGTTTTAAGTACAGTATACCTCGTAGCCTACGTACATTTGAGTGTTAGCTGGGATTAATTTGGCTGTGTTGCTTCTCATGAGAGACATGGAGTGCCACTGCAACGCGTCCATTAAGTTCCTGGCACTCAAAGCTATATGAAGAGCAACTCATTGACTTTTACATTAATTTGGTCCCATTGTGGAAATTCATAAACACTTACTGACATAGAAATAGCTGAATTGCCATTACATTATCAAGTCACATTATTAGCACATTTCATTATGACAAGTGCAGACTCAATGTGCTTTAAAAAATAATAAAATGCAAAATTCACCAGTGACACAAATTTAACACAATTACATGATTACCATGCAATAATGAATTAATAAAAAGAAAGTCGAGTTTTTAAAAATAACTACCCACTCTAAACCTAGCTGAAAGTTAAAAAACATATTTTAATTAATTATTATTATTTTGTTAAACGTCATCATTGATGTTCATTGCAATGCCATTGGTCATGATATTTGCATATAAATACCCCCCCACAGAGGCTGAAATGCACACAAATTAAAAATATCTGGACAATTTAGATTTTTTTTAACCTATGACCTTTGACCTTTAACCCTGATAAAAGTAAGTAAAATAACTAATATGTTTTTTTGTGATCATTAGAATGTCTAGAACATGTTTTATTCATTATTATGAAAGATATCCCCCAAATGTAAATTATTAATTTATTATTATTATTTAAATAATTATTATAAATGTTCATACAATTTGCATAATTTCCTCTGATAAGTCCTAGTTGAAAGAGTGGTGGCACTCGGAAATAGTTCGTATAGGTATAGGTGTAATGGACAAATGGTGAGCAGGCAAGGCCACCGGCCAGGCTGACCGGACGAGGCAGAGGATTTCAGTTTACAATTTTAATTGGTGTGTGTGTGTGCTGTACAAAGGGAATATACAATGTTTGGCATCAGTAAACATAAATAGCAGTTTCATCCAATAACTTCAATAGTAAATAATATTCATATCATGAAAGAATTAATATCCCAATAAGTCATGATCATCAATAATGTAGGCCTAATGTGTAGGATGAAAGCATCAAGGGCAGCCTATATATACACAATATCAAACACCTACACAATACACACTAACTAACACACATACATAAACACACACATGTGTGAACACACATATGTGTGATGCAGTTAGGCAGGCCAAACACTAGGTCTATTAGTCCACAGTTCAATTCAATGAACCATTAAGGAAATAAACAACTCAAAGAACTGCTGGTCATAGTATAAACAATATACACAGTGAGTCCATGATCGGTGATTATGGCAATGAATAACAGTTGGGTTTCCAGAGGCTTTCTGACTCACGTTTGGTTAGTGGACGCACACAGTTGGAGGGTGAAGAGAGAGATGGTGCTGGAGTTTCGTAGACAACAAGCCGGTGTGGTGAAGCATGCATGAATGAGTGACTGCACCTAGTCCTATTTGTAGCCTCCCACACCTGTGTGCAGTGAGCAAGCTGCCAGCCACTCAGCCTTGACTGAAGGATTGGCAGGGAGGCTCCATGGACACTTATAAAAAATGTCTGTAATACTGCGTAGTCGGTGCATGACTGGGCTGTCTGGGCTTTAACTCGAAAATATCTCTCTCAATAAATCCCACTGTTGGAAATATCTTGTCTTATTAATACTATTTATTAACTCTCATTTCACTGATAGTCTATGCAATGTCGCCCCCATAGGATCTATTTATGAATTGCAGCCTGGTTAAAAGCACTCAGAGCTCGAAGGTTTTTTTTTTAATTAATTAGAAACGAATGGTTCGGATGTTCGCTCGAAAATTCGTGCCGAAGTTTGAGTCCTAAAAACAGGGCTAGGGTACAGCCTTAGTGCACGCATCCGCCTGGGTGACGGCAGACTGCTGGGCGAGCTCTGTTGCTTTGGCATGGGGGGGGGGGGGGCAGATCAACATATGGAATGAATTCTGTACTGGCCATATATGGAGTGTGTCTTGAATGTACAGGGTTTGATGAGGTCAGATCAACATATGGAATGTCAGAACAGGTCAGCTTCATATATGGAGATCTAAGGGTGGCAGCGGGGGGAGTGTCTTGAGTGTGCAGGGTTTGATGAGGGCCCATGTAAGTTTTGGGCTTGTTGAGAACTGCCGGGCGCGGCTGCACTAATAACTTTGGGGGCGGGCCCGTCTAGGGTTTGAATGGACAGGTCAATATGATATCAGTCAAAAGGCAGACAGACATCAAAGAGGAAGGACAGGTGGGGTGGGGTGGGATCAACATGTCAGAACAGGTCAGCACCATATATGGAGATGGAGTCATGATGTCACGAGACGTGCCCATACATGTATAATTATGGAGGTGTGCTGTGACACACGTAAATGCAGGTTTTCATAGTAAATACGACGTACAGTCGCAACTAATACAAAATGTTTCCACCACCGATTACATCTGATGATTAACAACGTTCGCTCTGTCCCGGCGGGGTCCGCGCAGCTGCAACATACAGCATGAGGAGTTAATTTAGAAGAAGAAGAAAAGAGATATTTGGCACTGGAGGAGCTCTCTGTCCATTTATATTCCTGCTGCTCAGGGAGGGAAAAAACTAAACTAAACAAAACAGTCTATTAAAAAAAAACCCTGAATTGATTATGCTATTAGCTGAGACCAGGATTCCCATTACATGCTGCTGGGCTGCTCTGTACAGTTAGATAGGGAAAGACTATTACTCCATTGCTCTGCCAATTCTGTGCGCGCGTGCGTGCATACGTACATGCGTACGTGCGTGCGCGCTCGAGCGCATGTCTGCACGGCTGCACGTGTGCGTGCGTGTATCTCGCAACATTTGGTCTGGCTATGTCAATTGGCAACAATCTCTTATGGCTAATACATTAACGCATGACCTCATCACTCGCGGTTAAACAGCTATTTTCTCTGAAGTCGTACAACCGCGTAAAAATCTCACTACGCTCTGCTCGGCTTTCTGACTGACCACCTCTAGTCTGTCTATTTCTATACTGACCACCTCTAGTCTGTCTATTTCTATACTGACCACCTCTAGTCTGTCTGCCTGTCTGTCTATTTCTATAGCAGTCAGAATGACTGACTGGTTGGAAGTTTGAACCTCTTTTTTGTTAGTTTCGCCATTTTTAAAATGTGTGTCTGTCACCATGTGTGACGCTATAATCTGTTTGCTGTGTATCCGTTGGCTTGTACTTGCTTGTGCTTGTTGTCCGTATGTGTTCAGTCAGTCTTGCGCGTCTTCGGCCTGACTCACACCTTTACAACAGCCTGATGTATGCTTGTTGTATGATATGCAAAAGCTGATGCAAGCTCGCAATGCATTTCCAATACAACATTTGTGTTGTATGAGGGGGGGGGAGGGGGGGCAGTCGAAACACAGCCGAAAGCCGTACAACACAAATGTTGTGTCAAACCATGTGACTTCCATTGGAAATGCATTGGGGCAAGATGTATCACACCCTTTGTGTATACATCTAGCATGCATCAATGTTGTATGCTAGATCGAAATGTGTGAGTCGGGCCTTCCTCTTCATCTACTCTGTAGGCCTACGTGTGTATTCAGTGGTGTGAAGTGTCTAAGTACATTTACTATTTTGAGGAATTTGTTCTTTACCTGAGTATTTCTAATGCGACACATTGTGAGCTTGTAGATCTGCTATTTTCAAAATATTGTTTTATATTATTTGAAAACGGGACATTATCTATGCATAATGAGTAAAGTATATTTTGTTACCAATTCTTTTGTACTTTTACTCAAGTACATTTTGAATAGCGGGACTATTACTTGTAGTATTTCAGTATTGATACTTTTACTTAAGTAAAACATTTGAGTAATTTTTCCACCACTGTGTATATTACAGTATGTGCCCGTTTCCCTATTTCTGTGATCCATGACTTATAGGCCTACTTAGTTGTGCGCCAGAGATGTGCACGTGTTGTTGTGAGCTTGTAGATCGGCTTTTTCTTTGTGCACACCACCCACGCTCAACTGTGTGAAGTTAAGTATTACCCAGGCGTCATCCTCTCGGTTCGAAAGTGCTACTCAAAGTGCATTAAGTACATTAACCGCATGGTAACAGCTGCTGGTTGTACACTGTTATACACATAAACTATGCAGTAATTAGCCAGCATATCTACACCCTGTGGTTATTGCAATTAGGGGGTGATCGCACATAAAGAAAGTAGATAACTTATTTGGAGGAGAATGGGTCCTCTATTTAAATCTCTGCTCCCTCGTTCTCTTGCTCCTGTTGTCAGACATAATCATGCTGATTAACAATGGGAATTAAGATTCAAGGAGTAGTACAGAGCAAATTTGAAGTGGGTTTTAATTGTGTTAATTAGGCAATATTCTTGCCTCCTATGTTTAAGATTGTAGCCACAGCTTTGAGGCTGTCGCGTGTGTTAACTAACTTCATTCTATTATTGCACACATTTTTATATTAAAAGAAAAAGGTACAACATAATGGTGACATTTATTTGTCATTAGCATTCAGACCAAGAGGTGCCTGTACTTGCACTTCAACTAATTAAACAGCCATACTATTTTCTCCATTATTGGATGTTAAGGCCCGGGGAGTGGAAATTGTGTCACTCGTTGAGTCGTTGCCAAGTTGTAGAACAACAGTAGAAATTAAGGTGCTGTCGTGGGGGATCCAGGTTTGTATCCTGCATGGCTAGGAGGTGAATCTCACAGATTGCAGCTTTAAGGTTTGTCTAGAAAGTGATTGAGGTCATGGATAGAACTTTGGTTCCAAGTAAAAGTATTAGAAATTGGAAATAATCCAGTAAAGTACAAAAACCTCAAAATTGTCTTCTGTAGATAACCAGACCATGATGTCTCATTGTCTTCTCTAGATAACCAGACCATGATGTCTCATTGTCTTCTCTAGATAACCAGAGCATGATGTCTCATAGTCTTCTGTAGATAACCAGACCATGCTGTCTCATTGTCTTCTCTAGATAACCAGACCATGATGTCTCATTGTCTTCTCTAGATAACCAGACCATGATGTCTCATTGTCTTCTGTAGATAACCAGACCATGATGTCTCATTGTCTTCTGTAGATAACCAGACCATGATGTCTCATTGTCTTCTGTAGATAACCAGACCATGATGTCTCATTGTCTTCTCTAGATAACCAGACCATGATGTCTCATTGTCTTCTGTAGATAACCAGACCATGATGTCCCATTGTCTTCTGTAGATAACCAGACCATGATGTCTCATTGTCTTCTGTAGATAACCAGACCATGATGTCTCATTGTCTTCTGTAGATAACCAGACCATGATGTCTCATTGTCTTCTGTAGATAACCAGACCATGATGTCTCATTGTCTTCTGTAGATAACCAGACCATGATGTCTCATTGTCTTCTGTAGATAACCAGACCATGATGTCCCATTGTCTTCTCTAGATAACAGACCACAATGTCTCATTGTCTTCTGTAGATAACCAGACTATGATGTCTCATTGTCTTCTGTAGATAACCAGACCACAATGTCTCATTGTCTTCTGTAGATAACCAGACCATGATGTCTCATTGTCTTCTGTAGATAACCAGACCATGATGTCTCATTGTCTTCTCTAGATAACAGACCCCAATGTCTCATTGTCTTCTCTAGATAACCAGACCATGATGTCTCATTGTCTTCTCTAGATAACCAGACCATGATGTCCCACTCAGTGGTCAGTATCCGTATCCTGGACGTGAATGACAATCCTCCAGAACTGGCAACGCCATATGAAGCTTCCATCTGTGAAGACGCCAAGCCTGGTCAGGTAGGCTTTTCAAAATGGTCCGGAAACAGAATCACGATCGCTTTGTGAGCTCTTTGTCCTAGCCGTTGGTTCCTGTATGTCAAAGATTCAAGGACTGAATAATAATTGTTTGATTTGGATTCCTCAGCACATCCTTGTAGTTGCAATAGTAAACTACAGTAAATATAATAATAATATAATAACATAGTCAAAGTGAGGTAGGCAGTAGGCACTATATTTTTTGCCATGTTTGATATACTTTGTTTTGTCACATTAACTCGGGTCAGCGTCATTATTCTGATGGAGCGTTGGTCCGACTCGCCCCATTACTAGGCAGCTCAACAGTGCCACTTTAAGTCACCGAGCGGTACTGCCGTATTCAAGCCGACATACAGAGACATACACTTATACGGACACACATACCTGTGCATTGGAGTGGTTAGGCACGGCAAAAATAAATAAATAGCAGTTCTAGATCGTCAAATCTTTCACACATTCGTGTGACACTGTAATATGACAAACATACAACATTGAAACATGGAAATACACGGTTTGTGCCGAAATAGGAAAGTCTGTTTCTGGTGAAGATAACACGTCTATCTATGGTATGTATCCACCTCTGATAAATCATTTCAGACGTTGTACTTCCACCAGGGTCTTGCCAGGTACTGGTGTTTGTAGAGCAATCACCTTGTCATTGATATTCCTTCTTCTTTTGTTTTCTTCCTACTACGACAGCCAATCACCATGCCTCGCCTCGCTTGTCTGAACTGTTTCATTATGGCATGCTGCTGGTTTGGCTCTTTTTTCAATTGGACAGCATGATCTATCCGACACTTTGTTCCAGAGGCAATTTAGAAACTCTGCCGTTGGGCACAGGAAGGCACAATTTTCCAAAGTGTACTGGTGCCAGCAGTGGTGTAAAATTACTAAGTACATTTACTTAAGTACAATTTTGAGGTACTTTTTTTAGGCTACTTTACTGGAGTATTTCCAATTTCTAATACTTTTACTTCTACTCCACTACATCTCAGATCCAACTAGTTAAAGTGCCAATCGGCACAGGTCTCCACCAGGGCAGGTCAGGTTGTGGCCTCCTGTTGGCGCTGCGTGTATAATTTCACGGAAATTGCACACTGTGTTTGTGATTTGTGGCATTCTTTCGAAACGGCCCAATCGTGTGAGCTTTGGAAGCCAATCTTATAAAGCCAATCAGGATGGAAGATGGGAAATGGTGCTGCTCCGTGTTGATCACATGACTATGGAGATAGTGTATACCGAGTGATGTATGGATAAAATGTGTACGAGTAATCTACAGAAATGTGTTTTGCCTAAATCGGCCTCATGGTGGCGCTATAACAGGCCGATGAGGAATATTTGGGGCAGAGGTTCGTCATTGGCATCCAGGGAGTGTTTGTGCAAAGTTTGGCATGGATCGGGCCAACGGTGCCGGAGATTAGCTGATAACGGACGGACGGACGGACGGACACACATTCCTTCGGCCTGGTGGAGACAAATATTGTACTTTTACATTTATTTGAAAACTTTAGTTACTAGTTACTTTATAGTTCACACTTGTAAAAGAGACTCAATGTGTTTTTTACTGCTTAAAGGTTAAATAAATAAAATAAAATAGATTTTTATTTGATTTTTATTTTGATCATTATTATTATTATTATTATTATTATTACAAAACATACATTAGCCACTTCAGCCCTATATACATTTTGGCCATTTGAAAATAGCCAATCTACAAGCTCACAATGCATTTGTATACATTTGAAAACATGAAACGGGCATTTTGCATAATAAGTACTTTTACTTTTGGTACTATTAGGTTCATTTTGGTGCCAATACTTTTGTACTTTTGCTACGTTTTAAATTCCGGACTTTTATTTTTACAATTTCTAATATATTACAGTATTGATAAATAGTACTTTTTCCACAACTGGGTGCCAGAAAGTGGTTCCCTGCTGTTTTTCACCACAAACAGGAAGATTTATTCTGTGTTTCTTAATGCAAGATGCAGATTGAAAGTGAGATGGGTGAATACTTCACACTTCACCGATTTCAATGTTGGATTTCTGTATAAATCATGGTTGGTTTAAATAAATAAGGCTTCGGGGGATCTCGGTTTCCTGCGTAGGTCAGAGTGTCCAAAACTGTTGCTGCGTGCTAGTTCACAAGGGGATCATAACACATCGTTAAATATTTAATCTCTTACATACGGTACTACATTGTACAGTACATGATCTATCTGCAAAGGATGCACAAAAATTTGAATCATTTCAGAGTCAGTTCATTATAAATACATGACTTGAAAGCTCTATCTCATAACGTTTGGTTTGTTTGGTTAATAAAGTTAAACTCCAGAATGAATTTAGCGTACATTATCTGACACTGTTCAAACTGTAGAGGCTGTCAAAACAGAGGTTCTCAGCGTGTGATCCAGGGACCCCAGCTAGGGGTCCTTGAGGTGGTTCCAGGGGGTCCCCAGCTAAATGGTTGATAGTTATACGAACCAAATGGACCGTGATGAAATTGTACCCATTTAAACTCTCTCAGAGTTTAAATAACACTGTAGATTGGGGGGGTCCCAGCTGGGCTACTAATTGTATTAAACGGTGCCTAATGCACATTGAATTCCTCAACAGCTTAAGTTAAAAAAAAAAGGTCACTACACAACACAAAAACAATCTGTCTAATCAGTCTTAAGAACAGTGCATGTGTATAGTTTAATTGTTTAGTAGCCGTATACCTCCTGTGTCCTCCCAACAATCACCTTTAGAAATGGACAGAGTCATTAACAGTAATTTACTCTCTGTACTTATAGTCAACATGCAGGCCCGAGGCTCAGTTGGACCCAATTAACATTTGCAGAGCAGAGGAATAATTTAAAAAGCAAGGCATTAAAACGAGGCCACATTGACCTTCAACTCCTAATCATACAGAGACAATTAGTCTTCCGGACAAAAAAATATAAGGAAAAATTGGTTCCTTGTCGTGCTCGCGGCATTGAAAACGAAGAAAGGTTTGCTGATGTTCTCATCAGAGAGGAATGCACTTAAATATTTCACAGAGTAATTATGGGCCAGAGGGAGAATGATCTGTCTGTCTGTCTGTCTGTCTGTCTGTCTGTCTGTCTGTCTGTCTGTCTGTCTGTCTGTCTGCCTGCCTGCCTGCCTGCCTGCCTGCCTGCTGCAGTGACCTAAAGTGGCACTGCTGAGCAGCACGTCTGTCTGTCGTAAAATTGGTTTTACACTTAGTGTCTCAGTCCTGTGATCTTTCACTCTCTAACCCTGTGTTTTTCCTTTTAATATATATTCTGGGGAGTTCTGTCAGACTTGACTGCTGAGATTGAAAATGTGTTAGCCTGGGGTCAGAGACTTTCCAGCGATCATTCTCACCCCTGAGGGAATACAACCGACTGAGCCTTTGAGAAAACGCCTTATCTTCCATCTTGTTTTTTTTTTGTTTTTTTTCTTATGATATAACAAAACAAAAGCCAATAATGAAAATGAGACGGCCGGGCGTATGTTTTAGAATGTAATAATGTTTTAGACCAGGGATTTGCCTTGTGCAGGTTAATGCACCAGAGCTGTACAGTGGTAGTTTATTGTTTCTCGCTCTGTTTTTGTGGCAGGGATAGGGTTTTATTTGTATTGATCGAGTTCCAGCCCTCAAGAGAAAAATGAATCACTGAATCAATCCATTAATGAATTACTCCAGCCATATAGATGGTGGGTGAAAACAAACCTCCCTCATAGAGAGCGACTGGCAGCAATGAAGTCATAACTCACTCACTTTGCCACTGGATTTGCCACTCACCTTATGCATGCACATACCCTCAATCTTTGATTTGAACCAGGCTTTAATCTGCCAGTAATCTGCCCAATATACTGCAGAAATATCTTCACCAAGCAGATGCCACTTTGCTTGGGAGAAATTATCTTCTTGGTAAAATGATCTCGTCTCATCGTATCTCAAAGCAGAAGCATGAATGGCTGATGAATCTCTGTTGTCCATTAGAAATCTCCCGATGAAGAGGACCGTCTCTTGCCGTCGGTACATCTGACACTATCTGAGGGCAGAGCAGCTTTTAGATCTGTGCCAGGTTCATCTGTTTGATGAGCATGTGGATGAAATCTATTAATTAACATGATGATGTTGTCTTGGCATGTCTGTCTATTAGCTATATTCACACGGCTGCCATCTTGCCAGCAAGGTGATACCTACAGTAGGTGACACTTCCCATAGAGAGCTTTCTTTCGAAACGGCCTCAATCGTGTGAGCTTTGGAAGCCAATCTTGGAAATGGTGCTGCTCCGTCTTTATCACATGACTATGGAGATAGTGTATACCGAATTGTGTGATGTATGGATAAAATGTGTACGAGTAATCTACAGAAATGTGTTTTGCCTAAATCGGCCTCATGGTGGCGCTATAACCGGCCGATGAGGAATATTTGGGGCAGAGGTTCGTCGTTGGCATCCAGGGAGTGTGTGTGCAAAGTTTGGCATGGATCGGGCCAATGGTGCCGGAGATTAGCTGATAACAGACGGACGTTATCAGCAGATCTTTCTCTGCAACAAATATCATTTCATGTAAAACCAATATAATGTTATTTGTAGAACAATGTTTTCTTCTGTGTCCTTTTGAACAGTGCAGAAACACAATCTGTATCCATTCGTAAAACAACCGTTGCTAGTGAACACAGTCTGCATTCCATGCTGTCTTCTCCATGCAACAACCTGTGTCTATTCATGAAATATTATGTTTTCTCTGTCCCAAATCTGTGTAAACAAACGCGCACGCACGCACGCGTGCGTGGAACCACAGAGAAAATTAGATTAGCCTAAGCCTTTTAACTGAGTTGGGTTTGATCCCATTTGAGGGGCTGGCAAAACTAGCGTACTCTGTTTGTGTTCAGAGGCGATGGGAGAGGACTGCCTGAGAAGTGAATAAAAGGCTACGCCGCTCCGGTGCCAGAAGCTAAGCAGCTTTAGCTCGGAGACGCAGTTCAAGCCAGGGGTGCGACACAGAGTGGCAAATAGCTTTAGCACTCATGCAGGTGGATCTTCAGACATGCCAGAGAGTCACGGAATGAGGCATTTTTGGGTGTAGGGGGATGCCACGACTGCCACGTAGAGCGGCCATCTGTTCCCGTTTTGATTACTATACTGCCTTTATGGGCCAAGTGTCCTTGTGCAAGACAGTGAACCTTAGTTGCTGCGAGAGTGAGGTCTAGCCAACACCAACT
The DNA here is from genome assembly GCF_963924005.1 of Protomyctophum bolini. Taxonomy (NCBI): domain Eukaryota; kingdom Metazoa; phylum Chordata; class Actinopteri; order Myctophiformes; family Myctophidae; genus Protomyctophum; species Protomyctophum bolini. Next base: position 50,499,331 of record NC_137863.1, read on the forward strand.
CTGGATTCCTGGATCGCTGCCCTCCACAAATTCCTATCCAACATCAGGTTGGCAGCACGTCTACGTAGTTTGTACGCTTCTTTCCCCTCCTGGCTTTGCCCTGGGTTGGCTCCCTTATAGAGTCAATTTACTTTGCCTCAAGTTCTGGGTGCCTGACGCATTGCCCTGCCAGCCCCATCCTTCTCTCTCTGACTTTGTCCGTGACCCGTGGTAGGTCCCCATAGAGGTCCACATTTCTGATGCGGTCCGTCCATGTGACACCCAGTGCCATTCGTAGCATTCTTGTGTAGACTCCATCCAGGGCTTTTTTCCTGTTGTACTGTGAGGGTCCATGTCTCATACAGCAGTACTGACTCCACAGTAGCTATGAACAGCAGGTCTCCCATGTCTGATTTCCACACTCTCCTCATCCCGTGCAAGGCTTTCCAGGCAAGTGCTCTCCGAACCTTCATATCCTGTTCAGTTGAGGCAGTCCAGGCCCCGAGGTACTTGAAGTCCTCGACTTGCTCGAGCACCGTCCCGTCTGCAGTGGCAATGGTTTTGTCCTTGGTGTTGACTTACGTTTGTTACGTTTGTTTTCTTGGCATTGAGCTTGAGGCCGATCTTCCTGCACTCCTTTTCTACTGCCAGTAGTAGCTCCCTTCCTTTCTCGACTGTATCCGAGATTAGGGCGATGTCGTCTGCATAGTCGAGGCCAGTGACCATGATGGGGTGTACAGTGAACCTAACTGTTCACAAGTTGGTGCCTTGCATGGTTGCCTCTACCGCCAGTTGTTGTAGTCGAGTCCATCAAGACCAAGTCTGAGGGGGGAGAGTCCGAGTCAAGACCCAGTGTGGGAGGGAACTGTCCCCAAACATTCAAGGTTCGAATGTTCGCTCGTTAGGGTTGGCACTCGAATCTTAATTAATGGGCTTGAACCATTCGTTTTTTTATATTATTTTTATTAAAAAATATATTATATTATTATATTATTATATTATATATATTATTAATATTATTGTATTATTAAAAAAGGTCACCAGCCCGCGCTGCGTTGCGTTCCGCCCGCACCCGGACCCGTTCATTTATAAAGGTATACTGTATATACCCGCCCGTTCCCACCCGTCAAACACGGGTACCCGCGGGGAATCACGGGTATCCGACCCGTTGCAGGACTCTGGTGTGTGTGTGTTGGGAGTTTTACAGTCTATGGTTGGGAGAGACGAGAGAAAGAGCGGGGGAGACGCGCTGCGCTCTGATCGAGACGGATATCTCAATGGTTATTTTTTTTATGAATTAGAAACAAATGGTCCGGTTGTTCGCTCTTTTCTTTCTTTTTTGTCATTTGATGAGTACAGAAAACACTGCGAGCTGGCAGGCACGTCAGCTACAGTACATCCGTTACTTAACAAGTTGGCTGTCTATAAGTCCCATACTCTCTTATATTGTTAATGTGAATGGGCTCCTCATAATATGGGTATAATACATTTATTTCATTGCATAGTAGTGACTCGTGAGCCTCGAGTGGACTAGGTGGGGGTAGGGTACAGAGTCCCTTGGTGCGAGACAGAGTCAAGACTGAATAAAATGATGTGTGAGACAGAGACAAGAAAATGTCGACTCTAGACCGGACTGGAGTACTACACAACACGCCGTTCACATTCATCCACACATGAATGGCAGAATGTAACAGACATTGCAAAGTTCTTCTAACAAGGGCACTTAACCTCTTTCAATCTCGTGTCCCTAGTTTGATCATGTCAAATTATAAAATGTAGGTTAAGTGGTTAGACAGTAAAATCACATTTGACTCTTACTGACTGTTACTTCACATGCAGCCTCATAATTTGTGAATATTCTGATGTCCCACATCGTATGTGTTTTGTTTCATTGATCTAACCTTACCTGACACTTCGCACCGAAATAACTTTGGTCTCTTGAACAGCTCTTTCGCCCACCCTGTGGTATTTGTCTGACTGAATGCAGGGGGACAGATACCATATAGTGCCTTGTGTGTGTGCAGGGAGGAAGCCAGATACTAAGTGTGCCCTGGGGGATACGGGAGGCCTGTCAGTTCTGCCTTAGCCGTCTCACGGCTGGCAGGGTGGATCACCGTGACGGAACGTCTCATGCTTAGCCTCCTCACCCTCTTCCATCCTCCGCCTCCTCTTCTCAGAGAGCTATAGTAGAAAGGGCTAGTAGAAAGTAGGAAGGCTATGGCCTGATCAGCCTCAATCAATCAATCAATCAATCAGATTTATTGTTACTTCCACAAATATACACTGGGCATACAGGGGAGCAAAATACCGTTCTCCATGGCTCATGATGCTTCACATTTAAAAACAATAGACACATTAAAAAGAGGCAAGGCCTTATTAAAAAAAACATTAAGAAGATAAAAGGAGCAGATAACATTGGCAGGAAAAAAGTGCTGATGCATTCAAAGTGCATGTGTGTAAAGTGCTATTCATCCCTCCTTGGGGGCAACATGTGGCGAGTGTTCAGAGTCCTGATGGTTTGGGGGAAGAAACTGTTGGACAGCCTGCTGGTGCTTCCTCCTAGGCTCTTGAACCTCCTACCAGATGGCAGGAGTTCAAGGAGATGGTGGGAGGGGTCAGTCATAATGTTCATGGCCTTCCTGACACAACGGTCTGTGTATAACCATATGTCAGCTATGGGGGGGGAGGGGGACACCAGCCTGCAATGATATGCATAAGATCTGGTCATCCCAGCTTACTAAGAGGTTCAAAAAGTAAAGAATACTTAGAATGACCGTTGAGACGATTCTACTCTATGGCTCAGAGACATGGACACTTTCAAAGAAATTAGAGAAATGGCTGGATGACACTTTGTAACAGCCGCCTTCTAATGAGAGCACAAAATCTCTCTTGGAAGAGCCACCCATCGACTTCTCTAATATACGGCAACCTTCCCCGTGTTTGTTCAGTAGTATACGATCCAGAACAACACAGTTTGCTGGCCACTGCTACGGAGCTGATCGCCTTCCCTTTTTCTCTGGAATTCTGCCTCAAAGCAGACCAGAGGTAGAAATATGTCGTTCCATGATGTCATCGCTATAGGGACACATGCATCAGTAAGCAGGAACTGGGGATGGCAATGAAGGACCGGGAAGTCTGGCATGGCATTTTGAAATCCATGATCTCGGCTGTGGTCGAAAAATGATGATGATGCTATAGGGACCTCAAACCACCCATACACTCAATGCTATAGGGACCTGGAACCACCTCCCCACCCACACACTCAATGCTAGGGACCTCAAACCACCCACACACTCAGTGTTAGGGACCAGGAACCACCCGCCCCACCCATACACTCAATGCTAGGAACCTCAAACCACCCACACACTCAATGCTAGGGACCTGGAACCACCCACACACTCAATGCTAGGGACCTGGAACCAACCACACACTCAATGCTAGGGACCTGGAACCACCCACACACTCAATGCTAGGGACCTGGAACCACCCACACACTCAATGCTATAGGGACCTGGAACCACCCACACACTCAATGCTAGGGACCTGGAACCACCCACACACTCAATGCTAGGGACCTGGAACCACCTCCTCCGCCAACGAACACACTCAATGCTAGGGACCTGGAACCACCTCCTTCACCCACGCACTCACTGCTAGGGACCTGGGACCACCTCCTCCGCCAACACACTCAATGCTAGGGACCTGGGACCACCTCCTCCGCCAACACACTCAATGCTAGGGACCTGGGACCACCTCCTCCACCCACACACTGTAGACAATATCAACAGGGAGAAATGCAAGTAAGCAGCTTGTCGTTGCTGTCAGGCAGAAACCTCTCATCTCCATAATTATTAAAAGTTCTGTTTTTGTAAATGAATGCCCTACACTCAATTATACTACAACGTCATACAAAAGTTGCAGTTTGGGGCGAAGCAGCATGTTTTGAGCTTGTAGTTCTGCTACTTTTGCTGTTTTTGAACTTGAATCGTGAAAAGTAACAGTTATGGACATGGTGTTTCCACCCGACAGATGATATGATATCAAACGTACACATAATTCATCGACCCTGGAAAATGTGTTGTAATTCATATACATATATTGAACATGGATGATTCTTCTGAGGAATTGAACCACACCAGGCCAGGCTGTGGACATGGACATGGACTTGAATGATGAACCATACATACATACAGACAAACACACACACACACACAAAGACCTACCAGCAGATGAAAAAAAAGGCACTCCAGCGCTATAGCCTTGAATACTATTTCAATTACAGCATCCGATGTTTAACTTACTTTACTTTGATGGCTTAATCGTAGAAACAGCTGCTCTGAGCGCCTCTCTTCCTTTCAAGTTCTGTTGCTGAAGCCGTCGTGTGAAAGTACTTCATGTCTTCTACCGAGAAGAAAGCGGCTGCCCCTTGCTGTCCTCTGACCCATGGATGGCCTCGCCACAGATGGGTTTTTGGCGAAGTCTTCTGTGTCCATCTTTCCAATGATGCTAGAGATTTAAGGAGGTCAGACAAGGGAACCGCTTGCAATTTAATTAGGGGATTGTGCTTCAGAGAGCTTTTGCCACTCGATAAACTCCCACACATTGGCCTCTGTGGTTTGCTCAGGACCCTGAGACGATGCAAGGGCACCGTCGTCCAAAACAGATCATGACTCGCCTCATCCTCTGATGCTCGTATCCGGGTCGGCAGTCAAGCGCTGGCACTTTCGTCCACCAGGTGGCAGTGATACGGTTAAAATTGTTCCTGTATACTTAAATGAAATGAACTCATCAAAGTCATCGCTCACTTCACACTGGGTGTGATCTCTTCACCGAAAATGGCCGAGCGCCTCACATGCACAAATCTGGCAAATTAGGCAATGTTTTTGTTTGTTTGTATCTGTCACTCCGACTATGTGTGTGGTTAGTGTTAGGGTTATAGGGTTAGATATAGGGTTACTAATGTGTCTTAACCGGTCACGTATGTGTCTTAACCTGCCACGCATGTGTCTTAACCGGCCACGTATGCGTCTTAACCTGCCACGCATGTGTCTTAACCGGCCACGCATGTGTCTTAACCGGCCACGTATGTGTCTTAACCTGCCACGCATGTGTCTTAACCGGCCACGTATGTGTCTTAACCGGTCACGTATGTGTCTTAACCGGCCATGTATTTTGGAGCCACGGCTGAGTCTTAACCAGCCACGTACTGTATGTCGGACAGACTAACGTACGCCTGCCTCCCCCCCCCCCCCAGCCATTTGCTGGTCGTACATAAAGTACGACGCTTTCTCTGCTGCAGCGTGAACACATCGCTGTCGATTCACTGGTAATGTGTGCATGGAAAGAAGTTCGATGTCACAGATAGTTTGTGTCATTATGATTTTTGCCTCTGCTTTGTGCTTGTATCTGTGTGAGCGGGGAGGCGTGCAGCTGCCTGAATGCACATATAGGAACCACATAAATGGGACACAGAAGTAATATTTCAAGGATGGTACAGATAATATAGGGTGAGTCTTTACCTCATTTTCTCTACTCCTGCAGAGTGAGAATTGTATGCAGAGGCTCTACGGACAGTGCACACCTCAGTGAGCTCAAGGGCTTGCATTTATTATCTAAGATAAAGCATTTTGACACCTTTACAACATGTACAATTGTTACATATTATCATCATGATCTATATACCTACGAAAAGCACATGGCAAATTCATTGTAAAGTGAAAAAACATTGTATAGCTATTGTACAAGTTGTGTGTACAACTTGTCTGTTGCTACTGTATCTCTTTGGGTTTGTGGTTAGGCTTTTAATATGACGTTATTTCTTGAGTTACTTATTTTGATTTAGTTTGGGCAGTTGGTGTCTGGTGAAAGATTTAGTGCTACTGATGAATAATGTTCATCAAACAACAAATACAAATTCAGTTAGATCAGATTTTTGGACTTAAAGCTGTAGGAAATACTTGCCATTAATAGTGGTTGCAAAGGTATACATTGATTGCCTGATACGAGTGTCGTGGTGGGAGTTCTGGTCCCACTATTTCTTTGTGTCCAGTATCACTACACCAGCAGCAGCACAAAACCATAGTTACGTGTGACAGTAGAAATAGGTCATCAATACAAATGACGCTAGTTGTGTGGATTAATACTTTTTTTATGAGTGGGCCCCCGCAGTGCCCCTCGCCAAATGACCGGAACTACTTAACCCCCTTATGGCTATTGACGAAATTGAGGCGATGAATCAATACATCCCTTATGGCCAGTGACGTAGCATTTAATTCCCTATAATCGGGGGCTTAATGTAGCAAAATGTAGCAACCTTTAGCTTGTTTGGCTAACGGCCGATGTAATCTACCTAAAACTGGCCGAAATCCGCACGTGCACGGTCAATCACACACACGCGCGGCCTTTATGTGCATCGCTGCGTAAAATGCGATATTTGGGGCTTGATTAGAGCTTAATTTGACTTGGTTATTAAAAATACGATGATAGCTTAGCATCCCGGACATCTGACAGTGCTGCACAGTCCAAAGCTACTACCGGATGTTATGGTTCGTTAAACCAGAAGTGCTTTCGCCAGATTCGCTCTATTTGGTCAAAATCGGCATAATGGTGATGTTACAGCCACCATCAGGACTGGGTATAATATACTATAGCATTGCTGTGTCAGAATGAGATATAGTGTGTATATCATGGCAAGTATGTCCTATGCTTTAAGTTAAAAATTGGGAACTAACTATTTAAGACATGAAAGGGACAAAGGACAGACAGATACACAGTTTATAGTTGTTTATAGTTATGTCTGGGTCATAGTGACACTACCACCATTATATATGGGTTTGTTTATGGTTATGTCTGAGTGACATGGCCCGCCCAGCAGCCAAATTCAATATAGGATAGATTTACTGGGAGACCGGGCTCTGATAACGGATGCAAAAGTTAACAAAAACAAGTGACTGAGCGACTTGGTCACTGTCCTTTGCACCAGTAGCTACCAGGCTACATAATCAAACCCCCGTACGTTCCGTTCTCTGTTCTTAATGACCAGATTAATGAACCAGGATTAATGACTCCTGTGTTAGCTGTGTTACTGAGACATTTACACATGGACTACTGGGATGTACACTAAAGGACCAGAATATCTGCCTGCTTAGGGAAACTGCTGTCTTACTGCTGATAGATGTGAAATTACTCATTATCCGCTGTTGTTTGACTGTAGGCCTACCTTATTTATCCAGACCTTTATAAGTGTACCTATTTTTTGTTTTATTCTTATTTTTACCCTTATTACAACTTTTTTCCAGTGTCCCAGTGAGAGACGGCGAGATCATTTCACGGCGGACGACGTAGGTCGCGACGTATTGTTTTACGCCATGGCTTATTCTTCAATATGTCGCAGAGTAAACAATAATTCGCCGCAGCGTTAAGAATAAGTCGCGGCGTGAAGACTCGTCGCGACGTATTCTTTTACGCCATGGCTTATTTTTAAATACGTCGCAGCGTAATAGGAGTTATAGGCGTAATAGTTTGACTTTGTTTATTTTTTTTGCCTGCCGCGGTGCAGGTTATATATCCTAGTAGTACAATTCTCGAAATTAATGGAGTCCTCTGCTAGTGTAACGGTCAGCGCTCTAGCCCCTATAGTCCAGGTCCCGTGTAGGAGCCGGTTCGAATCTTGCAAATGGCAAACTTTTTTTTAACGATTCAACAATAGGTCGCAACGATTCGTCGCTGCCATGAAATGATCTCGTCCCACCTGGTCCCAGTAGTCCAAAAAAAGGGAGATTAGGGTTAGGTCTAGTAGTTAGTTATAATACCAGCCCTCAGATCAATGTGGCCGTCGGACTAATGGCATATGGCACCTGACAACAATCTAGTCCTCAGATGAAGAGTTCGGACCGCGTCGCATAGCGCCACTCATCCGACCAACAATGTCTGAGTCATAGTAGCCCAGTTTGACGTCGTTCAGTCTCATATATGCGGATTCATAGTAGCACAGTTTGAAGTCGGTCTGTCTATGTGGATTATGTGCATGCCGTTGCAAGAGCAACCGCTTCAAGCTTTCTTTCCTTCCCACTTCAATTGTTCTACTGAACAACCGCCACGTAGCTCTTAGTGGGGAAGGGACTTCTTGACCTTTCATCTGTTACTGATTGTTCTTACCTTGTGATGCTCTTGTGATACTTTACCTTGTGAATACTCTTGCACTTTTTATATTCATATACTGTACCTTCTCGGATTGCAAATTTGCACTGTTCTCTTGTGATACTCTTGTGATACTATACGTTGTGCAATGCTGCTATTGTGTATTGTCTGTCTGCCTCTTAAAACGTTGATGTACTACTTACTGCACTTTTGCCCAAGACAAATTTCCCCTTGTAGGACAATAAAGTATATCTCATCATCTCATCTCATATGGGCAGAGTGGTCTAAGCTGTCACTCAGGGTGACGTGGCCATGTTTCTGCCAGCCTACTGTAGGATAGATTTACTGGGAGATCAGGCTCTGATAACAAACAGACAAATTACATTTGTCTTCTAACTAGACATTTTCAGACCTTCAGCCCGCTCACTTCTAGCGCTATGTGTCGCAAATAGGAAGAAGGAAATTGCGGTATTTCACAGCCTCCACTTCCCGTTTCAGCTCTGTTTATTTATTTTATTAATCCTTTATTCTGCCCTTCACATCTAGTAGCGGATGGCCGCACATCAGGCACACCCAGGGTAAATAGTATGTGTACTGTACTGTAACAGGATATCTGCATGTTTAGGCAAGTCAGATTTAACTTTTTAAATACCTTATATTTAATAGTGTGGTCATTATGAAGTGTTTGTCAACCACTGCCGTAAAACAACATTGGACAATAAGGTTTGACAGTCAGGCCCAGTTGCTTATGTTAACCTAACTGCTTGTGCTTGCTCTAAGCAGAAAATCTGGCAACCATGGCGTTGGGTATGTCGTTTCGTAGATCTGATTGCTTGTTTATGTGAAATCTGGCAATCCTGTTTGTTTTGGTTTGTGGTGATCGTAGCATATGACGGCAAGTCGGCAACAGGCGGTCAAGATGCTGGCGTCATGAATAAATAGGCTACAGTTTTTGCAGTTTTTGTTACTATGTGGGACAGTGTCAGTTGCTCCTGTCCATGGTCAATGTGGTCATTGAACCTCACCTTCTTTCTCAGAACCAAATACTGCTGCTGGTGTTGGTCTGTTTGTGCCACATTGGACACAGTAAAACCTGGAGTGTTTCCAGGGCTCTAATTTAACATTCACATGTTATTGTGAATGGATAGGAAAGCAGGATCATCTAGCAAGCAAATACATATTAGTCATCATCAGATTATAGCTGGCTGTTTGCTAGTGTTGCAACTGGCAATGATCACAGTTGATCAACAGCTTATGCTTTCAGTGATTGTCATTCTGGCAGCATACTAATGATCACTGTGTCCACTGCTGTGTTGATTTACTTTGAAGTTTGACCTCATTGCTTGCTCTGTTGTCATGGCAACTCTAGAATACCATTATCTACAGTACTGTTGTTAAATGGGTACATATAATATTTTTTACAGAGTACAGAGGACAGTGTATTTGTTGACTACGTACCTGACTGCATTAAGCTGTTGAGTATATCCATACACATCTGATGGCTGGCTTGTGCTCTGATGCTGCTAAAGGGCTGGTGGGATGAGAGGGTGGATGAATTGTCATCCTCACCTCTGTTGAGGCGAGAGGTGCTACTGAAAATTTATGACACTAAACCGGTAAAATAGGAGTATGAATCGGCCCTTAGACCTGGATATATATATTTGCCTCGGTTCGTCCCGTTTGTACCGCACCAGGTCGTGCCGCGCCCGTTGGCGCAATTTAGCGGGCCCCCATGACGATTATAAATACATTTTCGTCTCTGCACCCATTCACAAACCAATGTCAGAGGCAACCATGCAAGGCACTGTTCATCGGGAGCGGTAAGGGCCGTTTGATGTCTTGCACAAGGACTCTTTTTCATGAAGTCAGGATTGAAACAGGACCTTTCAGTTCCTAGACAGCTGCTCCCAACGTTTATGAATGTGACAAGCGCACGGGTAGCACGCTGGTATAGCCAGTGCAATCAGATCGAGACGGTGCTTGAAGTGGAAAGTGTAACCTTATCTTTTATTTAATTTAACATTCATTTAGTATATTTTCTTCACTAGTGTAGTAGAGTTCAAATGGCTGCAAGTTCAAGTTGGTAGGAGAGGAGCGGTGAGAGGTTAGAGAGAGAGAGAGTTAATGTTGGAATCTGCCCCCCTGTCAGGTGTAAAGGAGCAACTTGGACACTCAGGCATGAAGGAAGCATGAGTTCAAGTCCGTTGCTCTCCCCTTGTCCCCCATATATGGGGACTAGGTTGGTGGAGGGTGTGTATAGCCCAGGATCACATTAGATGATTGACACAGGGGTGAAAAATGGGTTACAAAATCGTGGGATAAAAAATATATATTAAAAAAAGGAATCGGCTGGTTAGGCCTCAAGTCATTTAGACTTAATTTGGAAATGGAATAGTCTTGTCAGCCCACAACAGCTAGTAGTTATTATTATATTCCCAGTGAATGTCTGCTGGAGGGTAAAAAGCAGAACTCAATATGGAAGCAGCATGTAAAGCCAAACACATAATAGAGGTAAAATTCACAAAGGGAGGCTGCAAAAACAGAGTGAATGAGGACACAGTATATCAACCATGGAAAATTGTTTTACATAACACTGTAGGCTATTTTATACGGTTAGCCAAGCCTAATTTATACTCTGTGCAATGGTGTCGCTTGCCGAAAGGAACTCTATTTTCAAGCCAAATCATTTTTCCAGGAAGAAACAACATTGTACAATGGACAATAAATTAACCTTAACTTATTGTTCAAGTGTGACCATAGAATGGGTGTCAACTAGATAAAGTGCCCCTCGGGGCACAGGTCTCCACCAGGGCAGGTCAGGTTGGGCCCTCCTGGTGGCGCTATAATAGGCCAATGTGAAAAGGGTGGAATTTCTTATTACGCCTTGGATGGCAATTGGATGATTTGAGGTATTTTGTTCCAAAAATGTGTTTTGCAAAAATCCACCTGTTGGTGGCGCTATAACAGGATGGGATATGAAATATCGGACAGTTCCGGCTTGAACACATGACTATAGAGATAGTGTGTAACGATTTGTGGGATTTTTTGACAGAATCTGGAGGAGTAATACCAAAGAAAAGTTTTTCAAAAGTCTGCCTCCTGGTGGCGCTATAACAGGCCGTTCAGGAAAACTTGGGGCAGAGGTTTATTGTTGGCATCAAGGGAGTGTGTGTGCAAAATTTGGCATCAACAGGGTTAACGGTGCCGGAGATTAGCTGGTAACAGACAGACGGACGGACGGACACACACAGATGTGTGTGCAAAACATGCAAGTGCAAAACATACTCTCTCCCCATGCCTTCGGCCTGGTGGAGACAATTAAAAAAAAGTTATTAGGAGTACAAGAGTCAGAGCCATATACTGTAGGACACAGACAAAAACCTCTTACTATACAAATATTAATAAATCATACTGTAAACTTTCAAGTTGAGTCTTTCTTTTTAAAGTATTAATTTATGTTGCACTGTATATTATTATCAGTGTTTCCCAAAGTTTTCCATTCCAAGGACCACAAAATAGCCATAGTGTGAAATGGCCGGGTAAAAAATATATAGTAACTAGATAAAGTGCCCATCGGCACAGGTCCCCACCAGGGCAGGTCAGAAATCCAACAGAGTCGTCTTGATCACATGACTACAGAGATCATGTGGACCGATTTGCGTGAGATTTGGATGAAATCTGTGCGACTAACATAAGCAATGTGTTTTACAGAAATCGGCCTCATGGTGGCGCTATAACCGGCAGATGTGGAGGGATGCAGGGACAATGTTTTTCCATGGCCTCTAGGGAGTGCGCATACATAAGTTGTATACAGATCGATGCAGTTAAAGCTAAAAACAGGAATTGGCCTGTTATAGCGCCACCGTGAGGCTGATTTGGGGGAAACATTTGTGGCATGTCGTCCTCGGCCTAGTGTAAATGTGCGTGTATAAATGTGCACAATGTGTTCGTGATTTGTGGCATTTCTTTTAAGCGGACCATTCGTGTGAGCTTTGGAAGCCAATCTTAGCCAATCAGGATGGAAGATGGGAAATGGTGCCGCTCCGTGTTGATCACATGACTATGTACATAGTGTATACTGAATTGTGTGATGTATGGATGTGTACGAGTAATGTACAGAAATGTGTTTTGCCTAAATCGGCCTCATGGTGGCACTATAACAGGCCGTTGAGGAATATCTGGGGCAGAAGTTCGTCGTTGGCATCCAGGGAGTGTGTGTGCAAAGTTTGGCATGGATCGGAGATTAGCTGATAACGGACGGACGGACAGAAGGACGGAAGGACACGCAGACGGAGTGCAAAACATACTCTCCCCCCATGCCTTCGGCCTGGTGGAGACAATAATAATACAAATAGCCAAATAGTGTTTGTGAATATATTATAGTGTGCAGAAAATAATAGATAAAAAATACTTGTCTACAACTGCCCCCCAGTGGCAACCAGTGTCTTACTTTTTTATTTATTTTTACCCACAATTTTGCAACCCATTTTTCCACCCAGTGTCAATAATGTAATGAATGAATGAATGAATGAATTTTATTTATATAGCACCTTTCCAAACATAAAGTTACAAAGTGCTTTACAGGTTAAAAACAACAATAGCAAACAACATCAAGAACAACAGAAATAACAAAGCATAGAAACATAACAACAAACAGCAAGAAATGCTAAATAAATATATACGTACACATATACATGTATACATATACATACACACATGCCTGCATACATATACACAAATAAAACTGAAATTAAGAAAAGCATTTGGTATACAGGTGTGTTTTTAAAAGATGTTTAAAAGCGGGCACAGTCTCGGCTTGCCTGAGAGCCAAGGGGAGGGCATTCCAGAGCGATGGTGCGCGTGCCGCAAAAGCCCGGCCACCACGGGTGACAAGGTGAGTTCTGGGTGGGACAAGAAGGGCACCGTCAGCAGATCTGAGTCTGCGCACCGGCCTGTGGGGTGTTAGCATGTCTGTGATGTAGCTGGGGGCTAGTCCATGTAGGGCTTTGAAGGTGATTAAAAGGATTTTGAAGTCGATTCTGAAACTTACAGGGAGCCAATGTAGGGTAGCCAGGATTGGTGTGATATGCTCACGTTTTCTTGTGTTTGTGAGTAGCCGTGCTGCGGAGTTCTGCACCATTTGGAGGCGTGCTATATTTTTTTTGCTCATGCCGGAATAGACAGAGTTGCAATAATCTAATCGTGAGGATATGAAGGAGTGAATGACGGTCTCTAGGTCTGCATGTGATAGAAATGATTTAATTTTGGACTGGACAACTTTGGTGACTTGAGTGTTGAAGGAGATGTCAGGGTCAAAGAAAACACCCAGGTTGCGGGCTGAGTGTGTAATATTTGTGGATAGAGTGCCGAGTTCAGAGTGGAATGGGAGGGTAGACTGTGGTGGGCCGAAAATTATGATTTCTGATTTAGAGTAATTTAGTTTGAGGACATTTTGTGACATCCACTTTTTTATGTCAGAGAGACATGCCAGTAGCCGTTGTACATTACCTGTGGTACCAGGTTTTAGTGGGATGTACAGTTGTGTATCATCGGCATAGCTGTGGAAATTTATATTATGGCTCCTAATGATGTTGCCAATTGGCAACATATAAATAGTGAAGAGCAAGGGACCCAGGATCGATCCCTGTGGCACGCCACATTTAAAAGGCGATTGAGAGGAGGAGGCCTCCCCAATAGTTACTGAGAAGCTCCTATCCGTCAGATAGGATCGGAACCACTCAAGTGCAGTGTCTTTTATGCCGACCAGGTTTCTGAGGCGTTCAATTAGAATGTCATGGTCAACGGTGTCAAAAGCACAGCTAAGGTCTAAAAGAAATAAAATTGAACAGTCACCAGAATCTGCGTTTAAAAGAAGATCGTTGGTAACTTTTAAAAGCGCAGTTTCTGTGCTATGTAAAGCCCTAAAACCTGACTGAAATGTTTCAAATGTGGAATTAAAATTCATAAAAGTAATTAGTTGGTTGGACACAGTTTTCTCTAAAATCTTTGATAAAAATGGTAATTTGGAGATGGGCCTAAAATTGCTTAAAACTAGGGGGTCCAATGACGTTTTTTTTAAAAGAGGTTGGACTAGGGCATTTTTAAAATTAGTTGGAAATATGCCAGTAGACAGGGAGCAGTTGATAATAGAGATGATATTTGGGGCAACTGTCAGCAGGTTCTCTTTAAAAAAAGTGGTGGGAATCTTATCTAGGGGGCATGATGATGATTTCATGTGGGTGACAGTTTTAATGAGTGTTTCTACAGTGATAGGGTTGAAGGAGGTGAGTTGGGAGGGTGGCACTGGACAGGCACAAGGGGTCGACTGTACCGCAGGCAACTGCTGTCTAATTCCCTCTATTTTGGCCACAAAGTGTTGGAGGAACACTTCACACATTTCTGAGGAGGCTTCTAGGGATTGACTGGCGGGAGGGTTAATGACTGATTGAATGGCTTGAAACATTATCCGGGAGTTGTGCGAGTGGGAGGCAATTAACTTGGAGAAGTACTCACTTCTGGCAGTCTTCACGGCTAATTGATAATTGAGCATCAGCTCTCTGAGGTTATCGTGAGAGGACACTAACTTGTCTTTTTTCCATTTTCGTTCCGCCTTTCTACAACGTTTTTTAATGTCCCTGGTCTGTTCATTTTCCCAGGTAATTGACTTACGCTTTACGTGCTTGATTTTGAACGGTGCAATGGAGTCAAGGATATGAGTACAGGTGCCTGGGCGCTACACTTCCTCTGCCAACCTGGGGAGGGCAGCGGACTGACCTCATGCTTCCATCTATGCATGAGCTGCTTCTTTTCACCTGACAGGGGAGAGTTTCCTGTGGGGCCGGACGTAGCGCGTGGAAGGAACACATTATTCCGACCAGTTCCTTTCCCCTCCATCAGGTGCCAGGGGGGTAAACCTGTGTCTTACTGACACTTCTTCTCTTCTCTATGTGTTCCATCTCTCACTACCCAGGTAATCCACACCATCAGCGTGGTGGACAGAGATGAACCCCAGTCTGGACATCGCTTCTATTTCACCCTGGCCCCCGAAGCCTCCAGCAATCGACACTTCACTCTCTGGGATGTCAAAGGTGAGAGGGCAAATGTCACTGGCAGAGACGTGGAATGAGGTTGGGCATGGTGAGTGATTCGCCACTGGCATGAAACCACGCTGTTGTGTTACAGCAACAGACCTATGCAGCTGTAAGAGCAGGCAGCAGTAAAATTATAAAATAAGAGCAACTAAACAGTACACAGTAGCCGACTACACTACATAATGGTAAGCACTGTTTTATTTCACTGACATTTCACCATAAGGTCATACTGACTGTAGAGGAATGGGTTAACATGGAGTTGCACTAACTTACCACCATTTAGCTCCCAGGGAACCAAGACGAGAGTTAAAGTCAAAGGTCAAGTGAATAACTAAAGGGGAAACTATTGAGCCAAATATAGCGTTTGTGAATATTTTTTTCTTGGCAAGTAGTAGCCTAACATGGCGGATATGGTTGCTGTGCAGAATTTTGGTGTTTCAGAAAGTTTACATCATCACAGGGAAGTATTTAAAGACCACTAAAATTCTTAGTAACCATTTTCCCGGCCCTGTTGCAGTAAATTCCCAATCTTTGCATACTCGGTACTCCACATTAGAGCCCTGCGCGGGAGTGATTCATTGAATCCGTTCCCGCCCGCTCTCATTGAATTTCAGACCAATCCCGCCCGCGCCCGCAATGATTTTATTTTTGACCGCCCAAGGTGACCTCCTGTCCGCCGCTCCCGCCCACAACAAAAGAGTAAGTCCCATTTAGCCCCGCACCATCCCGCATCGGTACGTCCTGCTAAGCAATATTTCCATTGGGATCGGGGAAAAAAAAGACATTTACCCAAACAGTTGCTGAGATTGAGCAGGCGTGCATGCACGAGAGAGGAGTTATGTGTGTGTGAGGAGCTGATCACAGTCACAGATAGAGGAAAAGTGTTATATTAGGCCTATTATGCTATATATATTATTATTGTGTCACAGTCTCACGGTCACAGACATTGCGCAGCAGCGCGCACATGCATGCTGGAGAGAGAGAGAGAGAGAGAGAGAGAGAGAGAGAGAGAGAAACTGAGACTGCGTGTTAAAAGCCAAATCATCGTGAGTGACACACAGGGAAAAGCAACAAGGGGTTCAGAAGCGAAAATGTCCGTTCTGGAGACTCCACACATTTCACTTCTCACAGAGTGATTTGCCTACTAATGATCATGCCTGCATGATGTTGGAGAAAGTGAGACTGACTCCCCGGTGCTTGTCCAGCGCATGGGAATTATGGGTTAGGGTTAGGGTTATTTAGGGTTAGGCATTTTAATTTAGGCTCTCGTTCTCGTTCTACTCCACATAGTTAACACTTAGACTGCTACAGGTTCTAGCGAACTGAGGATTACTGGTGCTAAGGGGTTAACATGGGCTTTTTGAACTTTTTGGGGGGCCCACAGCGAGGGGCCTCTTATAGCGAGAATCACACCGCATAAATCAAAAGAAAGCCCAACTTGTCCACTAATTAAAAAAAAAAAATTATGATTCTACCATCTTCCATTCTGGAGATATTGACCTTTTTCTAACACCTTATTTTGCCTGCACGCTGCTCGTGAAAAAAAACAGAGATATGGAGGCTTGAAGTTGACAGACAGATATAAAAATGAACACAAATAATATCATATACATACTATACACTGAATGAAAGCCCTGAATGTCTACTTTTAGGAGGAAAACAAATACACATTGATCCCATGTACAGTTTGTCACTAATTGGCTATTGAATGCAGCTTGCGCCCACCAGAGAACTTTAGAGAAGGCATGGACCCGAATAACTATTATTCACAAAATAAGGCCTATAGCGACATGTACATACTATATACCGTATGAAACAGTAGACTCTCTGCTTTCATAAGAAAAATACCACCCAGAAAAATCACACCCCTGTGAAGTGAGCAGTGCAATTGCACTGCTCACTTCACAGGGGTGTGATTTTTATTATTATTACAGTATTAGTATTTTTCTTATGAAAGCAGAGAGTCTACTGTTTCATACGGTATATAGTATGTACATGTCGCTATAGGCCTTATTTTGTGAATAATAGTTCTTCAGGCCCATGCCATCTCTAAAGTTCTCTCTGAAAAAGATAATTTTAGAGAAAGCATGGACCTACATAACAACTAAATATTCACAAAATAAGGCCTATAGCGACATGTACATACTATATACCGTATGAAACAGAATACTCTCTGCTTTCATAAGAAAAATACTAATACTGTAATAATAATAGAAATCACACCCCAGTGAAGTGAGCAGTGCAATGTTGCACTGCTCACTTCACAACATTGCACTGCTCACTTCACAGGGGTGTGATTTTTATTATTACGAGTAAGACGCGCGAACGCGGAAAGCGAACGCAGATCGTAAATTGCAATAACAATTAGAATAAATTACAGACATGATCTGCAGGGTGTCATAGTTAGTGCTTGGACCACGCCAGCTCCATATATGGTCACAAAAGACGCCATCACACTCATGTCACCATGACTCAGCCATAACCATATAAGGAGTCCCCAAAGCAGGACCACGCCATCACACTCATGTCACCATGACTCACAAATCACTCAGCTCCATATATGGGCACAAAAGGGCCAGGTCCACATATACAGTAAGCGGGACAGACAGACACACACACACACACACACACACACACACAGACAGACAGACAGACGTGATCTGCTAGGTCTCATAGTAAGTGCTCATTGCATTCGCAATTACAGTATTAGTTTTTTTCTTATGAAAGCAGAGAGTCTTGATGCACATATCTGATCATAAAACGGACTTGGAAACTTTCTTCTGCCTGCATCGTGGTCAGTCTCTCTCCTAAGTTGTTAGAAAATATAAATCAGCCTCAATCGTAGCCCCATATGTGCCCTCTCCCTACGCTCATTCTGTGATTCGAGCTACAATCGCAGTAACAGGGGGGGGGGGGCAACTAGGCTTTGAGGAAATGATCTTGCATAATCAACATTATTGTCGATCGTCGTGTGCCACTCCAAACATGTCCAGACATACCACTAACCTCATCGATCCAGTCTCGCGTCTCTATAAGGTGAGACGCGAGACTGGATCGGTGAGGATTATGTCTGGACATGTTTGGAAAAAAAACCAACGACGATCGTGGATGGATGCGGCAGCAGCAGAAGCAGCACGTCAACGTGTTTGGAAAAAAAAAACAACGAGAAAGGGGGATGGATGGTTGGATGCGAGCAAAGCAGCAGCAGCAGTACGTCAACAATTATAGGGAAAATAGCTTTATCCACCACGGCCTCCGCAGTTTAGGATGAGACGTGTGTATTCGTTATACATTACAAACGGGTCAATGACGTCCCAGACGTCTTCATTGCGGTCTTATCACTGAAATTATAATGAATGCAACGGTTACAATCACAGCCGATAGATAGTGTCTGCTGGCGAAGACGCTATGGCTTGCGATCAGCGACCAACGTATCATGGCGGTCCCTCGATAATGATGTGCAATCTGTCCATGACTAACTCCATGTGTCTGGCAAACGTTATGAAATCAAATGCCGATCGTTGCAGGTTTATATACGGGCAGAGAGCAAATCGCGTTGTATCTTTTTCCGAGAATGAGAGTGCAAGGCAAGCCTTGCAGTTGAAAGCAGTGGGGAGTGGGGGGGGAACTGCCAATGCGATCCAAGAGGAAGAGACCCCCCCCCCACAATTCTCCCTCGGGAGAAACCATGTAGAAACAGGAGGGGAGGGGGAATCGAGTGTATTCACACACACAAGAGCATGGACCCATCCATTTTAGATCCCCTGACATCTGCGTTGGTCTATGCCGGACGGCCGTCTCCATTACGTCGTAATGGGGGCTGCCTCCTCGCATAGACCAACCAATAGGCGGTGCCAGACGCTTCTCAGACCAACACCTCTTTTCAGCAGGGGGGGGTTTTAACTCTTTTTAGAGCCGATCGGTGTTACATTATGAGTTGTCCGGGCGCAAATATAGTTGAACTATAGTAATCAATAAAAAAACGTTTTTTGGACCATAAAACGTATAAAAACGTTATGCGCATATCACGGGTGGGTATAATAAAGCGTATAAAAACGCTTTCAGCATTCTAAGTGTTAAAGACAAACATTTTAAATAACATTCAACTGTTACTCTTCAGCTCTAGACTATAACACTCTTGGGGGGGGGGGGGGGGGGGGAAATTAACATATTCAAGCGACGTGATTATCTGTAAATGTATTCCCTGAGAATTGTATACACTGACACGAAAATGCGTATTCAGGGCGGAGTCACCACCCCCAGGGTAAGTTGTGATTTGCTCTCGTTCACTGCAATGCAATTTGCGGCATTTCCAAAACAATATTGCGCAGAGTATCGATTATCAAACGTATTTGCAATGCCATACGTTGAAAGATCTGTTGCCCACGTTACCTCCGCAAGTTAGATATTATCGGCATAGATGTTTGTCCGTATGTGATTAAGGATTGGAAAAAGTTGCATTGGCAGCCATAGAAAATTCTGCCCAGGGTAAAAAAACGGATGTGACGTTTTTGGGCGTTCCTGTCTTGTTTCGTGTCAGTGTATATGAATCGTACTATACAATAATTAATGATTAATGATATGTGTAGGGCAAATATTTAGTTTTCTACAAATTCAATACACTATTATAGCCTACTCCCTACTTTAATAATACTTTCATAATTGCCTCAAATATAATAAGGAATTAAACATGTTTTTTTGTTTTGTTTTCTGTAACCCTAACCCGGGCTGTTTTTGATGCAACTGCATAATGTAAGGCTACAACAGATCCCTCATACTGCTGCAACTTTATTTGGACATACACTTTGCCCGCCTGGCCGCCTCTGTGTACTGTTTAAAAAAAAACATTGTGCCTTTAGAGCCAAGTTGGATTGGATGTTTGCGGACGCCTGCTTGGAGATGTGTACCTAAGTGAATGTGACGCACGGCTAAATCAAGATTGATGTGACAGCGGGAGAATGTCAGGGGAGTGGACCTGCATGGCGAAGGAAATGTCACCATGCGGAGGCTGCTTTGGCTCCTCGCTCTCATGCATGCACGTGTATCTGCACAATTGTGCTGAAAGCCCAAGAGTGCATGGACAAAATGCTCACTCGCAAAGCAAACACCATACAGACACACAGACACTCGGACAGGCACATGTGTACGCATGCACACATGTACGCACGCACGCACGTAGGCAGGCAGGCAGGCACGCACACACACACACACACACACACACACACACACACACACACACACGACACAAAGTCTCCATCTCTCTCTCACTCTCTCTCTGTATCTCTTTGTCTGTGTCCCTGTCTCTCTCTCTCTCTCTCTCTCTTTCTCACTGTCTCTTTGTCTCTCTCTCTCTCTCTCTCTCTCTCTCTCTCTCTCTCTCTCACTGTCTCTCTCTCTCTCTCTCTCTCTCTCTGTCTCTCTCTTGGAATGACACATCGCTGGAAGTGTGTGCGCGAGTGTGTGTGTTGTGTGTGACTGTGTGACTGTGTGTCATTATGAAAGACATGTGTAGAAAAAAAAGATATATATTTGAGCCATCCACACCAATGCAACTCATTGAGTTGCAATGAGTTTTATTAGTGTGGTTGACCTTTAAAACTGTTTAGTCCCAAACAGTCCAGGCTACTAGTGTGGTTTGGGCTTTTTTTTAAGACCCAGCGTGCACGTTCAGAGCTGCGCTGTGCTCTCGATGTTGTCGTGTAACTTTTCACCATCTGTTATTGGATGTACTGTAATAAAATCAGATTAAGGTAAGAAAACCCTTAATCCAGAATTCACCTTTAATTTGAGTTAGGGTTAACTCTCTCCCTCCCTCTCTCTCCCTACAACATACGGCATACTGCATGTATTGTATACTGTATGTACAGTATATCTTCACAGAGACAGGCAGAGCGCAGCACAGACCTTTATCCTCCCACCTCCCTATTTTCCACTCCAGTGTCTTCTCTACATTTGTCAACCTGTCACACTCAATCTGTCACTGTCGTGTTCTCCCTATCACGGCCTCACATCACATCCATGTCTCCGTGCCTTGACATACGGGGACAAAAAAGTTAAAGACCTCCCCATGTTGGCAATTGTTTGGATTGTGTTTGTTGTGTCTCCCGGCAACAGCAATGTTTCTCACCTTTTACAGAGAAACCCGTGACAAACATAATGTCAATTCAATTATCTTGACAATGTGACGTTTCACCCTTGAAATGGAAGTGATTTTCTTTGATTAACATGAGCGTTAAAAAGCTCTATATTGTAATAGTACTCATTGCTGTATACAGTGTAACAGGAGTCTCCATGTCTCTCCAGCTTTTTTATTAAACAGAAAATGCATTTTCAGAAACCGAAACTGAAACCGGGATACCAATTTTATCTAATCAGGGTAGAGTACGCAGTCAGGATACAGATTAAACAAGTGGAATTGTAAGTGCTGAGCAGACAAATTTGGAACTGGACCATTATGAAAAATTAAGCTCATAAATAGCTGCTCTCTCCTGATTGGCTGAAATTTGGCTGAAATTCTGATAGTAATGATTACTATCAGAATATAGTGATTTAACCTTTTAACAAAAAACTTGTTTTAACCATAGACTGTAAAAAATATGGACAAAGCGTTCCGCGGGTCTAACGTGAACGTAAAATGAAGCCTGTCAGTCCTTGCAATGGAAGTCGCCATCTTTCTAGATCCGTTTTGGCCCAGTTCAGGCCAGCTGGCCCATTGGCTGGCCCAGACAACGAGGCGGGACTTCCCCCTTCTTCTTCGTTGGTTTTTATTTTGACTCGAGTGGGTGGGGGATCCCGTTCATAGACTGTAACGGTAGCCACGCCCCTCAGAACATGCGCGACTTTATGGTCATTTTAATAAATGGGACCATAATTTTCCAAAAAGAATATTATGACATTAGAAATGAGACTTTAAACTAGTGACTGGAAGCAAAAAGTTTTCATGACCATGTTTATTAAGGTAATACAGTCTAGGTGAAGTTGGGCCCAAATACATGGACTTCTATGGGGCTATGGGTTTTTTTGAGCCCAATGACAGCGCCACAACAGGCCATTATATGAACTTTCATTTCCTTAGTGGCTTCACAAAATATCCGTCTGACTTCCCCCCTGGTTTTAACCAACAAAAAAAAACATATCACTAGAGGTGGTTGCACACTGGACGCGTTTTTCGGAAAACCGATGGAGAAACGCCGCTAAAAATCCGAAAAACACGCTCGGTGTGTGGGGATCTTTACTCTTCCTTTAAAAGGATGCTTTAAATGCATGATTTAAAGGAGATATTTTCTTTTCCATTATTGATCTTTTTAGTCCAAAACTGTTTAAATCAAACTTGTTTGTGTGTTGACTAAGGCTAAGTTTAGTGGAGTCGCTGGAAAGCCAAAATGCCTGAATCTGACCTATAGTCCGTCTTAAGCCTAATTTATGCTTTGTCAAATGACAGTGTTGCGACACGCTGTGAGCTTGCAGATCAGCTATTTTCAGCGAGCGACATCCTCGGATCATGTAGTGTCAATGAAGTGTAAGACAAGAGGGAGTCTCGTCTGAGACAGATAGAGAGACTGATGGACGAGACCACTGTGTAAAAGTCAAAAGGACAACGTCATGGGAGTTGCACTCAGCACAAGTTCCCCTGCATAAACGGTAACACCACACGTGCCAGAGAAGTGCTTGTGGATGGCAAGAATGACAGTGATATATGTTCCGGGAGATGGATTGCTTTGTATCCCTTATCCGAGTATATCCACAGAAGCTGCTCTGACTATTATCCTCTAAATCCTCCTCCCGTATATGCTGAATTACATTTGTCTATGGGGAGGGTGCGTATGCACACACACACTGCTGAAGTTTAATTTCAAACAGTGACGCTTCCTCTTGTATTTTTGATTACCCGGTGGATGTTAACACCACGCAGCCAGTTCACTTTGCTGTTGGAATGATTCAACCCTGAGTGTGACAATGCCTACGTAGGCTGTGCCAGGCAGCTCCCCCCAGATGGAGTGGTCCTTGAACTGCTTATATTGTTGGATTATCTCTGGGGTTTGTCATCCACTCATCCCCCGTTTTTGTCCTGTTCATGTTTGTTTATTCGAGTTGCCGTGCAGTGAACAAAACAAAAACTATTCCGCTCCAGCGATGACAAGGACTACAAAAATATATCTATTTATTATCACACAGCAAACACAACATCCTCTCGTCCAATCAGGGACCCAATTATACAATACCTTGAACTGATTTACTGTTGGATTTGATTCAGTCATGCAGATTTGATTCAGCCATGCAGCCAGATGTTTTTCTCTGAAGACCCCAAAATTCACCCCAAAATGAAACACAAGCTAAATCGGCTAAAGCTAATTTGGCTGCCGTATTTTTACAAGTCACCCGAAGCGGAAATGCTTTGGCCATGTCTCGCACCCCCGGCCCCCCTTCCCACCCCCACTACAAAAATGAGAGAAACATTAGAGAAAATATATCATAAATGAATACTGAAACCAGATATATTCATTAAGGAAAGTTTATGCATGTACTATGTGTACTATGTATGTAAACTCTTCATTTCCATTTTCCAGCTACTCAGTTGCAAAAAAAATAAAAAAAATAATACTATAGTACTACTATATAGAGCACTGCAGTCCCGCCCCCTACCATGACGACGCCAGGCCCAGGAAATGATTCCCATTTTTTTTCCGAGTTGGCTATTTTTCCCATAGACATTTCAAAAAGGTTACACCGCAGACAAAGCCAACTCGAGTTGTGACAAATCATGACAACAAACACAATATTTTGGACGACACAAATAATTACAAAGAAGAAAAACAACAAAAAAAGTGTTGTAACCTGCCGCTTTTTTTTTGTTCGGCCCAAAAAATTGTGTTTGTTGTCATGATTTGTCACAACTCGAGTTGGCTTAAAAGGTCTTTAAATAAATACTTTTTGAAAAGTCTATGAGGAAAATGAACGGGGAATCGTTAACAGGGCCCAGGTTATGCGTATGCACATGAAATGCTATTCTAGTACCGTCTACATAAAATGCTATAAGTCTGTATGAAATGCTATCTAAGTTACATAAATCGAGCTTTTGCATATGCCTGTAAGGTCGCCGGGGCTAGGGCAAGTGCTACGGGCCATGATGGAGTATGAAGAGGTGGGTTTTCAGACTACGGCGGAAGATTGGGCGTGAGGCTGCAGTTCTGATCTCTCTCTCTCTCTCTTCCCATCTATTTGTCACCTTTCCTCCGCCCCCACCATGCCAGACAACACGGCTGGTATCCGCACCAAGCGTTCAGGTTTCAACCGCCATGAGCAGAACGTCTACTTCCTGCCCATACTGGTGGTGGACAGTGGGCCTCCCTCCCTCAGCTCCACAGGCACGCTGACCATTCGCATATGTGGCTGCGACCGCGGTGAGTTAACCGCCATTTATACTAAGTTACGTTCTTCTGCTGAGTGTCATGCACCAGAAATAGCTTATCTAAAAGTTCACAACACGTCGCGACGCATTATGCATCGTGAGTTTATGGGTCGGCTATGTTTTGACCAACCCTTACGGCATCGAGTTGGCTCTCATCTCGAGTGACGTGCAGATCCATGGTGGATGCCCTATGCTCCCAAGGGGGCAAAGAGGACTAAGTCAAGTCAGTTAAGTCTTAACTGCATCTCTTACATGTGAACACATAACACTCAAATGACAGTAAATCATTGGTTTACACTACACCAATAAGTAATTTAAAGTGCTTATACCTGTGGTGTGTAATTGCAACTAACTACTAATATTATATTCCTGAATGCTTAAGTTTACAGCATAATCCATTGGTGATCGAGATTCTACTATACGTGTACAGTGGCTTTTTTATGTATATTCTTTCCTGAATATGATGCTGTTCTCGTTCTGTGTCCAGTGATGTTTTAAATACAACAAACAAACAAACAAACAAAAAATCTGACAAAATCTGATTATGGAGTTTACATGCTGAAACTAAAGCCATTGCACTTGCAGTCTTGCAGTCGAGTGCATACATCCTCTAACTAATCCTATACAATTGTGAGATCTCCGCATCTGTCCTCAATGTTTACCTTTACGTTCAATGTGACCTTTGCGTTTGACCTTTTCAATCCAAAAGTTAATTATTTTCCTGGATCACTATAAGTTTCATGACAGTTCCATTGCCAATTGGCATAATGGTGTGAGTAATGCACTGTACAACTGTGTCTGTGCTGTTTACTTTTCTAGGTAGTTCACCTTTCACCTAGTAGGCCCTATGTGTAATGGAGACCAATGTTCTTTTGCTTAATTAGTAATTATCCTCACCTGGTAGCTTCACAAGGGTAGTTATGAGGTGATTAGTTTGGTCAGAGTCAGTTCAGTTCAAGCCAGCACACTGTCAAGAGCTCACTCACTACATGTTGAGTTAACCCTTTCTTTCAGGCCTTGGACAGGATAAGTCTGCAAGTTTGTGTTTTTTTTGTTAAACTTCTTGGCTCTTAAAGCAATTTACATGTTCTTTTTGTAATCTTGTATGATGCATACAATAACTATGTTTGGTTTATTATTTTACAGTAGGCTATATGACACCAATGTTGTGTTTCTATTTTTTCTGTATTGCAGTTTTACAATGTATTCTTCACTAAAGAACCCAAACTAAGTCACTGCCTTTGGAGCTTTATTGGGAACCTTGTTAGCTGTCTGCCAAGCCATACACAATGTACACCAACGTATAGTAAGGGCAGAACAGTGTCTCTAGCTTGCTTACTGTGATTAAGATCTGACCTTGATTGGGATTATCAGTCATGTTTATATGGGTATTATACTACCTACATTGGGGTATGATTGAGTTTACACTGGCAATGTAAAAACAAAAAACGTGGTAAAACACAGCGGTAGATGGTGGTGCATTAGTGAGATTCAAGGGCCGCTTTTTGAATACAAATGGAGTGCTTCTTTTTCTCTCTCTCTCTCTTTGCACTACAGATGGAGCCATCCAATCCTGCAACGCTACAGCCTACGTGATGAGTGCTGCTCTCAGCCCCGGAGCTCTCATAGCGCTGCTGGTCTGCATGCTCATCCTTATCGGTAAGTGTTCATCATAAGTATGATGAAGGGGCACGGGGGGTTCCTCTTCATCACGGACCACACCTTCAACAACAGCACGTCCATCACATTTCCCGTCAGAAAGGTGCTCTAAAGTGGAAATAAATGGTTTCTAGGGGCGACCGTAGCTTAGTGGTAATCATAAAGTCATCGGTTCGCCTCCCGGCGAGCCCGTGTCTACGTGTCAAAGTGTCCCTGAGCAAGGCAATTAACCCCTAACAGCTACCCCTGAGCGCTCATTGTGAAGAACCACAGCCATCAGCCATCGGTGAAGCTCCATGGGATCAACAAAGATCACTCCCACAATTCTGTAAATATGACAGTAAACAGTGAAAACAGTGAAAGTGCTAATGTGCTCTAACTCAGTGTATACATTTAACCAAATGGACTTGCTGTGTATGAAGAAAGTACTGTAAAAAAGGTTCACTCCACTCAGAAATTCATGCAACCAAGCATACTTTAACAGCCACTTTTTTGAAGTTATCTATATTTCAGCATTGAAATCACACACACGCACAGCAGCAGAAAAACAAGGGACAAAAATACATGAAAGGGGATACATCTTTCAACATTCCTTCACGGGTGACTCACATCGGACATTTTGTCTGTGCTATTTTTTACGAAGGGACAGCTTCTTCTGCATGTACGACGTACAGCCGATGCCGCCTCGCTTTATCCATGATGTCAAGTCACTTTGTTCTGTGCCATGCACACTGGAGATGGGATGGAAGAGGGGGGAGAGGGGGCTGCAAACAGGCAAAAAGAGCTGCCTCAGCACTGTATCCCTCTGGAACAGAAGGCTTTAAATAGACAAGCCTTATCTAACTTTCTCTGTTACAAAGTTGTACGTGAACGCGAGCCCTACACATACACATACGCATGCATACACGCGTCAAACACACACCCCAACGTGCACACACGATACACAAACACAAACTAACACATTATGCTATATATTACACTCAAACACAAAATGTGCGAGCACACACACACGCACACACACACACCCACGCACCGCACATACTCATACATTCTCTCTCTCTCTCTCTCTCTCTCTCTCTCTCTCTCTCTCTCTCTCAGAGGAAGAGGGCCTGAGAGGGTTAGCATTGTCACCACTGAAAGTTTGATGAGCCGGCTCTCTCACTCTCCTCATCCTGCTCTTCTGAGCCACAGATAAAGAATCAAGATGTTTTGTCTCCCTGGCGCGCAACACTTTACATAATGTTTTACATTATGTGGGCTGTGAATGATGGATGGCGTGACACAGGGTTCGCTTCAACTTTGAATAACGGGTTGCTTGTTTTGCTTTGCTTTCTTGCTTTCAAACAGCCTCTGTAATGAGGCGCGTTAAAGCCGTGTTTCCCATTAGCCAAGACATATTCCGGTGTGGCGACGTCGAAAGAAGGAGCATGATTTATTCATCAAGTTTCTAAAAGCCTAGAAATGCTGCATACTGTATGGTGCATACTGTATAACCTCTGGCCTCCAGAGGTTATATATATTTGTTGTTGGTAAAGCGCCAAGGTTTGTTGCTCTGGAACTTATACAAACAAACTTAATGTAAGCGTCTAAACTTGCCAAGAAGCTCAAGTTCATCCCCCCAAAATCTATTATCTTGGATTCACCATCTGAACTGCCCACAGCCTTCCTATGAGACACAGACTGCATGAGTAGGAAAAGATTGTGGTATTTTATCATGAACATTAGTTAGGACCAATTATAGGAAGAAGTTGAAAGTTGAAAAGTGGTGAAGTGGTCCTTTAACTGTAGCACTTGCACCACAGATTCAACTGAGTGCTGTTGAGTGGTATAGAAATTACTCCCTCACGACTGGAGGCACAGATTGAGTGGAAGCACCTGGATGCTGCCTGACTGTCCACTGTGTGGACAGTAGATTGTAGGAGCTGCAATTAAGTGCTGGGCTCAGGGGGATGAAAATGGACAGCAGTGTTCCAACAGTTGTTCGCTGGTATTAATAGAGTAGCTGGACTGGAGTGAGCCGCCATGTGAAAGCTACAGCAATCACATTAGCCAATACTTTGCTGCTCCCTCTAAAAGCATGACAACATACTAGTAATGTACACACAGATGGATAAGCTTTGTCCTGTTCTTTCACAATACACACACTTCCAATGAACACATACAGACACAAAACTAAGCATCTTTCCGCCCTTAACACATTTATCCCTGGAGTCCAAAATTTGGGGCGAAACAATTTAAAATATATATATCTAAATTGTATGTAAAATATGTGAATAAATAAGTGCTTAACTGCATAGTAGTGAAGGACTAAGGGAGCAGCCCACAGAAGCAACCCACAGAAGCACACAGCCATTAACCACTAGCGGCTAGGTCCTAGCCCAAGCAGAGAGCGGGCTCCTTCTCCCGAGGCCGGACCACCCCTATTACATCAATTGTTGGATGATGAGAACAATGAAAACACATTTCTGCCTAATTACCCTACAAGCAAACAGTCCCTCTATCAGTTAATTTAATGGGGCCCGATGTGATGAATCCATTCCACTGCGCTGCGGCATCTGCACACATCCGTTCCAATTACCAGCCATCTGCCGTGATGAACTCCTGGGCTCGCTCAGCCAGCGTGGCCCAAGGGGAAATGAGCCGTCTTGTCAGGAACGCTTATCGAAATACCTGTACACAAGGGGGGCCGGGGCCATTGTGTGTGGAGGTAATGGATGTATACATTGTACATTATGGTTCCTACAGAGGTAGAGCATGTAGCTATGCACTTGTACATTGCCTCGGACATGCTAACCTGTAGCTAGATACTGTACGCAAACCCGTGGCAGCAGTAGCATTTGTGGTGTGCATAACGGATACAGTGATGTATGAGTCTGACTCACGCACACTGGCAAGATTTAAGTCAAAAGTGAATGTCAGACTGTAAGTTATTGATGCCGTTGTTTTACACAATCCACTTTGATTAATGGCGTAAGCTACAGCCTGACCTTAAAATATCTTGCCTTTACCAATCCTGCCAATAGCATGCGGTATAGTAAAACAAACAATTATAACTATCCCCAAACAAAAGCACATTACCGCCACCCGCAGTGCGATGGATGATGGAAATTACATGTCCTGCATTTACAGGAAGCAGCTGATCTGTATGTACGAAACAGTTTGCAGTGTCAAGGTCCCCACCTCCCATTACTCTCCTCATCAGTGAGAATTGAGAGTAATTGTCTGAGCGAATGCTTGGCACCACATGGCGGCACGCTCCAGAGCCTATCACGTAGCTGTGACTGCTTCCTGGACCCCGTGGCAATTAACTCCCATTTATAGAGGAGAATAAACACAATGAGCTGAGATGCTGGCATCCCGACGGACCGCACCAAACAATGTAAGTGGAGTGTGATTGTACATTATCAGTCAGAGATATTGCATAAAAAGCCCCCAGACGCTTTTCAGTGAGTTTTTCCTCTTCGCCCGGACGCCGCTCTTCGGAGCGTGCCGTTTTCCCCTCAGTAAGTTATTGTTCAGGTCATTTACACCAAATAAAGACAATTCCTGGGACCTGCAACAAGTCATTTGTATAGATTAATATGCTTGTCACAGACTCTCTTAGTGCTTAGTGAGTGGAAAGGAAGGACCCAGAATTGGAGGGGAAAAAAAGGGTAAAACAAAAAAAGAGCCACCTACCAACTTCCAAGGTAACTGAACATTTGATTTGATGCCAAGCCGGGAGACACCCGTAAAATATCTTATAGTTGTTAGATTAGATTAAGTACATATTTGTAAAACTGTCTGTAGATGGGGATTGGGGAAGGATCTGAAGGGGATTGGGGAAGGATCTGAATTACGTAATATTACACTCAAGGGTGTGCTTTACCGTGATTATTGGCACGGCGGTCATGTGGCAAGCATCACTCAAGAACCAATAATCACACCCTCGAGTGTAATATTGTGATTATGCAGTTACCAACAAAGCAAAACACATCAGTGTATTCATATTGTGGGTCAATTAACTATCAAAATAAAAATAATATGTTTCGCTATTCCCTATCTCTGTTTCCCTGATCTGACTGAGACATCCCTGTTGATTCAAAGTAAGCAGCTCTCTATCACAGAGACTCTGTCTCGATCACCAGTCAACAGTCAACACAGCTGAGCTGTCAAAGCCGGCCCGGTGCAATGGGATGAATTCCAATATCCTCTGAGGTATAGGTCGCGTGGCCAAAATATCTGATCTACAGTGTTACAACACGCTGTGGTGGTGACGCGTTGAGAACGTGTAGATCGGCCATTTTCGCCGCATGATATCGTCGTACGACAAAGTAGGCTATAAAAGGCTGTAAATGTTTTACGAAAGTCTCGGAATTATCAACGTAATCCATTTGGAACGGGTTTGTTTGTTCTACGGTGGGTCTTGCTTGTAGGTGTGTGTGTGTGTGTGTGTGTGTGTGTGTGTGTGTGTGTGTGTGTGTGTGTGTGTGTGTGTGTGCGAGCGCGCACGCGCGTGCGTGTCTGTCTCTCTGTTTGGGGCGGTTAGTGGCTCGAGCGTCTGAGTGAATTGAAATCTGCTTAATCACATGTATACAGTATGTAGGCAGTTATTAAAATGAGATTAAATCTTCATTGATTTATCCAGATGCATGCAGCCTTTGTTTTCCTCGTCTCATTAGTCTAATAAGGGATCCATCTATATATTTTTTTTTATCCAGACTTTATCGACCTCGCCATTGTTCCATCCATATGTACAGTAGTTGGTGTCCTCTGATTCTCGGCAGTGATGTACAGTAAACTTTAACTCTGTGGTGCTTTGGACTCACTTACAGTAATTATTGACGGAAATATTGACATCCCTTAAGATTCTGGGCAAAGCAATTAGGATTGTGGAAAATCAATTCTCATGCAAATTAAATATTATTTGAGAAAGCTATAATTGTCTTCATAGGGGGTCAAAGTAAGTTACACAAATTAGAACGTGTGTGATTTTGGCCTCCATGATTTAAAACATTAAACAAATTTGCACATTCCAGTAAAACCAGTGAGAAACCTTATTGAAGGACCTGACTGCATTTTGATCCCAGGGGTTCAGTTGGTTATGTCTTTATATTTACTTTGATGAAGTGCACTTCCTCTTTTACCATCAACCTTTTGCCTGACAGCTCATATTCCAAATATATGTATTATGCAGTCCCTGAACCTCATTCAAGTCACATGATTTCACTTAATGACAGTTTTCAACATCCTATGATTTGTGGCATTTACCTCAACCCATATCGGGCGCCTCATTTAACAACGTGTGTAATGCTGAACAAAAACATAAACATAAACATCCACTGTCCATATGATTTAATATCACAATACCCGCCTGATGATAATCTTTAGTTTTATGTCTCTCTCAGTCTCACGGCCACTTCTCTCTACCTCTCTCTACCCTTTCCCTCTTTCTATCAAAGTCCTGGTCTTGCTGATCGTGAGCCTCAAGCGGCACAGGAAGGGCCATCGGATGTCCGAGGATGAGGAGGACATGCGCGACAACGTCATCAAGTACAACGACGAGGGCGGAGGCGAGCAGGACACGCAGGCGTACGACATGAGTGCCCTGAGGAACCTCTACGACTTCCCCGAGGCCAAGAGCAGCTCCTACGACTCTGGGCCGGCGGACCCACGCTCGCTGCCCCAGTGGGTCCAGACGGCCAGCCGGACGGGGGCGGGAGGGGTCGGCGCAAAAGGAGGCGGGGCAGCGGCGGTGGCGGACTTCACCGTCTTCAAAGGCTACATCCGCAAGAAGGTGGAGCAGGCGGACGCAGACCTGTCGGTCCCGCCGTATGACTCTTTCCAGACGTACGCCTTCGAGGGCAACAGCTCGCCGGCGCTCTCGCTCAGCTCCATCCACACGCTGTCCACCACCTCGGAGCAGGATTTCTCCTACATCGGCGACTGGGGGCCGCGCTTCAAGCAGCTGGCGGGCTACTACGCTCCCCCAGGGAACACAGAGGAGGAGGAGGGGTCCTAGCACTGAGCTAGGTTTGCACCCGAGACCTGAAAACTCTCCGCTGTGCTCTTCTGCCTGTAAGGTTACTTCTTATATCCGCGTCCTCCTCTGACCCTCAAGCGTTCCACTGAAGGCCTATTCATACTCCAGTTTTAGGTGATGAGGTGACCACAGTTTCGGTGGTCACCTCATATCGAATAGTAGATCAAAATAAAAATGTACACAATCACAGAGAGCCAAGTCAATATGCCGAATATAAGACGGCCCCCATTTTCCATGACTCATTGTCTGGTCCCCGATATGACTCTAGAAATATGAAAAGACAATAGATAAATAGAAAGATATTAAATATTAATGAATTATAACTGTGATATGCTTACACGTTCGTCACATTTCTTTATGGAATTGGGCTCCGACTATTGATTATAATAGAAATATTTCGCTTTGATTCATAAAGAAATTTGGAAACGCTGAGTAAGGGGCAGCGGTGGCCGAACGGTTTGAGCAGCGGTCTTGATATCGGAAGGTCGCTAGTTCGTATCCCCGGACCGGCACGTTAAAATTACCACCGCTGAAGTGCCCTTGAGCAAGGCATTGAACCTCTACCATGCAATGTTCTATGAGCAGGGCCTGGCTGTAAACAAGTTATTAAGCTTAGTCCAGTTACCCTGGGTAAATATAGTAACTTTGCTTTGCTTTGCTTACTCAGTGCAAAACTATGCTGATTTATTTATTCATAATAATTAACTAGTCTGATTAACCACTTAAGCCGTATTTAATTTATACTTTGTTGTGTAATGGTGTCATGCAAAAATATACAGCAAACTGACAAGTATTTTCGGTATTTAAACATGCATTTTCACCTATAATGACATGCTCAAATGTTTTTGCATAATTCATTTAATTGCAGTTGTTCAATTATCTGTTGCGCCTCTAGAATAATTGATAGATATTGACAGACTTTGACTGTATAAATGACAAATACATGTAATATAATTTGGTAATACAGTACCGCCCTATTCTTTCTCCCAACAGTTTGTATGCTGGCAGAACTGGAAGAGGCTGCTCTACGGGTCCCTGGTCTGTCTTCCGTGTGTCATGATGACCTTCCTGTTGGCCACGGTGGCAAAGCGTGACCCTGAAGAGCTGCAGAATGGCCGGGTCCAGCTTATCTTCTCTGAGGAGAGCAGAGACAAGCTGGTGACAATACAGGTGAGACCCTACAGTGTGTCTAATGGAGGGCAGAGACAAGCTGGTGAGACCCTGCAGTGTGTCTTAAGGCCTATTTATAGTCTGGATTTCCGGTGGTGAGCTGACCACCGGAGCTGAAATAACGTTGAGCGGTGTTGAGTAAAAACAGAGAGAAGGGCTGGAGCGGTGGTTTGCTCTTCACCGCGGCTCGTGACGTCATGTTGTATAGTTTGGTGGTCACCTAACCACCGAAAATCCAGACTATGTATGAGCCTTAATGGAGAGCAGAGACAAGCTGGTGACAATAGAGCGTCGCAGCCCCGCCCCCTTTCATGACGACGCCAGGCCCAGGAAATTAATCCCAATGCATTTTTCCCATAGACATTTCAAAACGTATTTATTTAAAGACCTTTTAAGCGTCGTACGAAGCCAACTCTTGTCGTGACAAATCATGACAACACATGACAATATTTTGGACCAAACAAATAATTACAAAGAAGAAAAACAACAAAATTAATTATTTGTTTGGGCCGAAAAATTGTGTTTGTTGTCATGAGTTGGCTTTGTCCGCGGCGTAAACGTCTTTAAATAAATACTTTCTGAAAAGTCTATGAGGAAAATTAACGGGGATTTCTTTTCCGGGTCTCTCGAGGGGGGCGGGGGGACTGCGACGCTCTATACAGGTGGGATTATAAAAGTGGACAGGCTCAGACACTTGCTAGTTGCTAAGGATGCATGAGGTCATCAACACTGTTTCATTCAAATCCTGGCCCAGTAATTTTCTTTTCTAAAGAAAGAAGCTGTGTAATACTTGTTACACAGCTTATACATGGTAGCACCACTGTGCTGACGTGACAATAACTATAATGTTCTGTTGAAAAGGAGAAAAATATCACCGTGAGTACATTGCGCAGCCAAAAAGGTTGAGAACCGGCCCTGCAATAGAGTAACACAAAGGGCCTGATCCCTCAGACAGACCAGTCGTTCCCGATGAGACCACTGCTTACTTTGAGGCCTATAGCTATGTGCTAGAAGGCTTGCAGGGGCAAGAGGAGGCCCACATGCTCTTCCAGAGGGTGTGTGTGTGTGTGTGTGTGTGTGTGTGTGTGTGTGTGTGTGTGTGTGTGTGTGTGTGTGTGCGTGTGTGTGTGTGTGCGTGTGCGTGTGTGCGTGCGTGTGTGCAAACGCTAGAGCTGTGTATAGCAGCTTAAATTGAGCTATTATTCATTTCCATGCAGGTCTGACATTTTTCTAAAAATGACGGTCTCAGTTTTCCATCTCTACAAATCAAACATACAAAAAGAAGAAGTACATAAACTCAGAAAATACAGAGAGAGAGAGAGAGAGAGAGAGAGAGAGAGAGAGAGAGAGAGCGAGAGAGAGAGAGAGAGAGGAATCAAGGTCGTGGTCTCCATTATCTTCTATGATCACTTTGGCTCTCTGGCACACATGGATGGGTTCGTAGGTTCATGCACCTTGTCTGCACTCCCTGTGCCGTCCAACAGCTATACATTACCCCCTCAATGAGGGAGTATCTGTGTGAAGGCAGTTCATTTGGATTCTTGTCTCCCAGTCTCTGCTCTTCTCACCATAGCATGAGCCATAACTGTAAACCACACTGTATATTCATCTCAAAAGGAGAACAAGTTAGCCTAAAACTCTGTGAATAAATACTTGACCTCTGGATATGAAACTGTTACTGAATCTTCCGCTCACTTGAGCCATTGAGTTATAATTGTACTTCCGACAGTCTTCCGGGTGCTTCAAAACACCACTGAGCAACTTCCATCGAAATGAATGGCGGGGGGGGGGCTAACACTCCGGTTCGGTCTCTATCCTTTTATTACTCTATGACTCTAGAGTCTATGGGCTCTATTAAGCAAGTACAATCATGTTACATATAATATTACAGTTTTAAGAGGTGGAGGCGTGGGCAATGTCATAATACAATTATGGGCATGGCAAGAAGCGCTTTCGACACCCCGCGGAGTGCGCAAAACGGCCTTGAATTAGTCATGGGAGTGTTTGAGACGTACCCAATCAACATGTCCGTACTATTCTCTTTACCAGTCAGCTGATGTCACACACGGAATGTGTCACATTTGGGTTAATTATTCCTATTGCACTGCATGCTGTCACCTTTATGCCTCAAAAGAACAGATCCACAAGCTGTCACAGCCATGATGTGCATACTGTAGCTTGTAGGCCTGTCTCTATTTTGTTAAGTAACTTGCAGTGTTAATTGGAAAGTCATTACAGCGGCGCAGCCATCATATGCCATACAAGGGAGGGAGATTTACGCACATCATCACTTCATTTGTTTCTGTTCTAATCGTGAAAAACAGCTCTTTATTCTAGTTAATTTGATTCATAAATGAATAACTAAGCCTTTGAAACTGCGAGTAGATACGCAGCATATGGCTGGCAAATTGGCAATCCATGCATAATGTTCCCAGAATCGTCTAACCTCCGAACATACAAGTTTGTTTGATATTGTTTAATTCGATAAC
The DNA here is from genome assembly GCF_963924005.1 of Protomyctophum bolini. Classification (NCBI taxonomy): domain Eukaryota; kingdom Metazoa; phylum Chordata; class Actinopteri; order Myctophiformes; family Myctophidae; genus Protomyctophum; species Protomyctophum bolini. Next base: position 50,535,289 of record NC_137863.1, read on the forward strand.
AATAGAACCATATACCATACAGCGAATGAAAGCAAGATTCCTAAGGAATATGGAGATTTTTACATTTAAAAAAAAAGATTGAGAATTGAACGAACAATGACTATTTCAAATATCAACTTTCAAACTCATCTTTACCAAAAAGCTAAAGTAAATAGGTCTATAAAAATAATCCCAAAAGAAGCGCATATAACAGGGGTCTGTAACCTATTTTAAATGAAGTGCCATGTTTTTATTTTCTAGATAGTGAGTCTGCCATATCAAGATTAATTTTAATGACACCACTGGTTTAAACAACATTAGGAGAAAAGCCCAAATAAGCACTTTAAACAAGAAAAGCAACTGCCAATATTTACAAGCAACTTTACAGAAAAAGAAGCCGCTTATAATAAACAGACATGGCAACACTCCAGCAGCGCCCAGAGCCGCTCAAGTGTAAAATCAAACAGTGCTTTTTGCATTTAAGACGTGGTCAGACCCAGGTGGAATCGTTATGCACTGAGTGTTTTTAGGTCAAGGGGCTTAATAGCAAATTGCGCAAAGCGAAAATAATTAACATATGGACACTCCCACAATTCTAAAATATTCAGGAACGTCGTATGCCATACTGTATGTGTGTGCGATCAACATGGCTTGCATAATACGAAAGGGCGCAGAGCGAGGCCAATTTCTGTATTACCGCATAGGTTTAGTAATATGATTTGACTTGCTTAAACGATTCCGTACATACGACGTTGCCATACGTCATAGCGCCTATACATAGGACGTATGAGGACATCCTAGCGCATCCTCAATGATACCGGGCGAGGTAAGAATATTCAGAATTTTTCCTTTTTTTTTTGTCAGTTCGCCTTTCGGCTACCGTATGCTACGCTCTGGGCTCATATCAGCTTACCGTTGACTTAGCTGTTAGCGCGGCGGAAATAATGACTCGTCTCTCCTAATCCAGGGCGCGCTCCGTGGTTATGAACGGATCGATATACTTGCGCTTCATTTCTGCTCCTCATCCGTCTCTCCCGCAAAATATGAACGCTTTTCGGATTAAATATCGTATAAATTAAAATGATAGCAATGTAAGCTAGCAATGTAAAGTAAACTGTTTTTAGTAGATTGTTTCCGGGTTGTGGGTTTCAGAGTAAAAGCGCTCAGACAACTCTGGCACCCCAGAGCTCCTATTTTGAAGAACTTCCGGCACCGATTGTGTTTAATAGACCTGTGTGACTCTATGAGGAGGAGGAACGTGGCGTGACAATGTCTAACACGATGGTTCAAAATCTGGCCAAGTTAACCAAACCAAACAGAGATGTTTTGATGCCTTCTTTATTAAACTCGAACTAACACATCAGCACAGTAACTTGATAACAGCGTCTGGCTGTGCCACGCTATTATATGTCCCCCAACAATCGGCAGAGGTAGGAATTAACGTTAATAAAACACACTATATGTTCAGGACGTCTCCAGACGTCTTCATAATAACCCCATGTGGTGCCCAAGACGTCTGGGGTCGTCTTAGCAAAAAAGAAAAAAAGACCCACTACCCACAGAAAACCCCCAGGACAGTGTTTCTTGTCCCCCAAACATCATTAATGTGTGATGCACAGTTTAATGTAGTTTATAGCACACAAAATGAAACTTATTTCTTTCTTTTTTTCATCAGGTTTGTTCGTGCTGCAAAACAGCTGTGTTTCCAACGAAGAAGAAACAGAAGATAGTTAAAAACCATTTCAAGTGACAGTTTGCCATTACCGTCTCCCTCACGTCTGACCAGAGACAGTAACTGCACCTGTACCTACACCACGAGGACCTATCGATGACAACCAAAATGTCTCCCACATGTCTATCACTGTCTCCTTCATGTCTGACACTAAAACAGGCTTGAAAATCCACCTTTCCGTGGGGGTTTGAACTTGTGAAGTTTGGACTCAATGTCGGATGTCTAGACCACTAGACCACCTTTCAGCAGCCAAAGGGAGAGGAAATGATTTCTCCTCCCATAGTCAAGTGACTACCCCCCACCTCTTTATCCTCCTCTTTTCCCCCCAACCTGTACACTTTTTTATATTATTATTTCTTGTTATGATGATTTGAAATTTTCATGTCATGATTGTTAATTGAATACCCAGGACCTGAATTGAAGTTAAGACTGCAAGGACTTTTTTCGGAGATATTAATTCATTCAAGTTTTATTTATTCCCAGAAATACACAGAGTAATTAAACTCATTTGCATTTATGTACAATATGGTACATATAAAATGTATGTGTTTGACTGTACTGTATGACCGTACTGTAATCAAAACAGACAGTTACTGAAGTCACTCACTTCTGATATTGTTCTGTCCCCAGTCACCTGAGGCCTCATACACACGTATCAAACACATATTCCGTGTCTTGGCTGTGTTTCATGGCCACCACAATGCTTGGGCCATGAAACACAGATGGAACGACCATGAAACACAGATGGAACACAGAATGTTCGTTTGAAATGTGTGTATGAGGCCTGAGGGCTCATAGGGCGCTTCTACACAGTCTCGTCATGAAGATGCTCGCGGCAGGAGTCTTCCTGATTTTTAGACAGCTGGTGGATGGAAATGAAGCTCCGCCCACGCTGCAAAATGCTGCGTCGGCCAGAAATCCGTTGCAAGCTTCATTTTCCATCCACCAGCTGTCTAAAAATAAGAAGGAGACACCTGCCGCGAGCGGCATTTGGCATCTTTGTGACACGACTGTGTAGAAGCGCCCATACGCGTGGCCTCACACACACATGCAGAACGCATGTTCTGTGTGACCAAACACATGTGTTTGATGGCTGTGTTCTGCCCATCTCTCGTCACAATGGGTGCCCCATCTGTCCCTCTCATTGACAAGTATTTACATTAGTCAAGCTCAAGCACAATTACTTTTGACTATTTATCTGATCAGGTTTGTGTCCCCAAAAGTACTGTGATTGATTTTTCTAAGCGAGCAGACCACATGCACATTATTTCATGGCCACAACAAAGAGACGGCATGTTCCAAATTATCCCTCCAGCCTTCCGAGAACATTTTAAAAGACTTACGTGTTTTGATAGAATGTTTGATAAACTTGCCTATAGTGCTCCTCTCTCTGGCTCTGGCTCCTTTACAAAAAAGTGAAACACAATATTGTGATAAAATACAAATGTTTTATTTATTTTTGGCAGAAATGTACGTCTAATCAACACGTCTAATCACAAAACATTGCTAGCTTGTAGTTCTATTTTCCTTTCGTGAACCATGTTAAATTAAGTGCTTAAATTATTAAAACCAAGACACATCACAAGGTATTGGCACTAGAGCCTTTTTTTATTCACAGGGTGCAGGCAAAATGTATGCAATTGGTATAGCTAAATGGGAAGTTAGAATGCAACCTTGGTGACCTGAGAGTGATGTGTGACAGGTGTGTGAGCTGAGGGAGAGAGTGATGAATGAGAAAGTAAGTGGTGACTCGGATCCTGAGGATTGGTCTCTGGCTGGTGTTGGAGGAGGATAAAAGGCCTGGCTCTGTTCAACACGGGCCCTTTCTGAAACCAGTCCCTTGACTTGAAGTGCTCTCGGGAGGTTCCCTCGTCAGGAAGTGCCCCTCCAGCTGAATCAAGTTCCCTTGATTAGGGTGCTGGGTATAAAAAAACAGTTTGGAAATACACTCGCCGTCCTTGTGCAGAAACAGGAAATAGTTGCCATGGTTACCATCATGCAATTGTGTTACCTGTTATTTTGTTTGTAGGCTACAGTTATATTGCATTGTACGTGTATGTTTGTGTGACATGATCGGCACAGACTCGCTCTTGGGGGCTTTATCACTTCCACTCAAGGCTGCTTGGTTTCGGACGACACTTAATATGGCGCAGCCTCGCGTGAACGCGCATATCGAGGGCAAGTGTGTAGGGAGAGTGGCGAGGAGCTGGTTTCAGAAAGGGGGCAGGTGTCATCTCTTCACTCCCTTGTGGACTGCCAGCAACCAAACTCTCATAGTTGTGCTCTCTGTAGGCCTACTATTTTTTTTGTATGTATTCAGCTCAGTATAAAAACAATACAGTGAACATACAAATATAAGAAGGGTAAAGTGCTAGGCCGAGGCAAAAAGCCCAAGGGGCTTATACGAGGCCTCTACCTATGTAAAACACAATGAAACATTGTACAAGAAATATAGAATATCCAGAATGATTGCAGTATAAAAAAATCACACCTGTGTGAACTGAGTGGTGCAACAACATGATTAGAATACTTTGTTATCTACATGATTGGAGAAAATAAGACATAATACAAAGAAATATAATTAAGTGATCTGGTCAGTTAAGTGGGTTCTAAACTTATGTTTGAAATGATTTAATTAAATAGAATTAGATGAGATTGCTGTATAGGTGTTCCATAGCTGGGCCCTGATGGAGAACTGACCAGTACGGAACTTCGGGAGATGTAAATGGTTTGCCTGCCTCGTATTGAAGTGGTGCACATCACTGTTGAACTGAAAGAACTGCACTATTACCCCTGATATGAGTGATATCACCTTATAATGATTTTAACAGCTGGGTTTGGTAAGGGTGGGGCCGTGGGGAGTTCATTTATTTTGGGGTCCCCTTTATGCTCATGTTTTGATTAACAGGAGGCAGAGTAGTGACTGTATTTTGGTTTACTAATTTGGGGTATAGTTCAGTTAGGATTAGAATATTTAGTTTGTTTTATTTTATTTCATGCTCAATTCTCCCCACCCTGGTGACAGTAATTAAACCCGCTGGATGGCTGGCTGCAGTCCTGCTTGCTGCTGGTTCATTTAGGAGGTTTTAAGAGGGATCCAACCATCCTCAAGCCCCTCAAAGACCCTCTCCTGCATCACATGGTTTTCAATTGTATTCATGTCAAGGACCCCCAACTCAATCTGCATTGAGTTGGGGGGTCTGAGAGACTGTAGTAGACTAGTAGGCTATTTTCAAAGAGCAAATGTATAAGGGGGGTTAATTGAACTGACTTGGTGCTAACAAAAAGATCCATTTACATCATAGTCCACAAGGACCCCCGAGTGATATCTCGCCTCTCTACCAAACATGAGGTAGTAGGGGGAGTATTTAGTAGTCAGATGTTTTTTTTTTGTCTTGAGGGCAAACACAGGGGCCTGCAGGTATTTATCCAACTTGTTTGGCACACAGGGCTGCCAGAGGAGGAAGAGTGCCAGAGACCTGAAAATGTCCACATTGCATAACATATAATAGCAGACATTCAGATGCATTTAATGTAGTCTACAGCAGTCTACATTCTACAACATGAGTTGTGTGGGTGTATCTGCCAATTTGACAGAGATGCAATTAACGTATTACCTAGTCTGGATGGTGCTGTTCATTTTCTCCACCTGACCATTTGTTTGGGGATGGTAGGCCTATGGTGCGGAGAAGCTGCGCTCCATTTCTAGGAGAGCCTCTTATTCACCTTAAATTACATTTTGCATTAATACTAAGTTAGATTTCTAATGCAAATCACACTTCATCTGGCAGTTTGGACTCTGCGGTCCAAATGCAAAGGGCTTTGTGTGGGTCAAAGTTCAAATCACACAATGCTCCTCCTGTTTGCCTTAGATGCAACGGCGGCAGATAAAAAGGATGAAGAACAAGATGAAGAAAGAGCTCGGCCATGAGTGAAGAGGAGGAGGAAGCCATTTGGGATGTTTGGGCTCTTGATCTTCCAGACAATCAATCTTTATTTCAGGCTCCATGAAGGTCCATAACAATAAACAATACGGGGGACAACACAACAGGAATTAAAAACAGCAACAGGATGCTGCTCTTCTTATAGGCATGCTCATTGTCATTATAATTTCATTTTTTTGGTGTACCAATTCATGAAAATAGCAGTGTTGGCCCCTGCACGATTGGTCAATTCAGTAACTAAAGTCAGATAGTGATCAAGATGTAGCCATTTTTATTACAAGGCTACATCTTGTCCACAATCTTTTCAAAAATGCTGACGAACCTATCTTGGTCTCCTCCATCAGCTGCTGGAAGATCTGGTCTCTTCCTTCTCCGCTATCCTGCACCAGGACATCCAGAATAGCATCGACTGATGCCTCCTCCGTCTTCTTCTTCTTTGCAGGAGAGGTCAAGGGTGCACACCATGGCGCTTGTGGATGGCAGGGTGGCAGATGGTGCCGCGGGTGTCGCTGGCGGTGTAGTGGGGGTCGCCCGTGCTGTGGGGGTCGATGGACCAGAGGGAGGTAGCGTGGACTTGGCGACGGGTGGGGGTCACAGATGGCTTTCACCCCCACTGCCTCATGCATATACTCCCAAAGAGTCCATGTGGCTGGGGTTTGCTCCCCCTGGTCCATCCCAGTGCCGGTCGCGGCGGTGCCTTCAGGTCTATACAGAACAAACACTGACGTGAGAGCTATAGCTCTGCAACATCTAAGGGGCTATATATATTTTTTTTTAACAATATATTTGACAAACAGACAACAGACAATACAACAAACAAAACAATACATAATACAGACAATACAATTACTTAAAATGAAAAACAAACAAAACAATAACATACAGTACGTACATAATAATAATAATGGCACTCGAATGGTAACAATAACAGAGTCAAACAACAAACAAGACCAAAAACAAACAGCTGCAGAGAATAAGATTAAACAATTTCCCCCATTAAATAAGATAAGTCATTAACCGTAATATATTTAATAAACTTTCCCCATATCTTATCAAACATCTTCTGTTTATTCTTCAAAGTATACGTGATTCTTTCCAGAGGAAGACACAATGATAACTCCCTAAACCACTGAGCTAAGGGGCTATATTTATGTTGTGTTTATTTGTTAACTCAAGCGTTCCAAGTTTGAATGGTGATAAATCCGTGTTGGATAATGGTAGACTATATGTGATACACAAAGGAAATATGAAAAGGGAAACAAGAACTCTGAAACTGAAAATAATCTGTGCAGAAGGCGCATAATGTTACGTGTTATTTTGTTTGTACAGTTATATTGCATTGCATCGTGTATTTGTTTGCGTGACTTATGGATTGCATCAACACAATTCATGGACATTTCATAATTCATGGTGTTTATAATTCATGTTTCACAGTACAGTTTCATGTACAGGTTTTCACAGTGTCTCACACTGGGTAAATAAAGAGCCCTTTACTTGTGAACATCAGTTGGAGCTTTGTCTATTCTGCATCAGATGAAGATTGTTTTGGAGCCGTTACACAACGCAAATGTGATTTATTTGTGGTGGTACTTACTCTTTGTAGGTCGCCTTTTCCATTCGGAAAAGGGCTGCACAAGCCAATCGAATCAGCATAGACTCACCCTTGAGGGCTTTATAAGCCACTTCCACTCAAGGCTGATTGGTTTCAGACGACACTTAATATGGCACAGCCTCGCATGGATGTGCATATACCGAGTGGAAGTGTGTAGAGCCGAGAACGAGTGGCGATCGAGGAGCCCATTTCAAAAAGGGCCACATGTGTCAAAATGCAAAAGGCTTTGTGTGGGTCAAAGTTCAAATCACACAATGCTCCTGCATTTTTCCTGCAGATAAAAAATGATGAAGAACAAAATGAAGAAATAGCTCTGCAAGAGCTCGGCCATGCAGTGAAGAAGAGGAGGAGGCCATTTGGGATATTTGGGCTCTTGGTCTTCCAGACAGATGGAGACTATGACCATTTCCCCCAATTGTGTCCACTATAATCCTTGAGCGTCTCTACCATACCAAAACCCTTTGAAAAAGGGTTTATCTTGGGTTTTTATTGAACTGCTGTCTGTTCCCTGTGTATATAGAATTAAATCAACTGATCACCGGAAAAACGCAATCCCAGTGGATATTATACTCCTTGTCTCAGACAGCCACGATAGAACTCTGAAAGTGTCTGACTGCAAATACGGTTTACCTGCTCTTAATTATAAGTTGAATGGACGACGTACACCTTATCTTTCCAAGAGATTGATGTGTTTCGCTGTTTTTTTTAACAGTTTCCCTGCGGCAATTAAACGATCGTCTTTCAAGATACACTACACGAACCTTTGAAGAGTCACTGCGCCGACTTTGTCATTGCTTGTCATGAAAATCAGCTTTAAAAGGTTGTAATCGCTTGTTGTAGTGTTGAAAAGTATTCCAAAGTGGCGTTCACAACAACAGTGCGGAGGAGGAACGCCGCCCTTGCTGCGCGGCACCGCCGACCATTGTAATGAATTGGGCCTCAATTACCCTTAAAGGTAGAGTAAGTGATTTCACTCAAAAAAAACGTAGGTTTCGTTTTTGGCTGTGGGACCTAAGCCTTCGTCCAATCAGGATAGAGAGTCAAAAACAAAACCTAAGGTTTTTTGACCCCCTGCAGGGGTTAACTGGGGACAGGGAGGAACTCCTTATATGGTCAGCACACTCTATAGTAGAGAGGATTATCACAACAAAACAAAAAAATAAGTGATATTTGAATTAAGTGTAATCACTTAACATGATTTGACTGTCAGGTATTAAGTCATTAATTAAGCTTAGCTATTGTCTATCAAACAAAACCTGACCCTGGCATTTTTCCACCCTATTGTCTTAGTTTTAGCCGCGTTGCCGTCTGCAAAAACAGAGGGTTATTTAGGCAGTTGCCACAACATAGACTATATATTACGTATTTCCTGTCTGCAGGTTGTGGAGTGCGTGCTACCGAGTGGAGATGCATATCGTACCAATTAAGCCCTGCAGTCTGAGCAGGCCTATCAGAATGCTGTAGAGAGACTAGTCGATGTACGGCGGCACGAGAGTCTCTGTGTCCTCAAGGCCACGGTAGTCTTTCTTTCTTTCTCCTGTTTATCATTTTGCTTGTTATCATTTAATATCTTTTTAGACAGAATCGGACTGTTCACTTTAAAACGATCCGCTCTGATTGTATGAACAAGTGTTCAGTGTTTTGTTTTGTTTTGTTTTGTGAAGCGTCAGGCTCAGCATGTAATGGGGTGGATGGATCACACTTTCAGGGGAAAATAAGCTTTGGCATTGTTGTGCTGTTCATTAATCACAGGTTTGGTGTTGAATCAAGCGGAGCGCAATGCTTCACATTTATACCAGAATTTGTCTCCCTCCTTCGCATCCCGCCCACGCACACAGGGCACAATATCATGCTGTCCTCTAACTATAAGCATGCATGCACACGTGCGCACACACGCGCACACACACACACACACACACCACACACTCACTCACACACACACACACACACACACACACACACACACACACACCACACACACACACACACACACACACACACACACACACACTCACACATACACACAGGGACAACTGTTAATATTTGAACACCGATATATCTACCAAAGGAGATAAGTTTAGCTAAAAACAGACACATCAGCTTTTCCACGGCTGCTCTTGTGATCTCACACACACACACACACACACACACACACACACACGCACACACACACACACACACACACACACACACACACACACACACTGACACATACACACACACACACACACACACACACGCACACACACACACACACACACACACACACACACACACACACACACACACACACACAGCACCTGTTTGTGTTCTCTAGTTCAGGAGGGGGGGGGGGGGGCGTTACACAAGCTAAATGCTGGAATACTAATATGTGGAATTCTTCAAAAATAGTTCAAATAGTTGATCTGCAAGCTCACAATGTGTCGATGTAGAATTATGGTTGAACTATTTTAAAATGTGAACTCCAGATTAATCTTTTTATTAATCTGCTCACTGAATTGATGTATATATTTGACAACCGACCAAAGATTTGTTATACAATTTGTGGTACAAAGTGACATGCTGTATGCTTGTACATCTGCTATTTTTGAATACTCAACATTTAAAATATGGATAAATGTCATTTCAAACGGGCAGCGATGAAAAGGTCTATAACTGTCACTTCTAATAAATAATAGTCTAATATTAATAATATATTATATTTCAGATTCTCGTTTTCTAAAATATAAATAAAGATATGAACTGGAATGCCGTATGTACTGTGACGCTGTCAGTGGAGTAGCATGCGCGCGCACACACACACACACACACACACACACACACACACACACACACACACACAAACAAATAAAAAGAGCTGAGTTGCACTGTACTGGTGGGTTCTGGTTCCATCTACACCAACTGCTACATCTTGCTCCACCCCTTACCCATTATCCTTATCTGCCATTTTTTTTACCCTTTTAAAACATTTTTAAAATAGTTCAAATAGCTGATCTGCAAGCTCACAATGTGTCGATGTTTTAAATGTTTTAAAATGGTAAGAAATTGCAAAATAAGTTTAGTAATCTCTGTCGTGTGGAAATCTTTTTATTACTCTTTTCACGCACAATAAAAATTAAATGCCACATGTAATACTACTACTGCCGTGCCAAAGTAGGCTGGTCAAAATAGCAGATCTACAAGCTCACAAGGCACTGCATCTTATATTATGATAACTGTGAGCTTATGTAGATCAGCAAGTTTGACTACTGTGAGTTTGTAGATTGGCTGTTTGTTATATTCCAAGGTTTTTGGACAAATGTTAAACTTTTAGCTTAATGACCTTGCAAAATAGGTTTGTGTGTGTGGACTACTTGGTCCTTTAATGAGAGGCTATTTAGGCCTACAGGTTTGATAGGTGATTGGATCAGAAACATTGTTAAATAATTAAACTTTCTCTGTCGTGTGGAAAATGTTTTATCTCCAGATTAATCGTTTTATTAACCTGACTCACTAAATTTATATAAATTTGACCACCGACCAAAGATTTGTTACAAAAAGGCAAAATCCATCAAAGTTCTTCAAACACCGAAAATGCTCAAAAATAGCAGATATACAAGCTTCGCAGTGTGGCACAAAGTGACATGCTGTATGCTTGTACATCTGCTATTTTTTTATGGTCAACGTTTAAAATATGGATAAAGGTCATTTCAAACGGGCAGCCTTGTCACTTCTAATAAATAATAGTATAATAATAATAATAATAATACCTAGGATTTCAGATTCTCGTTTTGATATATATATGTATATGAAGATATGAACTGGAATGCCGTATGTACTGTGCCCGCTGTCAGTGGAGTACAACACACACACACACACACACACACACACACACACACACACACGCACACACACACACACACACACACACACACACACACACACACACACACAGGGACAACTGTTAATATTTGAAGGAGATACGTTTTGCTAAAAACAGACACATCAGCTTTTCCACTGCTGCTCTTGTGATCTCACACACACACACACACACACACACACACGCACACACACACACACACACACACACACACACACACACACACACACACACACACACAACAGCCACACACAACAGCAGCAGCTCCATAACCAACCTTATACCTGTTTGGAAGACATGAAAAGCTGGATGGCACTCAATTTCCTTCAGTTAAATAAAAACAAAACAGAGGTAATCATTTTTGGCCCAACAACCTCCTCAACCGCCCGTCTATCCCATTCACTCGGCCCCCTGCAGTCAAACTCCAAAAGCTCTGTTAAAAACCTGGGAGTCTTTTCTGACACGGCACAACATTTTAACAAACAAATCAATAATGTTGTAAAAGGCAGTTTTTTACCAGCTCAGAACCATAGCCAAACTAAAACCCATTATAACCCATACAGACCTATAGTCACAGTCACTCCTGCATTTATCACCTCCCGGTTAGACTATACTGCAACTCTCTATATCTGGGTCTGCCCCACTCCGCTATCTCCCGCCTACAGAGGGTCCAAAATGCTGCTGCCAGACTGATAACTGGAACAAAAAAAAAGAGATCATATCACCCCAGCATTGGCAAAACTACACTGGTTACCTGTGAAATTCCGCATTCAATTCAAATCACTCCTCTTTGTATTTAAATCCCTATAAACGGCCTTGCCCCTTCCTATATTTCTGAACTAGTAACTGCTCCCCCTACCACCAGGACACTCACATCCTCCACTCTCAAACTCATGGCAGCGGTGGTCGAACGGTTTGCGGAGCAGTCTTGATTTCGGAAGGTCGCTAGTTCGTATGCCCGGACCGGCATGTTAAAATTACCACCGCTGAAGTGCCCTTGGACAAGGCATTGAACCCCTACCATGAAATGTTCTATGAGCAGGGCCTGGCTGTAAACAAGTTCTTGAGCTTAGTCCAGTTACCCTGGGTAAACATAGTACCTTTCCTTTTTCCCCCTTCAAATCTGAAAACCAAAGGTGATCGGGCTTTCTCTGTAGCTGCAACTATACACTTTGGAATAATCTTCCACTCCACATCAAGGCTGGAGATTTTTAAATCCAACCTGAAAACTCACCTTTTTAGTCTGGCTTTTAACACAGTGTGAAGTTATTGTTTATGGTTGTTCATTGTTTTTGTCGTCATTTTGTTTGCTTGGCCTGTTTTATGATTGTATTACATGTTCTATTATTGCACTGTATACTGTTTTCTGGAAAGCACTTTGGGTCAACTGTTGTTGTTTTTAAATGTGCTATATAAATACAATTGACTTGACTTGACTTTAGATTTCTCCAGTTTAATCCTGGCCACATGCGGCCCCCACCTTCACTTAATGTGGCCCTCAGGTTAATATCACAATACTGATATATTATTGATTTCAGCTGTTACAATTCCAAACATGACCCGCTTTAATTACTTCTGTCTAAATTAGTATTATTAAAATGTTACTGTGTTTTTTTATATCCAATGTATTAGAATTTGGTTCATAAAGTTGTGTTACTGTTATGTTACTTTTCAGCATTACAATTCAAAAAATTTAAATAATATTCAGGATTGCAATTCAAATATAGAAAACTAGCTGAAACCAATGTATTAGAATTTAGTTCATAAAGTTGTGTTACTGTTATGTTACTTTTCAGCATTACAATTAAAAAAATTGAAATAATATTCAGGATTGCAATTCAAATATAGAAAACAATAGCTGATCTACAAGCTCAAAACGATTCGCAGTGCGACGCACTTTGAGCTTGTAGATCGGCTATTTTTGCTCCGACCTGTATGCAATGTGGTCCTCTCCATCGTCAAAGTTGCCCACCCCTGGTCTAGCCTATAAGCAGGCTCCATGTGTGTGTGTGTGTGTGTGTGTGTGTGTGTGTGTGTGTGTGTGTGTGTGTGTGTGTAGGCCTGCTTACCTGTAGACCAAAACGAGCCTTCTTATCTACAGCGCGTGCACACACACACACACACACACACACACACACACACACACACACACACACACACAGCGAGAGAGAGAAAGAGGCTGGTCCCTACATGGGAAGATTAAGGATTGCAGGAACAGTAAACAGTGGTTCATAAGAATATCTATTTTTGTATGAATACTTTCCATTACCTGAACATGTCACACTCAGTGCAGAAAAACAACAGCTGATTACTTAAAACATGTTCACACAGACACCTATTTCAGAGCCAGGGCGTCCTTTCCACGCGTCTAATCGTGAAACACATGTTGGCCTTCTCAGACCGTCCTTGACTTTATTTAGTGTCCAGCTTGTAGATTAACTTTCCACTGTGGGCACAGTGACGTGTCCAACGATAGTCTACGAGGAGGGAGAGTATAAAAGACCAGTGCTCCACAGTGTCTTCAGTATCTCCACTCTGCATCCAGAATGAAGTATCTCCACTCTGCATCCAGAATGAACGCTGCCGGAGCTTTGCTGGTTCTGCTGTTCATGTGTCTCTCTGAGGTCCGAGCTCAGGGAGACTCAGGGGGGTCGGTCAGTGAGAGAGGCAACAGCGCAGAACCAGCCACCGTCTTACAACCCGACCTCTGGACCGAACTGGAGAAACTGAGAGGCATGGTGCTCAACCTGGGAGCCACCGTGGTGGAACAGAGACAGAGCTTGAGCAACGTGGAGGGAGAGGTCAAGGAGCAGAAGGCCATGGTGCTCAACCTGGGAACCACTGTGGTGGACATGAGAGCTGAGACCAGAGAAAGCTTGAGCAACGTGGAGGGAGAGGTCAAGGAGCAGAAGGCCATGGTGCTCAGCCTGGGAACCACCGTGGTGGAACAGAGACAGAGCCTCAGCAACGTGGAGGGAGAGGTGGAGAAGCAGGGGGACTCCGTGAGTGATCTTCGGTTGGAGCTGGGCATCACCAAGTACGAGATGGAACGGATGGCCAAGGAGAATGCAGGTCAGGAATGGAATGCTTTTTCTGTGTGTGCAAAATGTGATTCATTATTTTTGTTAAAGAAGTTAAAGTTAAAGAAGACTAGCCCTTCTAATTAATTCACTAATACATTCATTATTAATCATTAATGTGTCAAATCGAAACAGTGACAGACAGACACACACACAGACATTGACTGAATTATAGTATGATGATGATGATGATAAGGGCTGATGTGTGTGTTTTAAAATGTGTAACAGTTTCGCTGTGATTTCCTTCTCTTCAGAAATGGCTGCCAAACTGAGTGCCGGTGAGAAAGAGCTGGAAGACCTTCAGAGCAGACTGAGCAGCAGTGAGACCGAAGTCCAGGTTCTAGAGACCAGACTGGGTACCACTGATGACCAAGTCCAGGTTCTAGAGACCAAACTGAGCAGCAGTGAGACCAGTGTGGAGGCCTTGAAGAAGGACAGTCAAGGTAATCAGAACACCATGATGTTCAGTGGATTCAGGCAGGAGAGGAAAAAAATACTTAATTTAATATAATAAATAATACATTTTAATTACTTCATTTGATGCTTGGAGAATAGAGCATGACTTTAGTTTGGCGTTAAATTACTAATTTTTTTTTAGAATAGATGCTGTGGTGATAATGGCCCGGTTTCCCAACGGACACATGGTGTAAGAGGTATGGTGTAGCACATGCTCAGATGCCCTCTAGGCCGCACAAAGAAGCCTGTGAATAGACATTCGTATGTCTAATATGATGTGCCACGCAATGGTAGGCCTCAGGTCTACCAGTAGGCTCTCTTTACTCATATATATATATATATATATATATTAGGGGTGTGACGATACATTTTAACAGCGATACGATACATATCACGATACATGGTTGACGATACGATACATTGATCGTATTGATCGACGATATTGGTTCATTATGGCGATACGATGCAATACGATTCAATGATTTGAAATCGATACAGTAACTATTTTAAATACATTGACGTTTTTTAATTTAAGTAATTAATCCCCTCTTTTTAATTTTTCTTCTAAAAATTGCTAAATACCACACACAAAAATGTAGTATTGATACAATCGATTAATTGCATAGCAAAACGATTCGATACAGATTATTTCCATTGCAAAACGATACGATAAGATACAATGTCAATGTCGCTGTTTTCACTTTGATATACTTTTCGATGCAGTTACTATATCGTTACACCTATATATATATATATATATATATATATATATATATATATATATATATACATACATACATAAATCTGATCTATGCACTGAATGTCTATGTTCACAGGCTTCTGTGTGCGGCCTAGAGGGCATCTGAGCATGTGTTACACCATACCTCTTACACCATGTGTCCGTTGGGAAACCAGGCCAATAGCATTTACTAATCTCTATTACTAAATGTAATCATTTTGTTGTAATTTTCTTCTCTTCAGAAATGGCTGCCAAACTGAGCGCCGCTGAGAAAGAGCGGGAAGACCTTCAGAGCAGACTGAGCAGCAGTGAGACCGAAGTCCAGGTTCTAGAGACCAGACTGAATACCACTGATGACCAGGTCCAGGTTCTAGAGACCAGACTGGGTACCACTGATGACCAGGTCCAGGTTCTAGAGACCAGCCTGGGTACCACTGATGACCAGGTCCAGGTTCTAGAGACCAGACTGGGTACCACTGATGACCAGGTCCAGGTTCTAGAGACCAGTCTGGGTACCACTGATGACCAGGTCCAGGTTCTAGAGACCAGACTGGGTACCACTGATGACCACGTCCAGGTTCTACAGACCAGACTGAGCAGCAGTGAGACCAGTGTGGAGGCCTTGAAGAAGGACAGTGAAGGTAATGATTAGAACAACATGATGTTCAGTGGATGCAGGTCAGGAGAGGACAGTGATGAAACAATGACTTACTTTAGTGTTCAACAGGAGAGGACAGTGATGAAACAATGACTTACTTTAGTGTTCAACAGGAGAGGACAGTGATGAAACAATGACTTACTTTAGTGTTCAACAGGAGAGGACAGTGATGAAACAATGGCTTACTTTAGTGTTCAACAGGAGAGGACAGTGATGAAACAATGGCTTACTTTAGTGTTCAACAGGAGAGGACAGTGATGAAACAATGACTTACTTTAGTGTTCAACAGGAGAGGACAGTGATGAAACAATGACTTACTTTAGTGTTCAACAGGAGAGGACAGTGATGAAACAATGGCTTACTTTAGTGTTCAACAGGAGAGGACAGTGATGAAACAATGGCTTACTTTAGTGTTCAACAGGAGAGGACAGTGATGAAACAATGGCTTACTTTAGTGTTCAACAGGAGAGGACAGTGATGAAACAATGACTTACTTTAGTGTTCAACAGGAGAGGACAGTGATGAAACACTGACTTACTTTAGTGTTCAACAGGAGAGGACAGTGATGAAACAATGACTTACTTTAGTGTTCAACAGGAGAGGACAGTGATGAAACAATGACTTACTTTAGTGTTCAACAGGAGAGGACAGTGATGAAACACTGACTTACTTTAGTGTTCAACAGGAGAGGACAGTGATGAAACACTGACTTACTTTAGTGTTCAACAGCAGAGGACAGTGATGAAACAATGACTTACTTTAGTGTTCAACAGGAGAGGACAGTGATGAAACAATGACTTACTTTAGTGTTCAATTCATTTTAATGACTTAATTTGATGCTTGGGGAATAGTTAGTTAGTTGTTCATGTTATTGATTGTATAGTTGATCTACTCAAATTAAACTACAGGTGGATTTATGGCTGATTTAATATGAATATTGTTGATTTCAGCCCATCTTGCTCGGCTGTCCAGCGTAGAGAACAGGCTCGCTGACACTGACAACAAGGTGTCCAGCGTAGAGAACAGGCTCGCTGACACTGACAACAAGGTGTCCAGCGTAGAGAACAGGCTCGCTGACACTGACAACAAGGTGCAGGAACTGTGGAGTAAGTACAGTATGTTTATAGAATATGTTGATAAGCATTATATAAATAAAAGTGTTATGGGGCTTTAATATAGTAGGGCTGATAGTATCATTAATGCTTTAATATTATTAACAGTTAATATGTATGTTCCTGTGTTGACAGACAAACCACAGGTTGCCTTCTCTGTTGGTTTGACTAATGATGGATATGTTGGACCATTTGGTTCCTTAACCACTCTGGTCTATAAGAAGGTCTTCTCTAACATGGGCAACGCCTACAATCCATCCACAGGTAGGTGGTGCATTAAACTCATGTTAAATAACTTTATTAATTCATAATAATTAGCTCTCACCAACTAATTACACAATGTCACTGTCAGATGGTAACCTTGTATTTTAACATGTTTAATTGAAGGAATGTCACAGGAAGATAGATATCAGTAGTAAAAACCCCTTCAGGTTTTCTGGAAAACAACCAAAAGAAAACCAAACTGACAAGACAAACAAAACCCCACCCACCCAACCCCATAACCAAAAACCCACCCACCCAACCCCATAACCAAAAACCCACCCACCCAACCCCATAACAAAAAAACCCATCCACCCAACCCCATAACAAAAAAAACACCCACCCAACCCCATAACAAAAAACCCACCCAACCCCATAACCAAACCCACCCACCCAACCAACCCCATAACCAAAAACCCACCCACCCAACCCCATAACCAAAAACCCACTCACCCAACCCCATAACCAAACCCACCCACCCAACCCCATTATCAAAAACCCACCCACCCAACCCCATAACCAAACCCACCCACCCAACCCCATAACCAAACGCACCCAACCCCATAACCAAAAACCCACCCACCCAACCCCATAACCAAACCCACCCACCCAACCCCATAACCAAAAGCCCACCCACCCAACCCCATAACCAAACCCACCCAACCCCTTAACCAAACGCACCCAACCCCTTAACTAAACCCACCCAACCCCATAACCAAAAATAAGTTCAAATAATTTCCTGTCAGCCTACTGTATACCTATCTAGGTAGGTAGGTGGTGCATTAAACTCATGTTAAATAACTTTATTAATTCATAATAATTAGCTCTCACCAACTAATTACACAATGTCACTGTCAGATGGTAACCTTGTATTTTAACATGTTTAATTGAAGGAATGTCACAGGAAGATAGATATCAGTAGTAAAAACCCCTTCAGGTTTTCTGGAAAACAACCAAAAGAAAACCAAACTGACAAGACAAACAAAACCCCACCCACCCAACCCCATAACAAAAAAACCCATCCACCCAACCCCATAACCAAAAACCCACCCACCCAACACCATAACCAAAAACCCACCCAACCCCATAACCAAACCCACCCACCCAACCAACCCCATAACCAAAAACCCACCCACCCAACCCCATAACCAAAAACCCACTCACCCAACCCCATAACCAAACCCACCCACCCAACCCCATTATCAAAAACCCACCCACCCAACCCCATAACCAAACCCACCCACCCAACCCCATAACCAATAACCAAAAACCCACCCAACCCCTTAACCAAACCCACCCAACCCCATAACCAAACCCACCCACCCAACCCCATAACCAAAAACCCATCCACCCAACCCAATGACCAAACCCACCCACCCAACCCCATAACCAAAAACCCACCCAACCCCATAACCAAAAACCCACTCACCCAACCCCATAACCAAACCCACCCACCCAACCCCATAACCAAACCCACCCACCCAACCCCATAACCAAAAACCCACCCACCCAACCCCTTAACCAAACCCACCCAACCCCATAACCAAAAACCCACTCACCCAACCCCATAACCAAACCCACCCACCCAACCCCATTATCAAAAACCCACCCACCCAACCCCATAACCAAACCCACCCACCCAACCCCATAACCAATAACCAAAAACCCACCCAACCCCTTAACCAAACCCACCCAACCCCATGACCAAAAACCCATCCACCCAACCCAATGACCAAACCCACCCACCCAACCCCATAACCAAAAACCCACCCAACCCCATAACCAAAAACCCACTCACCCAACCCCATGACCAAACCCACCCACCCAACCCCATAACCAAACCCACCCACCCAACCCCATAACCAAAAACCCACCCACCCAACCCCTTAACCAAACCCACCCAACCCCATAACCAAAGACCCACCCCTAACCCTAACCCTAACCCTAACCCTAACCCTAACCCTAACCCCACTCACCCAACCCCATGACCAAACCCACCCACCCAACCCCATAACCAAACCCACCCACCCAACCCCATAACCAAAAACCCACCCACCCAACCCCTTAACCAAACCCACCCAACCCCATAACCAAAAACCCACTCACCCAACCCCATAACCAAACCCACCCACCCAACCCCATAACCAAACCCACCCAACCCCTTAACCAAACCCACCCAACCCCATAACCAAAAACCCACCCACCCAACCCCTTAACCAAACCCACCCAACCCCATAACCAAAAACCCACCAACCCAACCCCTTAACCAAACCCACCCAACCCCATAACCAAACCCATCCACCCAACCCCTTAACCAAACCCACCCAACCCCATTACCAAACCCACCCACCCAACCCCATAACCAAAAACCCAACCCCATAACCAAAAACCCACCCACCCAACCCCATAACCAAACGCACCCAACCCCATAACCAAAAACCCACCCACCCAACCCCATAACCAAACCCACCCACCCAACCCCATAACCAAAAGCCCACCCACCCAACCCCATAACCAAACCCACCCAACTCCTTAACCAAACGCACCCAACCCCTTAACTAAACCCACCCAACCCCATAACCAAAAACCCACCCACCCAACCCCATAACCAAAAAGAAGTTCAAATCATTTCCTGTCAGCCTACTGTATACCTATCTAGGAGGTAGGTGGTGCATTAAACTCATGTTAAATAACTTTATTAATTCATAATAATTATCTCTCACCAACTAATTACACAATGTCACTGTCAGATGGTAACCTTGTATTTTAACATGTTTAATTGAAGGAATGTCACAGGAAGATAGATATCAGTAGTAAAAACCCCTTCAGGTTTTCTGGAAAACAACCAAAAGAAAACCAAACTGACAAGACAAACAAAACCCCACCCACCAAACCCCATAACCAAAAACCCACCCACCCACCCCCATAACCAAAAACCCACCCACCCACCCCCATAACAAAAAAACCCATCCACCCAACCCCATAACCAAACCCACGCACCCACCCAACCAACCCCATAACCAAAAACCCACCCACCCATCCCCATAACCAAAATCCCACTCACCCAACCCCATAACCAAACCCACCCACCCAACCCCATTATCAAAAACCCACCCACCCAACCCCATAACCAAGCCCACCCACCCAACCCCATAACCAATAACCAAAAACCCACCCAAACCCTTAACCAAACCCACCCAACCCCACAACCAAACCCACCCACCCAACCCCATAACCAAAAACCCATCCAACCAACCCAATGACCAAAAACCCACCCACCCAACACCATAACCAAACCCACCCACCCAACCCCATAACCAAAAACCCACCCAACCCCATAACCAAAAACCCACTCACCCAACCCCATAACCAAACCCACCCACCCAACCCCTTAACCAAACCCGCCCAACCCCATAACCAAAAACCCACTCACCCAACCCCATAACCAAACCCACCCACCCAACCCCATAACCAAACCCACCCACCCAACCCCATAACCAAACCCACCCAACCCCATAACCAAAAACCCACCCACCCAACCCCTTAACCAAACCCACCCAACCCCATAACCAAAAACCCACCAACCCAACCCCTTAACCAAACCCACCCAACCCCATTACCAAACCCACCCACCCAACCCCATAACCAAAAACCCAACCCCATAACCAAACGCACCCACCCAACCCCTTAACCAAACCCACCCAACCCCATAACCAAAAACCCACCCACCCAACCCCATAACCAAACCCACCCACCCAACCCCATAACCAAAAGCCCACCCACCCGCCCAACCCCATAACCAAAATCCCACCCACCCAACCCCGTAACCAAACCCACCCAATCCCTTAACCAAACGCACCCAACCCCTTAACTAAACCCACCCAACCCCATAACCAAAAGCCCACCCACCCAACCCCATAACCAAACCCACCCAATCCCTTAACCAAACGCACCCAACCCCTTAA
This sequence comes from Protomyctophum bolini, assembly GCF_963924005.1. NCBI lineage: Eukaryota > Metazoa > Chordata > Actinopteri > Myctophiformes > Myctophidae > Protomyctophum > Protomyctophum bolini. The sequence goes on from NC_137863.1 coordinate 50,556,686, forward strand.
CCAAACCCACCCAACCCCATTACCAAACCCACCCACCCAACCCCATAACCAAAAACCCAACCCCATAACCAAACCCACCCACCCAACCCCTTAACCAAACCCACCCAACCCCATAACCAAAAATCCACCCACCCAACCCCATAACCAAACCCACCCACCCAACCCCATAACCAAAAGCCCACCCACCCAACCCCATAACCAAACCCACCCAATCCCTTAACCAAACGCACCCAACCCCTTAACTAAACCCACCCAACCCCATAACCAAAAATAAGTTAAAATCATTTCCTGTCAGCCTACTGTATACCTATCTCTCTAAAAAAATAAAAAATAAAAAATAAAGCCACAAAAAAGTAATAACAATAAATGGGAAACCTTGTACTGTCTGTCCAAAACTTTTCAGGAAATGGGAGGAAAAAATAAGTTGTTTATCCAATGGATCCAATGTAGTTATTATTTAGTCACAAGCTCTTGTTATTAAAGGTATAATAATGTCATTATTAAAGGGTAAGACCACTTTTTTTAGAGGTTTGGGTTGTTTTCTTACCTTGTTATGGGCAAACTATTCCATTCCATGAGTTATTTCGCTCCGTTGTGCTGTTTATTAGCAATTTAAGAAATAAAAATAGTCGCTCATTGACTTGCATTGTAGCGGGGAAACCGCTCTCAAAGTCACTCTTTTAGCACATGAACCAACGCAACAAAAGCTGGTTCTGACAGTTTATGACATTAGGAAAACTCATGCGGTTATTGCGGTTAAACTCATGCGGTTATTTTCGTCTTTTAAGATAGATTTATAAAGTTACTATTTTAGTCGGAGATAGACTGGAGCAGTACTATGGCGTTCGCAACTCTTGGTGGCCGTCTTGCGAGGTTTCGTTTGTAAACGGAAGTCTGTTTGCGATGCACCCAGCTGCACCCTCGCATATGAGCAATCCCAGACACAGACACTTTTCACACTTCTTCTAAAGTGTCTTCTAAAGCGTCTCCCTCAAACACGTCCATTGTGTATGTTTTTAGTGACAAGCGGACGAGATCAAATCCATTTGTTTACATCCCCGTCGTTTCCAATAAGGAAGTGGTGTACAGTTTTGGTCCAATCAGGTCGTTTTTTACTCACGAACAGCAGTGATTCGGTCGGCGTAGGCATACCTACCGGATCTGATGTCATAAACTGTCAGAACTGTCAGAATCAGCTTTTGTTGCGTTCGTGTGCTAAAAGAGTGACTTTGAGAGCTGTTTCCCCGCTACAATGGAAGTAAATGGACCCTATTTTTTATGTATGCTAATAAACAACACAACAGGGCGAAATAACTCATGGAATGTAATAGTTTGCCCATAATAAGGTAAGAAAACAACCCAAACCTCTAAAAAAGTGGTCTTACCCTTTAACAGAAACATCCAGTATGCCAGGTGTTCTTCTCTCTGATTCTACAGCTGTGTGTGTGTGTGTGTGTGTGTGTGTGTGTGTGTGTGTGTGTGTGTGTGTGTGTGCGTGTGTGTACTCTACATACGTAGGAATCTTCACATCTCCTGTTAAAGGACTGTATCACTTCAGGTTCACCGCAGCTCTCTGGAATAGATCATCAGAACATGTGTTTATCACAATGTATAAAAATGGTCAGCAGCTCATGTATAACCATGGATACAACAATCATGGATGGATGGAATCCATTTCTAATGGAATGATCCTAGAGCTGGAGGAGGGAGACACCGTTGACATGAGACTACCTTCTGGGAACAGGCTCTATGATGACACAGGCAACCACAGCACATGGAGTGGTGTTCTGGTCTATTCTATGTAACACTGATACCAGTACTTTATAGAGTGTACATCCATGTAACACTAATACCAGTACTTTATAGAGTGTACATGTAACACTGATACCAGTACTTTATACTTTATAGAGTGTACATGTAACACTGATACCAGTACTTTATACTTTATAGAGTGTACATGTAACACTGATACCAGTACTTTATACTTTATAGAGTGTACATGTAACACTGATACCAGTACCAGTACTTTATACTTCATAGAGTGTACATGTAACACTGATACCAGTACCAGTACTTTATACTTTATAGAGTGTGTGTGTGTAACAGTGATACTGCAACTCAATCAGTGAATAAACACATATTCAAAAACACTATTGTCTGTTTATTGTATGTTTACTATTATTATGTTTAACACTATAATAATGTATCTAGAATTGTGTGTTTAAATGCAGTATATCATCACTGGTCAGGTGGAAACAAACTGTTAGTTTTCACTGTTCCAAATGCATCCAATGGCATTATCATTTAGTCACAAAGCTCTTTGTTAATGCTTTTAATGTATTATTGTTGTTCTTTCAAAGATGGCAATCATCGCCGCTTGGGGAAACTTGTAGATCTGCTATTTTAACTACTTTTGCACGCCATTGTCATAGAGCGTCGCAGTCCCGCCCCCCTACCAGGGACCAGGAAATTATTCCCCGTTCATTTTCCTCGTATAGACATTTCAAAAAGTATTTATTTAAAGACCTTTTAAGCTTCGTACAAAGCCAACTCGAGTCATGACAAACATTTTGGGCCGAACAGATAGGCTAATTACAAAGAAGAGAAAAAAAAGAATAAAGTGTAACCTGCCGTTTTATTCTACTTTTAGATTATTTGTCATGATTTGTCACAACTCGAGTTGGCTTTGTACGAGGCTTAAAAGGTCTTTAAATAAATACTTTATGGGAAAATGAACGGGGAATCATTTCCTGGTCCCTGGTAAGGGGCGGGACTGCAACGCTCTATACTGGCTGATGAAGTGTGAACTACACACAAGAAGAAAACGGTGCTATATACTGTAGAACCAAAAGCGGTTCTTTGGCTCGTAATCATAGGGGAACCATTTTTGGAGCTATATAGCACAATTATTTAAAGGTGCTATGTAGCACCAATCTTTAAAGGTGCTATATAGCACCTTTGTCAAATGGTGCTTTTTTTGCTTGAGGCAGGCGGGCCGCAGAAGACGACGTCGCAGGCCGCATGCGGCCCGCGGATCACCAGTTTGACACCCCTGGTATACAGCATTGGTTTCCCAACCTTTTTATACTGAAGTACCACCTCAGAACATATCTGGCTCTCCAAGTACCACCATAACTGATACAGGAGCGTATATATACCTGTGACATCTGTCGGCAAATCCCATTGACATATATTGATTTGCAGGCTGTGACATCACAAACGTTTTTTAATGCCACAATCCCTTTAAGCTGCCTATGTGTTCAACAACACAGCCATGCAACATAATAACACTGACAGCTATGAGGTGGCGAAAGCTTGTCCTGCATAGCAACAGTTGCTAAACTACCATATATGGACTTGCATTGGACAATCGCTTTTGGGGTGTGGACCCTGTGGTTTAGACACACACACACACACACACACACACACACTCACTCCTTGATGCAGTCTGTGTTCCGCTCGAATGGGACCCTGTGAACTTGTTTCATCCGCATGGCATTCCTGTGAAGAACACGGACTATTGTAGAGAAGCTGACAGTGTGGATGTTTCTGGATGTGGCATATGGTCAGCCAGGATGTCCTGGTTTGGATTTTGTCAGATTGTGATTGCATTGTTCTCATGAACCATCTTTTCTATAGCAGTCTCCTTTTCGGCTGTGAACATGTGTGTTCTCTTTCAGTCCTGCAAAATAAAAAGGTAGTCGCTTGATCTTTCAGGAACTGAAGTGCCGCGCTTCTCAGATCTAAAGATAATCCATGGAGGTTTCGGAAGTCATAATCACGCCGTGCATCGATGAGTCTAGGGGTATGATTCTCGCTTCGGTTGCGAGAGGTTCTCGGTTCAAATCCCGGACGAGCCCTCATTTTTGTTACGCCCTAGCTCCTAGGCGATAACAAAAAGGAGAAAGACACACGGCTGGTTTAAAAGTGTTGACAATTATACACATATTTACAACATAAATTAAATAAAATATGGAACACTATTGTATAAAATATGGAACACTATTAACAGGTGTGTTAATCAGTGAGACCAGTAGTGTGAGTGAGTGGATGTGTGGTAAATGTAGTGTGGGGTGTTGAATGGTGGAAGCCAAAATGCTGTGTGGCCACACCCAGCCTTTTATAGTGCACCCTGGTAACACTGGACAGGTACTCCCAATGCACCTGATTGGCAACTTAGCAGGACCTGTGGGAAGACCCCAAAACCCTAGTAGGTCAGACTACAGGGGCTGTGACAGTGTGCTCTACGGCTTTTAAAGTATAAATATATAACCCATAAAGTCAAAATCATGTTTTTCCAGGCTCTTTGATAAAGGTCAGATGGGGGGTACAGTCAGCAGCAATGCACAGGGTAAGGTCGGCTTCCTGAACATTCCCAAAAGTCCCTTGTCGCGTGCCAAGAAAGGCCTCTACTGCATTGGCAACAGCGCAATGCTGGGCAAAGTCATACTGTGAAGCAACATCTTCCATACTCTGCGTGGGAAGGGCCAGATGGGGACGTATCTCATACTCTGCTGTCAGAACCATCCAGACCGTCGTGTCACAGTCTCCTGTGCTGCGGATTTCGACCAAGCCCCGGAGGGAGGCTGCAAAGAGCCTTGCGACTTCCGTTTGGAATGTGGCCATGTTTGCGCAATGGTCTGTCTATGTCAATGTCATACAACAGAGTGTGGAGGTGCAATGGAGAGTCGGCAGTGCACTGAATGCAATTCTACTATTGGTGGATCAAATCATGCTCTGGCCACGGGCAACCAAGTAGCATCAGACATGGATGGAGCACAACATGCTGCTTGGTCTGAGGCCAACAACCTGCGCAGTTTTGATCCAATTAACTTCAATTAAGCACATAAACCATATATTGTCTGTAGTGTGTCACGACTCAATTCAATTCAATTCAAAGAGCTTTATTGGCATGAGAAAACATACGTTTACATTGCCAAAGCAGAAAGCGCAATACAGCAATACAATCAAAACCAAAATTACATTTGAAAGTCAGAATCTTCAATAGATCAATTTCTATGTACCAAGATCACTCGATGCAGGTATAGTGCAGGAATATACACGATGATTAGTCTTTAGGGTGGTTGTGTTCCATTTGATATCCTTCTCGACTCATGACACGTTGTGAACATATCTGCTGTTGTTTGCATGCCTATTGCAGTATGACTTGCCCAGATATGGATGATATGGATCATTTAACATTTAAATCCTGTATTGTTTTGGACTCCTTCCAACCTAACCAACCTTTGATCTACTATCGTACTCTACTGATTTGTTTTGTTTTGATGTTTGTCACTATCCTGTTTGATTCTTGCACACTGAGGGGTGGATTGTTTTAATATGCAATGCCAATAATGTAACACACTGTATCATGTGAGGTATGTGAGGTCATATGATCACATGAACCAAAGACTATATGACTTTGCAGTGCTGTTTATTAAAAACTGTCACTATAATTATATCTGGAATAAACACTTGATACTGCTGTATAAACATAAAAAGGACTAATCACTATGGTATTTCATTGCATACTGAAGGGTTTTTATATACTACTACTTGATGTATACTGTATGAACAGTACACATAAATAAACACTACATAATAAAATAACTACAAATATATGGATTCATTATTTCCACATCTTTGTTTTACTATTAAATGTGTGAGTTATAGATGATATAATGTAATGATAATGCACTTTCTGGATTTATGAAATAATCCTTCTCTCTTTAAAGATCTAAGAATCCACTGAAACTAATTCTAAGGTTACAAGTAATTTAACAATAGATGGCAGTAAAGCACTGTAAAATAAAAAATAACTACATGACTTCGTACTCTGTTTGAACAGGCTTGCAAAAATGGAATAAATGTGCCTAACTAATAATAATCCTATATGTTTACACACACACATGAACATATAATACATATGCAAATCCATACATGTACCGTGCACACAAGCACAGAAACGCACAGAAACGCAAAAATGCACATTGCACAGGGAGTGTCAGCAGGAAGATCTGGCAGTGTGTCTGTGTGTGTATGTACTGTATGCACACTGACGCACGCACGGCAGGCAGTGTGTCTGTGTGTGTATGTACTGTATATGCACACAGACGCACACACGGCATGCATGCATGCACACACGCACACGCACGCACACACACACACACACACACACACACACACACACACATATGTAGTCATGTAGTCAAGAATATAGCAGATTAACTCAAAATTGTTAATCCTCCATATATCATTCCAAAGTCATATTAAAATGACTCGTGAATAATATATATCTATTCCAGCGCATCACATTTAAAAACGTCTCTTCTTGCAAGACGTGAGTTTGAGCACTTACAAATAAATAGCTAGAATTCCATTTTACACATGCTTCAAGACACAGACACGTACATCGAAATAAACTGCCAATAAACAAGTGAATAATAGTAATCAATTGTGTATTTTTATTGATATCGATTATACGGTTACAAATGTTTCAAAACACACAGCTGCACACCCTTTTGTTCACGAATCAATTCATCTGAACGTGAGCCAGATTGAAAAGTTTCAAGAGCAAAATTGTATTGATTCGTGTCAGATAGACAAGCGCTTTTTCCGCTTAAACTAACTGGTACGAATCTTTTACAAATCAAGTGGGGTGTACTTTAAACGGCACATATTCGCCTGAATACGCGCGTCATTTCAATCACATCTGAAACATGAGTTCAGCTGATTAAAATGCGGTTCCTGGTACTGACGGGCACACGAATAATCAGGATAATATTACACTATGACTCAAACGCAAGTTTGAGTAATCACAGTGCACTCTCCTTTCAAATATCTACTCATGTGCACTTCAGTCGGGAATTTAGCAGTATTCATATAAAACAACAATGCTTTAGGGGAGAAGGAAAAGAAAAAGAAAGGAAAGAGGAATGGAACGGTTACTTTCCATTTAAGAAAATAAGTAAGAGGACGTGAAGGGATATTTACCGCTATTGCTATTCCCTAAGTCCATAGTAAATTCTACCGAGATAGTTAGCCATTCAATCTTATTTTAAAACTAATTTTAGTTTACTGACTAGAGAAGCCAAGGTTTGTCGTTACTAGTTCAGTGAATAATCTGTTTCTCTGACCCACCTTTTTAGTCGACAATTCCTCTAGGTGCTCCTCAGATCTGCAGCCAGGTAAACAAATGTTGAGTCTCTCTTTGGGTAGTAGCGTTGTATCGGATAACGCGACTTGTTTAGTTATTAATTAAACTAAGTAGCTTTGGATTAGCCAGAGACCTAGACCGCAGTAGGAAGTGGTTCCTATGGTCAAAATAGGCCCCTGCTGTAGTGGTCGCTTAGCTGGCTGGCGACCGCTCCGTGGTTTGCAAGTTGGAACAAGAGAACGAGAAACAAAGTTTCTCACGTATATAAAAGAGAGGCGGTCTTTTACTTTTTGCTGGCATAACTAATTTTCTTTGTCTAACTGAGTCGGAGTTTTTGGTCTAAACCGGTTTCCTTAAGCTAATTACTATGCGCATCTGGTGGAAATCTGGTGTTGTAAAAACAACAAGGTGTCAGCCTTTTTCTCTGCTCAGCCCCAAAACTCCCTTTGAAGATTTCGCCACGAGTGTCCCCAGTGGGCGCCCTCGTGGCGCGTTCATTCAGACACCTACACACCCTCACAAACACATGCATACACACACAATAGATTTATCCATTTCCGCGTGTCATGAATGCGTGCGTGCTCCGGAGGCTGCAGATAGCCCTTTCTGTGGTTCAAAAGTTCACACTTCATTCTTGCCTGATTTACAAGTGTCCTCTCTGGCCATTGTGTTACCAGGAGAGATTCAGAATAGCTGACTCCCCGGGTATCTTGGGCACCGCCCCTTTCTGTTTAGAAGTACAGAAACTATTTTCTGTTATTACACAGTCTTAGAAACCTTCTGTCCACACATCTGAATTAATATTTGGAATCAGCTTGAATTTTCACATATGCAGATATCAAAGACTATTACTGTATGTCAATCAAAAGTCTGGTGCCTATACTACACATACACACACACACGAGCACACAAATACACCGGGTGAATATCAGTAGCAGAAATCTCCATAGCAGTCAGATCCAGTAGCTAAAGATATAATGTGGTCACATTAGCTCTGGTCCATATATCATTTTGGAGTTCTTCTCGCTATGGACCGAGCTACAGTAGGGTCACATATAAACCCTAGTCCTAGGCTAGCGTCCTTGTTTTAGGGTGAATATTTGTCGAAAATAGCTGATCTACAACCTCACAATGTGCCGCAAACATGCAACGTGCAGGTCGGCTCTATTTGATGAAGTATAGTAATACCGTATTTACTCAAATAGTATCCACCTCTCTCTCTCTCTCTCTCCCCCCTCCTCTTTATCTCTATGTGCTAGGCCTCCATCTTATAGCTGCCTCCTTCCAATAAAATCCCGGTATCCAGGGCAGTTGAGACAAATAAAAGCCCGGTTTTCTAAAAGAGGATTTTACAGTAGTATGGTATAATAATAATATTTGATGAAGATGGATAGTAATAGTATGGTATAGACTCTGTATGGGAAATAAAACAAGACAGTCAATGAACATCAGTGATATTTGAAAATAGATGGTCTACAAGCTCACATCACGGCTAAAAAAGGCTAAACATACATATACTCATACACACATGTACATAAGCACCCAGACTATGGTGGTATGGTACCAATGTTCAAAGTGAATCACTAGCAACAGTTCCTCTCCTACACCAGCAGGACACACAGTCGCTGACTTTCCGTTTGGCGTTTTTTCCGTTCCGTTTGGCAACAGCATCACTTGTTTATTCCATGATGGATGTGCCCGTGTCACAATTCAAACTCCAAATGCTCTACAGGGAGAATAAAAGAACAACACAAATACAGCAAAAAATATGCTGTCAAGACGGTGGTATTAAAAAAAAGCACAACTTTAAACACAGTATGCTGCTTTATCACTATTTATAGGGGTTCAGGTATCAGGCGGTGAGTTGGATTAAGGAGGTATAGGTAGTGCACAGAAATGGTAATATCCTGCAGTCTGCACTAGTCTCATCTATCATGTCAGGTCACCTTAAAGGATGTTACTGTCGGTGTTTTAGCAAGTCAGCCGACTTATACAGTATACATAGTTTACTCATTGGTTCTTGCAAATATAGCATGCAGGTGGACTAGAAGTGGCTAAGTTAAAACAAGGGGGAGTTGATACACTAAGCGCTGTTCCGTGAAGGGTAGAGAACACACACGCACGCATGCACGCACGCACGCACACACACACACACACACACACACACACACACACACACACACACACAACACACACACACACACACACACACACACACTGTGTACTGTAGAGTTGAATGAAGCTAAAATTAAAGGATAATTATCTTTAAAAGTACTGAGCTTGGACAGTGCAAATAAATATTAGTGAACTTGAACAGCTCGCTTGGAAAACGGAAAATAAGAGGCAAGAAAGTAGTTTGTCACATCCTCAAGCAAAAGTAGTTGGACCGCAGCCTTCGATAATGAATAAGGAACCAACTTGGTGAACTACTTGGGGCAATTTCCTGGGTGATTTACCAGCAATATAGGTACACGTATAGTACCAGACAGACATATTGAATGTACAGTGAGTGGAATGAAGATAGGTGTGTTTAGCTCTTTGGATATATACTATGCATATACTGTACAGTACAAATGTTGATTTAATAATGCATTATTACAAAACGTGCATTAACCACTTCAGTCCTATATACTGTCATTTCGGCCATTTGAAAGTAGTCGTTCTACAAGCTCACAATATTTGTGAACTGTGATACATTTTGATGTCAACACTTTTATACTTTTATTCATTTTGAATTCCGGACTTCTACTAAGGCAACAGAGTAATTATTTCGATACTAAAAAAAAAAAGAATAAAACAAAACCACTGGGCTTATGTATTTTTCTTGACAATGTCCATATAGGTCAGTTGAGAGTGTTTCAAACTGAACGTTGTCCTCAGACAGCAGAGTTATAGCTTTGAATGGCAGACCCAGTGGTATTGTAGCCTTGTATGCTTTATTTAAGGCTAGGCTGGTTATAAATAAGAGAAAATGATAGAGAATAGTGAAAGTACTATATTCTCTTAATGGAAAACCTTTCACCCTGTTTGCATGGGTGAAAATGTATGAAATATACACCCTGGGACAACATACCCTCTAGCAGTGACAATGTAACAAGATTGATCGAGGATCTCTTTTTCTCGCCCCCTCGGTTTTTCTGCAGCAATTTACTGACCAGGCACTTTGAAATAGAGAGAATGGGCAAACCAATGGCCTTTTGCTCAAGCAAAAAGACCTGTGGGAGTGTTTGGTGTCAAGTCGAAACCCAGTGGTTTATCCTACCCAGACTCGAGTCTGGATACCAAATTATCCTTTCATGGGACTGATGACTAGGATATGGGCTTGGACCATAAACCCATGAAACGAGGGCAATGCTACACACACAGACAGCAAGGCTTGTTGACATAGAATGCAGTGGAAACTGACAGTATATTAATTGAACTGAAAGTGTTTAAGCACTCAAAATGAGCACCATCACTATTACTGTAAATATACTACATTTTGTTGAAGTGAAGCAGTTAATATTGGTCATTATACAGTATAGAGTAATACTTCAAACCTAATAAATGGTGCATTTATATAGCGCCTTTATCCAAGGCGCTTTACAGTACATTCACCTTCATACACCGATTGCGGTGGAAGCCATGCAAGGTACCAACCAGCACATCGGGAGCAATTTGGGGTTCAGTGTCTTGCCCAAGGACACTTTGACACAGCCGGGATTCGATCCGCCGACCCATGGATCATTGGACTACCTGCTCTACCTCCTGAGCCACAGTCCCCTAAATATGCATCTTTTCCTTTTAAATGTAATTTGTTTTATGGTGGATATCATTATGAAACTGAATTCTTCAGTTGCTCATTATTTCTTTTTCATACATTTATTTTATTCGTGCATACATTTCATCAGAATAAGCTTGTTTTGGTATAAAGACTTGAGATATAATGGCCTGTCCTGCCGCCCCAATAACATGATGCACGGTGAGGAAAAGGTTTGGCTGAAACGTGTGATGGTTTATTCATTGCAATGCAGAAAGCACTTTTGCCCCAAAATAAATCGAATTTGGACTTCCTGTGTAAGTTCAAACCTCTGCTGGGTTTTCTCAGTTTGATGCTGTGAAGTGCGCGCTTTCTGGTTAAATAATAAATGAAGGGATGTTTTTCATGTTTACATGGTTGCACTCCAGAGAACTCTTTCCACAACGCAGCGCTATTCTAAGTCGAAAAATCTTTACAACTTCCCTCCTGTACGTGGAGAATCTGGTTGGGAGAATTGTAGTTGCCATTTAGGTTGTTCTTGTGTGCGTGGAATATAAGATTAAATGTGTTTTATTTATTTATTTTCAAATGCGAGTGGGAACTGATCTGCCAACAAATGTCTGTCAAAAGAGATGTTACAGTATGTTGATAGTTAGGAGGGACATTAGCCTGAGATGCTATACAGCTCCAGCTCAATGAATTAGAATATTGTGTTTGTTAATTTTCTTCAATAATATAATTAAAAAAGTTAAACTTTTATATATGCTCAATTCATTGTGCATAAAGTGTATAAACTTTTATATATTCTCAATTAATTGTGCATAAAGTGTATATATATATAAGTATTTATAACTTTTTTTTGTTCTCAACAAATTAGAATATTTCTTTTAAACGAGAAATGTTGACCATCTGAAAACAGTCAATACTTGGTCTGGGCTACTTTTGAACAAATTATTTCATTAATGGGGCGTGGCATGCAGGTGATCAGGCACTGTTGAGGTGTTTGTTTGATAACAGCCGTAAATTAATTTGCATTGTTGAGTCTCATGTCTCACACCTTCCTCTTGATATAGATTCTCTGTGTGGTTCAGGTCCGGCCAGTTGGCCTGACCTGAACCTTTTACACAATATTCGAATTAATTGAGATAGAGCTATATAAATATACCTATTATATAGTTGGCCCGGATCCCACAGGTCTCTGCACATAGTCTGCTCCTATTTTTCCCAATGGTTACTGAATATAGAGCTATTTACCACTGAGCAATATCGCGTGTCTGTTGTGACCCGTATACACAGCAACATACTGGATGTTAATTTAAGATTGTAAAACAGGGATTATCGGTCAATTATTACACTCTCAGTTTTAAACTAACCTTTACGATTTTTCTTCTGTGTACAGCCTCAACTGACCCTTTCTTCCTAACAGCCATAATTTCCTGCAAAGAGAAGAGAGAGAGAGAGAGAGAGAGAGAGAGAGATAGAGAGAGAGAGAGAGAATATATGAAAAGAGGCTGAGTAGGAATGGGTCAAATGGGGTGGATCAACCTAGCTCATCTTTGCACTGGGCTAGAGACACAAAGATAAGCAAGATGATGGAAGGAACACCACCCATCTGTGCAGAAAGATGCAATTTGGTGCTGCGTGGTGTGCAGAAAATCATCCGGACAGCAGAAGTGTGGCATCCTCGTTCACGGTATGTGTGGTCCAGATGATCTTGGGTTACGATTGCCATGCCTCAAAGTATTATATATACCACTGGTTCCCAAACATTTTAGCTCGAAACCCAAAAGAGACATTTTATGTCTCACGGTGAAAATAGCAGATCTACAAGCTCACACATGTGTGTTTGCCATTCTCTCTTATTTAATAATGAATCCCACGATTCTGTAACCCATTTCTTCACCCAAGTGTCAATTATTATATAATGTAATCCTTTGCTCTACACTCCCAATGCCAACCTGGGGAGAGCAACGGACTGACCTCATGCTTTTTTCAATGCATAAGGACCGCTTCTTTTCAGGGGGGGGGGGGGGGGGGGGAGTTTCCCTGGCTTGACGTAGCGCGTGGAAGGAACACGCACCAACCAGTTCCTTTCCCCTCCATCAGGCGCCCCAACCGGCCATGGGGAGGCAGTTTAGAGACCAGGAGGAGGAATTTCAAAAATATGAATGTTAGTAATTAATATGAAAAGACTAAATGCAATTATTATGTATCCAGATAGTCATCTATCCAACTAAAAACTTTATACTTAATTGTTCGTCAAAGGAAAATAGCCGATCTAACAAGCTCAAGAAACACAATGGTTGACTATAATTTCGCTGAAAGGTTGCCTATTTTCGTGGATTGTTTGCCAGTTTTCACCTATTATGACGTGGCCAGCATAGGGACATCATACTGTAGGTTTCGTGGTTAAGAAGAAGTAAAAATGTGCTTATAACCTTCACCTCACAGAATTGCAGCCTTGCTATTATTGCACTTTCATCACAGCCATAGTTAGTTCATTGCTTTCTTAGGATATTTATGGTCTTGGACATTTTTAACCAAAGTGAAAATGTTATTTTCTGCTAAAAGTAGCTTAAATCCTGTATACTCCGTTAACAGTGGCACCCTGTCATCCTCATTTGTTCCCTCTACACACACAATCTCTTCACTGAAAACAGCAGATCTACAAGCTCACAATGTGTTGTGTTGCAATGGATTCTGAACTTGTAGATCTGCCATTCCTTTGCCAAGTATTTGCCTATTTTAACTTAATTTTCACCTGTTATGACATGCCCAGAAAACTGATGCTGCAAGCTGCAAGGGTTCATGTGGGAAAAGCCTAATATAATTCCTCGACTCTGTTTGGACTGATCAAGTCAGATACCAGGGAGAGTTACGCTAGTTTTAATTGATGCCTAATTTTTGCCTTGCCTGGACAGTATATGAACGACTGATTACTGCCGTCCTCTCTCCCTCTCCAGATGAAAGTCAGGCAGCCTCTCTCACTGAGTATGTGTCATCACATCACAGGTTTCATTAAGAAGCACGGTGCAGGCCCTGATCACATTTTCCCTCGGTTTTCTTTCCATGCTCAGGCTGATCTAAATGTAAATTAACTTTTCTTCTGCCAAGATGAAAAGTCCCCTAGCTCCCATCTTGGCAGATGAGGAGGGGAAAAAGGGACACAGTGCATTCTGCTCAGGTAAGCATATTTAGTTAATGCATGTTCATGTGATTCTGAACTAATTTGAAAAGTGTGTGAAAGACAATTTTGCTTCATTTAACTCCACTAGTGCATCTGGACCAGCACTGCATGGGCCTGAGTGGTGCAGCTCTTGTCGCTTCGTAACATTGTTTCAATGCAACACCATATGTGCCTTACAGAATGCCTAATGAAGGTGACCTGCTGTTTTAACCAAGCACAGATGAATTATGGCCAAGAAAAGTGAAAATATTATCCCGGCTAATCCATCACCTGGGAGCTATGACGAAGGTGGTTTATTATCATTACCATGATTGTATCATTATCAATATGTATTAGTATAGTAGGGCATCTTGCATGCTCCAATAGGCCATGACATTCTACGTCCTCCTTTCCCGCTCTTTTACGTGTTTAGCAGAGCTGCCAGTGATTCAGTGAAGAGAAGACACTGACAGAAGTTAACATTAACAATTTAATTCTTCACCGTTCTACTACAGGGAGTGGAAGTGAGGTAAGGTTATTTTCTACTTGTAACATGTTTTAGTTGATGTTAGAATGTTCCACAGCCATGTAGAACTTGCAGTAGCTTTGTACTATATAAGTTTGGTTGTGACAGAGGCAGCAGAGGAGAGGAGAAGAGATGCCATTATGTGCATGTTGTTAGTTTTTGCAGCTATTTGAGGTAACAGGTGTTAGCTAATAAGGTAATAAGTCATATGTATAATGTAATTTCTGTAATGTTGTTTAAGGCAATGTGGAGCGGGAAGCACCCTATGATCCGACGGACCATTGCTCCGAAGGAGCATTGGTCCGAGGTGCGCTGGGGGTCGGGAGAGGGTGGGTGGTTAGGTTTAGGTGTCTGCCCCGGGGGAGGTTAGGGTTAGGGTGAGGGTTTGAGGTAGGTTGTCGATCGGACCAATGGACCGTCGGCATATTGACGCGGACCCATGTGGAGCGTGGGTGTTTTTAAAACAGCGCCAAAGCAGTCCATGAAGAAAGCCTCCCTTTACACATAGAGATGAGCCCTATTTCCTTACAGAAATTATGTTTGTGTGAAGGGATTTTCTGCCAGTATTTTACTGTAAATGAAGGCTGGCAGTGTGAAGGCAAAGTTAAACAATTGTCGTGTGAAATGGCTGACCCAAAGAATTCCAATAGGTTCTATTCTGTACTATTCTATTCACTAGTACAGACCACGCA